>NC_089847.1:25050597-25358653 GCF_035609145.1 Eleutherodactylus coqui | reverse complement strand
TTTGACATGTGTGATCCCATAATAGAATCAAGCTATACAACAAACAAGCCATCTTGAAACTATTCTATGCCCTCAACCCCAAGGGGTGCAACTGCCATCCCTAGCCTGCTGATCTGCAAATATCCTAATTTACACAGATTTGTATGGTAAAGCAATTATAGATGTCATGATGCAGATGGTGGATCAGCTCTGCAACCAGTACTGGAGATGATGAAACTGATCCACCTGATTCCAGGTTTCTGATCAGTGGATGATCCTTGGTAACTGCATATGGATTATTGCCAATTGTTGGCTGCACCTGGTCTTGCCGAAAAAACAATACCAAGTCCAGGTGCATGCAGCCCAGCAATTAGTGATAATCCGCATCCAGTCACTGTGGATCATCCCCAGGGTGTACGGACACCCCAAGGGACCTTTCACATGGGATGAAATAGACCGCAGAACGCACCGCAAGCAAAATCCGCAGGCAGATGCAAAATTGATGCAGAATTGAAAATGGCTCAAAATCTGCATGCAATTTTGCATGAAAATTCAGTTAGACCCACGGATTTTGGTGTGAAAATCTGCAGCATAATTCCATCCTGAGTGAAAGGTCCCAAGGATTGAGAAAATACATCGATCCGACATGTCTGCTACTTAATATCTATTTTGGATTGCTTTGTATTGTCCAGATTGGCCAAAGGGGTAAAAGTGGCAAATCCGACGGAACGACTTGGGTAGCAAATGTGAGCAGAAGTTGCCTCGGTCTACACGGAAGCCTCCATAAACAACATAAATAGGAATAACTCCATAGAGGAGCATGCTATAGCGCCATCTCACTTGTGCTTGGGGTGAAGGAGGAATTACGGTTGGCCCCCTGACTCAGGGCAGGTGATGGAGGGGGCATATTGGGCGGAGTGGTCCTTGTCTGGGTCTTCACATCAGCTGGGGAGTCTGGCATTGTAATGGCTGTATTGTCGAATTTGCCTGCGAAGAGAAGACAGACGGATGATGAGTCAAAGGATGGATGCACCGAGAATTTTACATCATCACCTGGAGGAAAAACAAAAAAAAGTATGTCAGGCGGGATGGATGGAAATTACCATTCAGGTGGAGTGCGCCGGAGAAGGAAACCGGCGGCGGCGGACAGGGCAAGAAAGCAGCAGTTAAAGCTATTCCCAAACACCTGCTGTTAGGATCAGCTGTGCCCCCTCCATTACCCTCCCTCCTCCCGCGCCACGCTTTGCTATTATTAACCCTTGCCTGGCCGCCTGCGCTCTTATTCCTTTGCCAGCAAGTACGGTCCTCAGGGTTCACTGCAGTTTGAGAGCTAAGGACAGGTGTGCGGCAGCTGCTGGGATCTATCCCGCTCTTCAATGTAACTCCGGCCAAGACCAAAGAAGGGAACATAGGGCAGGAGACAGGAGGGGAGAAGTCTGCCAGGGGCAGCCTTTTCGCCCGCAGCCTTAACCCATTCTTTGCTGCACCAAAAAACAGTTCCCAAAGAGTTTCCTTACAAACCGTGTTGTGTCTGTATTGCGTTGCGTACGCCCCTTTCGCGGTCACAACAACATATGGGACCGTTTTTTCTCCAGCGCCCCCTCCGGGAGGTGATCTCACAGTCTGTGCCACAGATAGGAGGCTTCTGTTATGAGAAACAATCTCTCACCGCTGGGATTGTTTTTGCAATGCGTTTTTGACAGGTCCCTGGAAAACTCCAGCGCTCCCAGCGCGGGCTCCAGCCAGGAACTCTCCTCCTCTCCGCGGATTATTTTTATTTGCTCTGTAATGGACTGCAGCTGGACGCTTGTGCGAATCCGACATCTGGATTCCATCACCAGCCGCCCGGGCGGCCAGAGAACCGAGGCTCCTCGTCTACTTGCATCTCGAACAAATGTGCCACATGCACAGAGAACGACGGGAAAGAGGGCACCTACCCGCAATCTGTGCCACGCAATCAACCAGAAGTTCCAGCAAGATCTGCCAGCTGAGTCTTGCAGTTTGTGCCCAGCTGAAGAGACACCAGTAGCCTACATCTGCTCAGACTGGACAAAACACGGCTCGCAGCTGCCTTCCGCGCAAATGAGAAGAACAGTGATAAATTCATTTGGCAGCCATGAAAAATATGTGTAAATTACGTAAAAAGTTGCATGGCACAGCTGCCCAGAAGAGGTGGTTGTGCCAAATTACCCATTGTTAATACATGGCGTACTCTTTTTTTTTTTATAGGCTACTTGGGTGGACCTGAAACTTTGTGGCATGGAAAGCTAGTAAATCAATAGCGATAATATGTGCGCAATTATCGCACGGTCCAAGGACAGTAGGTTGTCATCCAATATGGCATAACATTATCTTACTGGAAGCGCTGTGAACACATGATACATCTCTATATACTGTTTCATGACCCCCTCGATTTTGTGCACTATCCAATTATGTTGTGAGCTGCTATGGTTGCCAGGAAGCCTCAGTCTTAGGGCTCATTCGGATGAGTGTATGCATTTATACGTTTGCCCGTTCGCATGAATTCATTTTTGATACGATCGACTCCTGATCCTAATTGGCATTTTTAAAGCTGCTGCAGCGTGCAAGTACAAGAACACGCTGAAGTGATGGCAATCAACAATCAGCAGAAATGCCCGAAATAGCAATGAAATGCCTAATTAGGGCGAGCTGTCTGGTTTTCTCTGCGTTGTATGCAGGGTAACTCCCTCCCCCTCCCTTTTATCCAGCAGCTATAGTAGTCTATGGGAGCTTGCTACGTAACACGGTGGAAGATAGGGCAAGACCTGTCTATTCATGCCACATATATAATATACAGCAGTGAAAAATAGGGCAGGTCCTATTTATTGCGCAAATACCTTGTGCGGAAAAAACACGTTCATCTGAGCGATGCTATTGAAATCCAATGCATCGCTTGGTCGCATTTACAAGGACCATCCATTAAAAAAATGCACGTGAATACATATACCGACTTTAACAGGTCCAAGTTCTGTCAGTTTCCAATTTGGGCCGAGCTTGGACATTAAAAATTGCCCGTGTGAATAGTCGCTAGAGTACGTCCACATGGGACAGATTTTCTGTAACTAATCAATGGCAAAATGCGTATGTATTGAATACGGATTTGTCATGGATTTTGCTGTGGATTCAATGAATGGCTGTGATTGGTACATCCAGCGCTGGCTCTGATTGGCTGAGCCAGCACTCGATGAACCAATCAGAGGCATCGCTTCCTGAAAGCGGAGATTTTTAAACTCCTGACCAGGAAGCAATGGTGGAGGACTTCAAACAAGTGCCAAAGACGCAGAGGATACGCACGGTGGAGCCAGACAACGCCTCTTAGGTGATGTATTGTTTTTTGGGTTTTTTTTTTCTTCTTGCAGCCAGGGCTTATTTTAGAAGAAACAGTAGGATTTTCTATTGTAAAAGTTGCAACGCACAACATGAAAACCGCGTTTTTGTGTGATGCAAAACAAAGAAAGGCTCCATAGAGATACATGGGCTGCAAAACAGCGCAAATTGCGGCTGTATAGAGCATTGTATTCTTGCAATGTAGCAGGCTACAAAACATTGCTCATGTGAAAGAACCTATAGCAAAGCACAGGCTTCACATACATGCAATCTGTATTACTGTCGCATTGCGAAACAATCGTGCAATTTTGTCACCTGTGTGGAAGTGGCCTACAGTCATCAGAATTCCAAACCTCCCAGATTTGAACGTAACCATATTCACTGTGATTGGTTGTGATGTAACAGTGCAATATTGTAATCTTTATGCCTTGTGGGTAAAGTCACCAGGTAGCCCTAACCTTAAGCAGTTAAGTTTTCATTGCACCTTGCAGATCTTTGATGTAGGTGCTGTTGGGGACATTAGATGATATAAAACAACTCATCTCAGCCGCGCTAGAATCTATAACAGAGGATATATTGGGAGGCGTTTGGGCAGAACTGGACTACAGACTTGACATTTGCCATGTCATCAATGGTGCCCACATCGAACATCTATCTGTAAGGTGCAATAAAAACTAGAAGAGTACTTCTATCTTTTCAGATCATTCTGTGGTAAGTCAATTCATGTATCAAGAAATCAACTTTACTTTTGCACCCTTCTTTTTTCATCACCCTGTACAATGTTAGCTATAGCTCGCTTTGCAGTTGTGGCTATATTAGGCAACGCTGAGATGGGAGCCATAATGGAGGCCATATTGGTTATCAAGCAGCTTACTGAATAATAAAAGGCTACATTATTTAACAACTTTACAGAGGATGACTCAAGAACGTTTAGCAATCAATATTCTAGGGAAATGCTCTACAATTCACTCCAAACCAATGGCATATGGAGAATAAGGTGCCTAAGTGATGCCGTCCCATTTTCTACATCAGTTAAGTCCATTTACCAGGAAAGAAAATTAAAGTGATTCATGCTTGTCATCTATGACTTTTTAGTTGCACATTGGTAAAGTGGTTTAGGTGACAGGTCCACATTAGGAGCACAGGGGGGGGAAAAAAGGTAAAAAGCTCATTAATGTCACAATAACCTAATAAATTCCTGAAGAATTAATGGTTCGAATAGCGGTTTATTCCAAAATGGCCGTCTGCACTGTGTGTAGCTGACAGATAGACATTAGTATAAAAAGAAGTGAGGAAGCGGCAAAAAAGAGGAAGAAAATTAACTATATTAATGCAAACAAGCACACGGGAAGAGGAAGAGCGAGCGTGAGAAATGGAGATGCGCTGGGATCATACGACCATATGACAGAGGGTGAAAAATGACAAGTAGAGAGCGTGGGAGGAGAGCAAGGGTTAACAGATTTCCCTCCATCAGTCCCGTCCATGCTCTTTAAATGGATGGAAATGCAGAGCAGATGTTGGGAGGCTGATCCCAGCCAGAGCCGGCCCTGCTCCTAAATAAAGTAAAGTATTCCTGAAATTCAGGACTAACCCCGCCAAGAACAACTCCAGATAAGACCCTGAGACACTGGGCTCCATCTGGTCTGTGTTATGGAAACACTCGGTGCAGCTGGGAGCCAGTCAGAGGTTGGAGCTGGGAACGAAAGAATGTGCGTCTTGTAAGGGCGAAGAGCGGAGCGGGCGATACCTGCGCAAATAGCCCAAGTGGGACTTTATTACTGAGCCTTCTCACCGATCTTAAAGGACAAGTCAACCCGTAGAATATCTACACATTGATACATTCTGCAGTCATATATACGTACAGCATTAGCGCCGTTTTGAAAAGTAATAGCTTCTAAATGCCCTTTTTAAAGGCACTTTCAAACAAATTGATGTGTTGTTGACAAAGCCGAATTATCGCCCATCCGCTAAGTAGGCGTGTTTACTTTTTTTTGGTGGCATGTATTTGCTATTTCCACACTCCTCCGACCCTTATGCATTGTTATCGGTTGTTGCATTCACTGCCCGACCAATGAACATTACGAAAACACATAAGTACTTCATACGCAAAAATTGCACATAATACGCACAGAATAGAAGCCATTGCTTTCGGTGGGTTAGTTCACACGCACGGATTTTTCCAGCACATATTGGTTGTGCGAAACAAAAACAGAGCTGCTGTATTTTCCTGCACATTTGCACACCAAAGATCCCCATAGAAGTCAATCGGGGTGCGCAAAATACGCGAGGGATGCGTGATACACTGCGCAATTCTGCTGGAAAAAGAACACATCTGGAATTTATTTAACTAATTAGTAGAGATGAGCGAGTATACTCGCTACAGTCGATTGCGAGTATTGCCTTTAGTGAGTACCTGCCCACTCGAGACGAAAGGTTCGGGTGCCGGCGCGGGGGAGCAGTGAGTAGCGGCAGTCAGCAGGAGGGAGCGGGGGGGGGGGGGGGGGAGAGAGGGAGAGAGAGATCTCCCCTCCGTTCCGCCCCGCTCTCCCCCGCAGCTCCCTGCCCGCCGCCGGCACCCGAACCTTTTGCCTCGAGCGCGCAGGTACTCGCTAAGGGCAATGCTCGCTCGAGCAATTGACTTTAGCGAGTATACTCGCTCATCTTTACTAATTAGCCATTTAAATTGGTGCGTCTTTGTTTGCCGCATGCAAATGAACATGCCTTACAGGCGCAAAACAGTACAGTAAAATACACCGATGCGCACGCAAAGAAGCACTGTTCATTCCGCAAAAATGCTACGCTCATGCAAGCGCAAATACTTATAAGCTCATTGGAACCTTATGGGGAAGCCTTCACTGAAAAGGGAACAGCAATTACTGGTAGCTGTGTTTACACGGTACGACTTTCGCTGAAAAACTCTCTTCGGACGATAATCACTGCTCGTAAAAGTACCTCAAGGCCCTAAAAGTACAGGTCCTTTTACATGGTCTGATAATCTACCCGTGCTAATGACCACTGACCGGCAATGAGTATGTCGGTCAGCACTTGCTCCCTCGCTGGCAGATTATTTCCTCTATGGGGGGCGGGCGATCATTCGTCCCCACACAGATGACAATGACATGATCAGTCAATGAACGTTCACTCCTTGTCAGCTGATTGTTCAGCCGTTTACATGGCCCAATTGTTGGGTGAATGAACGAATGAAAGTTCAGGCCCAATAATCAGCTCGAGTTAAAGGACTATAAGGACTGTTATAAGAGGTGGTGCATTCAAACCCGAAAGCCCCATCCAGAGTGGGATATCCTACATACTACTCTGTTCCCGATGGAAAGTGAGGCCGAAGTGTTCAGGAATGGGAAAAAACGGTCTACTTTGTTCTTGGTCTGTTTTTTAGAAACAGCACCACTCCTGTCAATAGGCTATATCTGGTATTGCAGCTTACCCCTTTTCAAGTAAAAGCGGCTGAGCTGCATTGCTAGACTTAGCCAATGGACAAGTCTTGCCAATGGTAACAAAGTAGAACTTTTTTTTCATCCCAGAAAACCTTTTTAACTGTGCACATATTTGTCATGTCTATAGGGGGCAGTATACTGTCAGCTTACTTCACCAATTTCTCAGACAGAAATGTGCTCATGACCGCCCTTCCTCCACTCTGCTGGGCAAGTCATATAGATTGCTACAGAGCGCTGTCACACATACCGGAATATTCCACAAGACACTGAGGAATATTGCGCCATGCACCAAAATTCGTATGTCTGAACATGTAGATTTTGATGCAGAATTCTACATCAAAATCCACAGGGCTAACTACGAATTTTAAGGTGGAATTGCAGGCGGATTTAAGCCATTTTTATTCTGCATCAAGATCCGCACTGAGCTTTGTAGATTTTGGTGCAGAATTTACTCCAAATGGTGGTGCGGGATGCAGAAAATTCTGCCCATGTTAAAGGTCCCTAAAGGACCTAAGATGCACCTTAATCTGCTCCATAGACCGTAATGTATACATGCAAAGTTTGGTGCAGAATTTTATGCGTCTTTATGTGTGTCTTGCAGAAATATTTAATGATGCACAGATTTGTCATGTCTATAGGGGGCAGTATACTGTCAGCTTACTTCACCAATTTCTGAGACAGAAATGTGCTCATGACCGCTCTTCCTCCACTCTGCTGGGCAAGTCATATAGATTGCTACAGAGCGCAAGGATCTTTCACATGGGTAAAATTTTCAACATTCTGCGCCGCAAGTCACGGTAAATTCTGGATCAAAGCTTGCGGATTTTGATGGGGAAAGAAAATGGCTTAAATCAACCCACAATTCCACATCAAAATCCACAGTTAGTCCTGCAGATTTTGGTGCGCTATTCTGCAGCGTCCTTGTGGGAGTATTTTGCCCAGATGCATGGAATATTTCTGCGATATACAATTAAAGATGCAGGAAAATCAATACCAAAATCGGCATTTATATATTATGTATATAAATATATATATATATATATATACATATATATGTGGGTCAGGGAATAGAAATCCATAGCAGCAAATTAAGCTCCATCTTTAGGTGCGTCTTGCAGAAATGTTCTGCATCTCTGAAAGGTCCTTTACAGTAACTACCATGGCTTTAAGGTTCTATCGAACACTACTTGTGCGGCAATGACCGCTATACCTAGATGAGTTTCTTGCCACATGGCCAAGAACTACAGTCCAACTGGTACATATTCACATAGTATAATCCATGGCCTTGGATTTCCACCATGGATTTGCATTGTCGGTAAATTGAGTACCCAGCTTGCTGGGGGGTAAAAGATGACTGGGGAAGACAATGGCAAACCAGTCTGCCCAGAAAACATCACAATGTGACGTCACCCTAGGAGTCAGTCATGACTCGGAGCTTGCACAAGGGGGCTTTACCTTACCTGTGTCAACTTCCACTCTGTGAACAAGGACAAATGGTGGGTTATACCCGTGGTTCATAGTCATTGTCCAAAGACCTGAAATAGCATACTGCAGTGATATTCCATTGCTATCTCTTTCTCTATCTATCAGAGATAGGAGAGTTAGGAGAAGTTAGACTGTAGAACTCTTTGCCTGAGGACGTAGTGATGGCAAAATCCATAGAGGAGTTTAAAAGGGGACTTGATGTCTTTCTGGAGCGGAAAGATATTACAGGATATAAATCTTAGGTTAACTGTTAATCTTGGTACACAGCAGGTAGGAAATATTAGGGGTTGATCCAGGGAACAGTCTGATTGCCATTAGGGAATCGGGAAGGAATTTTTCCCCGTAAAGGGCTAATTGGCTTCTGCTCTTGGGGGTTTTTGCCTTCCTCTGGATCAACACAGGAGGATAAAGTGGCTGGACTAGATGGACATTGTCTTCATTCAGCCCTACAAACTATGTTACTATATCTCATATCTATCTATATGTACAATAACCTACCGTCAAAGCCTCCTTCACTCAGAAGACCACCCTTGATCTAGACCAGAAAGAACTTCCCTTCTAGTGGAGTAATTTTGGGAGGCCTCACTGTATCTATCTGTATACAAGTTGTAACTCAATTAAACTTTTTTGCTTAGATATAGTATTGTAGCTGTTTTTTCAAAATTGAAGCACTTCCTATGAGTTAACCTCCTTTTGTCACAGTCGGCTGAGCCTATCCAGTTCTGAAGCACCTAGCGTGCCCTCTATTATAAACTTGCTGAGCATAATAACACCTTTAATACAGATCTGCACAAGCTAATATCCCATCTGTTACAGATCTGCAAGAAGCAGTCATCCACAGACACATCAAGTGTAATGCTGAGTGCATGGGGTACCGGAGAAGAACAAACCACCTACGGGCGCAGATCAATACAAAGCCGGCATCAGATATTAATAGGTTAACACCGCCCGTGTGTCACAGCTGTATATCCTGATGTATGTGAAAACGTCCAGGCAGTTCCTATCATTCCTGGCATTCGCATCTGTAGTCGTTGAAGATGTCTTCTGACAAACATGAGCTTTCTGTGGATCAGTTTCAGTGCGAATCCACATTAGAGACCTTTCGCACGTGCGGAATATTTTTTTGCAAGACGCACCTAAAAACGTAGCAAATTCTGCTCCAAAATCTGCATGTATATATACAGGTAATGGAGCAGAAATCCGCAGCAGCAGATTAAGGGCTAAGACGAATGAACGTAATTTCGTCATGTTTTGCGTCCGTGATTTCAATGGTTTCCTTTCGACTAGCAGGATTCTTGCATGTGAATACTACATGCGAGAAAAGATATCCGCGCGCAGTGCAAAAAAAAAAAAATGGACTGGTCCATGCACTAATACACTCCGTAAACAATTTAGCAATGAAAGGGGTCAGAGGAGGGTGTCAATAATTGTTCTGCCCAACAGGTGCTGCACAGTCAAGCAGGTTGCAACTAACTGCAACGCTGGTGCTCCAACTAACGTGTCCTAATGCGGGCGCGAATTGCTTATTCCGCGAGCAGAAGAAAAATCGCGTATGTTGTTTTAGCTTGGATTCCACACGGACGGCCCTCATTGAAGTCAATGGATGCGAGTGCTCCGTCGCCCATAACAATTAACATTGCGTATGAGCGGCGGAAATACTTCCACGGCAAAGGAAAAGCCGGAATGCCAGGTGAACCGGAGAGAGAGATTATTCTTCCACTGGGACGATATGCTGTGTATAGCGCCAAATAAAACCGCTCACATCCGCAATTACGTTCCATAAATTATCTCAGGTCTGAAGAAATCCGTTCGTGTGAGCCCGGCCTAATGAGTTACAGATATGTTCTTTTACTGCGCAATTATGCAGCGGAACCCACATGTTCGCGCACATTGACTTCCGTGGGGACGTTTGGTGCGGAAATGTGCAGCAAAATAGAGCAGGCTGCGGTTTTGTTTGCGCAGAAATATGTGCATGTAAGGATTCCTGGCCTCCATCGATACAAGCAGACATGGTGATATGCTCTCCAGCATACTTGCTCCATTTCTTTGCCATGACTCCACGCGGGTCCTGAGCGGTGACTGTTTTCCGTTTTTTCGGTGTACAGAGGTCATCGGAGTCCTGCGTCTCTTCACCGACACGGCAGTGATAAAACACTTTACTTTTAGAACATCGCACCTCGTTCACTACCTATGGGAATGGGCCATCAGTAGATGCCTTCTGCAGCGTATCACGCATCACCTTGTCTAATGAACAGTCTGCAGACTATTTTCTGACTCTTGAATGACAGCCAAAATGGGGAAGGCAAGATAGAGCGCGATGTCCCTCTGGGCTACGGGCTACGCCGAGACGAATTTTTTAGTTTTTTTTGGCATAGGGAAAAATAATTGGGATTCAGCAATAAACTATAAAGCGCCAGAGGGGCTGAGTGATACCGCATGGTGCATGCGGAGGGGAGTCACAACTTACCTGCCATGCCAATGAGGGATTTATACTTGTACCCCTCAACTCCACAAGTGATTGCCCCGTGATCTCTTATCAGTCTAATGAGCTGAGTGGCTTGACACAAGACTTTATACTTGGCAGTTGGGCAATCTGTTATCTCATGTGCCACTTCCTCCTTCCCTATCTATAATACAGCAAAATTAATCAACCATCTACCAGTCCAGAAAGTCTGATAATCTGGCACAGTGCTGCAATGGTTCTCTCTGGTCTCATGAAATACCACATTATATTATAATGTGACGTAGATTATAAGAGGTCGGATAAACTGGAAAGGTCCTTTCAAACCAAACAGAATTTTCCCGCGGGATCAAGGTGCGGATTTTGTTGCGTTTTTAGCTGCGGAACGTCTTGTAGAATTTCCTTTCCACAGACTTTAAATGCGGAATTACACTTTCTGTAGGTTAGAAATCCGCAGCAAGAATTCCGCAAGACATCCTTAACTTCGCAGAAAGAAAGCTTTTCCGCTGTGAAATTTAATCTTGAAGTAAAGGCGTGCGGATTTTAAAGAAGTACGGAATTCGAGCCCCATAGGATAACATTGTGATGCAGAAATGTTCGCACTGACCAATTCCGTCCTGTGTGAAAGCTCCGTAAGTGAGCGTTCACACAGTCAAATTAGTGTCGGATACATCGTGGATTTTTCCAACGTGGATCTGACCTCTAAGGGCTTAAACGGTGAGCGCATGCGGAAATACGTTCGCTGCTACGGAGTGTATTTGTGCTTTTTTTTTTGTGTACCGTTTAAATTTCAGGCTATTGCGCGTGGTAAAAAAGAAAAACGCAGAAAGACAGGTCCTGCCCTCGCTTTTCTTGCACGTAGTAATATCACGTGAGAATCCCACTAGTCAATACGTGATTTTAACGGCCGCAAAACTTGACCAAATCACATTCATCTGTTTAAACCCTAAATCTGCAGCAGAAATCCAAAGTTGAGCCTCCGAGTTCTGCTGCGGATTAGCATGGGGATCCCTGCACGGATTTAGTCCCAAGCAACGTGTGCAGCTTAATGCGCAGAAACAATATTAGGAATATTTCAAAATGCGGATTTCAGAATCGGTGCCAGATGAACTATGGCGCGGATTTCCGCAGCATCCAACAGAGTGCTAAAAGTGTACAGATCGCATTGCGGAGTGCTGACCGGATTCCGGGTAGATTCTGCATTGTGAACTAGATATGTCCGCACAAGACGTCATTACCGCAGCAGAAAATCCACTGCAGAGTTTGACGCAGATCCGCATCCAAATCATAGTAACATAGTATGCTAGGCCGAATGAAGACAACGTCCATCTAGTTCAGCCTGTTAATAGTTCCTACCTGTCTGTAAGACCCTGGTCAACAACCTGCTGCTCCCCTAAAATTTATATCCCGTAATATCCTCCGCTCTAGAAAGATGTCTAGTCCCCTCTTAAATTCCTGTATGGATTTTGCCATCACCACATTCTCAGGTAGAGAATTCCACAGTCTCACTGCTCTTACAGTAAAGAACCCTTTTCTGTGTTGGTGATGAAACCTGCTTTCTTCTAGACATAAAAGGATGCCCTCTTGTTACCGTCGCAGTCCTGGGTATAAATATATCATGAGAGAGATCCTTGTATTGTCCCCTAATGTATTTATACATAGTTATTTGGTTGCCCCTTAGCATAGTAATCAGAGATGAGCGAGCATACTCAAGCGAGTAGTGCCTTATGCGAGTACCTGCCCGCTCGTCTCTAAAGATTCGGGTGCTGGCGGGTGAGAGTGGGGAGGAAAGGAGGGGAGATCTCACTCTCTCCCCCCGCTTCCCCCGCAACTCACCTGTCACCCACGCCGGCACCCAAATCTTTAGAGACGAGCGGGCAGGTACTCGAATAAGGCACTACTTGCTCGAGTAGTTTGCCCTAGCAAGTACGCTCGCTCATCTCTAATAGTAACATAGTAGATATGCAGATTATATGCAGATTTTAACACTGACTTAAGTGCAGATTGCACCCTTCACATTGCATCTGCTGTGAAATCCGGTGAATTCCGCGTGTCAATTCCACTGCGGATTTTTGTAAGATTTCTTGCAATATCATCCATGCGACTTGTACAGTAAATGCATATTTTCCATCTGCTGATTGCGCACAGAAAATCTGCAGCACTTGAACATACCTTTAGGGCGGTCTGGCAACAAGCATGTCCATTGTGTCCAAAGACAACTGGCAGAATTATGATTGCAGCTCCGGATTATAACAAAGACTGTAACTCAGGATCAGTAACTGCTCAGGTCCTTACGGGCCGCCATTATGGCTCAGTGCATTTCAGGTAAATCTACAAAACCCTTAAAGTGACTCTCTGGTTTTGGGACAAAGTCTCCCCTTTGAGAGAGGGGAAAGGGAGAATGTTTTACCTGCAGTTCTCCTCTCTGCCTTACATCTGATCTGGGTTTCAGAACCCATTTTCAGTTGATGACTGACACAATCTTCAGACTACTTAATTCCCCAGAATGCTTTGGTTGTGTTAGGCTACCAGTGTTCTATACCTGCTCTCTGATTGGCCAGTGTTGCTCATGTGACCAGCTCTAACCAATCAGAGAGCAGTGCATAGTATATAATTGGACAGATAGAAAATTGCACAGCCATCTTGGAGAGATGACAACCTGAACCAGAATGGGCAGAGAAGAACAAGTGCAGGTAATATACCCCCAACTCAAGGGTCACTTTAAAGGGGTTGTCCAGGACTCTTCTGATTTTTTCTATTGATGAACTTTCCTGTGGGGTTTGACCGGATTAGCTGATTCTCAGGCCAGCTGTCACTATGGACGGCAAAGGAGGAAGATTACGCTGTCAGAAGTGCTGCGGCTAGGTTAGTAGTGCAGTTGCAGCTCCCACTGAATTCAGTGGCAGCTGTGCCGGTAGTACCACTGCACTACAATGTTATCAGCGTTATCTGCTTCCAGCCCTGACCACATTGACAACGGCTCCTGGTATCAGCTGATCAGTGAGGATCCTGAGTGGCAGAACCCCGCCGATCATCTACTGATGATAGAAAAAATCCAAAAAGTCTCTGACGACCCCTTTAATGCCAACAAATACAACAGCTACAAGGGCAAAGAAGTGGGCATCTAAGCCGGACATGCATTAAACAGCAGCATTTTGCTTTTTACAATTTGCTGTTTATTTCCACAAATTACCATCAAATGAATCTAATACTTCTGCTGTTGACCTACATGTGAACTACTACAGCAGGTAATTGTATCGATGGGATGTTCGGAGCTATGGTCCGTACCCAACTGAAGGGGCCAGGGCTGAATCCATCCGATTAAAAGTGTTCTGTTGCACTGAGCGGCATACTGCAAGGCTGCGTCTTGGCACCTCCGCATCCATCTGTCAGGCTATAAATGATAACCATTTTCACCCCCCTTAAACCAAATTGTGCGGACTTCTGCCAAACAATATAAATGACAGTCTGATGATCTTTGGGTTTTGTGGTCTAATTGTCCCCGGGGCGTCTCGATGGCGCTCGTTGTCAGCCTTGTCACACTAGGCCTGTCACTCACGCGCCTCACTTTTGTTTATATAAACAGGTGAATTGTTTGATGCCACAATTAAAACCATCTGCCATGCAAATGACTGCCAATTAACTCATCCTGTTTTAATTACCCTGATAATTGAACTCAATGTGTGGAGAGAATCACAGAGAAATACTAAGTGGTCATAAGGTTCAAAATACCCAAAAGCGAAGCACGGACGACTTCATATTTAACTCGTTCCCTATAAAGGGTGCCTTTGTGGCACCGTGACATGGCTGCTGGTCGGGTGCCAGCTGTGAATGTGTGATTATTTAATTGTACACATGTATTTAATTGCTTTATGTGACAGTAGATAACACCCACTTGGTACCGATCCTTAAAGGGTAGCCTAATTAATATGACTCTGTATGGCTACAAGGAATCGCTGGATTGGCGCGGCTTAAAGACCAGTTTCAGATGAGCGTATTGTTATGTATTCGTTATACGGATCCGTATCATGGACGTGTGACCTTACAGCCGTATGTCATTCGCTGCAAATCAACTTTCAAATTTTACCCCTAAGGCCTCTTTCTCACGAGCGTATGCATTTTTACTCTTGGCTGATTGTGGTCTCCTTTTCCCAGCGTTGAACGCGGCTAAACTCCCTCCCCCTCCCATCCTTTTTCTACGGGAGCTTCCAGTGTATCTCCCCAAAAGATAGGGCAAGACCTATCTTTTCACACGCCATGTAAAATCGGCGACCAATGTGCTATTTTTACAGGCGCAATTTTGTACGCTCCCAAAAACCGTTCATCGATCAGATGGTTGCGATTTTTAGACGCAGCTACAATAGCTGTGTATATACGGTCGTGGGAATTAGGCCTAAGGGTGCCGTTCACACATAGCGGATTTGGTGTGGATTTTCCACAGTGGAAAATTTGCACCAAACTTTGTGAAACTCCGCACCACTTGTTTTGAAAATCTGCAGCAGAATTCACATCTTCAGTTGAAAGGGTGATATCTGGAATCAAGGTAAAAAGTGTCTCAAAATTCGCAGCGAATCGTGTGGAGTCTGTTGCGGATCTGCATAGGCCTCATTCACACGACTGTATATATGCGGCTAAGGTAGCCACGTTAAAAAAAATCTGAAAAATTGAATTCCAATGTATTCATTCAGATGAGCAATTTTTAGCCGCCTTAAGACATTGCGCCGGGAATAATAAAATGTTGGCGACCGTAAACGGCTACCGATTTTATATGGCACATGAAAAGATAGGTCTTGCCTTATGTTTCCCTCACGTAGTGCGGACCCTGTCATACTGCTCCATAGCAGCAAGCGTAGCTGTTAGAGATGAGCGAATATACTCGCTAAAGCACATTACTCGAGAGAGTAGTGCCTTAGCCGAGTATCTCCCAGCTCGTCTCTAAAGATTTAGGGGCCGGCGCGGGTGACAGGTGAGTTGCGGTGGGGAGCGGGGGGGAGAGAGGGAGAGAGAGATCTCCCCTCTGTTCCTCCCCACTCTCCCCCGCCGGCCCCCGAATCTTTAGAGACGAGCGGGGAGATACTCAGCTAAGGCACTACTCGCTTATCTCTAGTAGCTGTGCATACGGCCATGTGTTTTTGCCCTCAGAGCGGATTCAGATGAACGTACTTTTATCCCCTTATCCATTATAATCATAGCCGTCTAAGGGCGCCTACCCACTGGCGATTTTTTTTCCTGCGATGCTAAATTGCATTTTGCGTTTTTTCTGAAGAGCAATTAGTATAGAATGTGTTCTTGTCCAAAACGCGCGGAAAACGCTGCGTTTTTCACGCACGAAAATCGGCAACGCCAGTGGGTAGGCGCCCTAATGGGACAAAATAAAACCACTGATCTCTAGCGGTTTTCAGTGATCTTGTTTTCACCACCTCTTTTTCCGGACGTGCGGGGTGGATCGGACGGACGCTAGCTTCCCGCCTCTTCTTTCAAACTCCTGCGCTCTGGCGTGGAGTTTGAACTGCCGTCGAGAAAACTCCCTCGCTCAGGCGCAGCCACGCTCCGTACTGCCAAGCGTATTTGCACTTACAGCACTGTGAATAAGCCCTCAGGCCTCTATCACACGGGGAACGAGGCGCGCAAAAATGCAGCCGTCCCATATGGGGAGAAAAACAAGTTCCCGTGTTTTTGCCCTTTGGCTAGAGTCACACACATTCCGTATGCGTAAACCCTGCCAATGATCGCGGAAATTAATTGCGTATGGACAGTGTAGAAAGCTTGCAAGCAGGGAATCTCTCTCCTTTCTTTCTTCCATTTCTATCTGGTCTCCTTAAAACTTGAGAGTGAATGCGCGTCCATACACAATGTTAATTGCGTATGCACTGCAGATAGAACACATCTATAGAGATCAATGGAGCCAATATGTGCGGAATCCGGGGTAGAATACAGCATGCTGAGATTTTTCATCCGCTCGCGAAACCTGCTATTCCTACCCGCCAGTGTGAACAAAACTTCGAAAATCCATGACTTTCACTGCCAGCGTGTTACTGCGTCACGGACGGCGAACGCGGAATCCACAATTCAAACCCGGTCGTGTGAGACCGACCTTAGAACGGAACAGAAAACAGAATACTTGGCCAAACAGGTGAGAATGTACTTAGAATATATTGAGTTTTATCCAATTATCAAGTCACTCAAGGTGGCGCTGCACAGAAACTGGTCAAATCTAGTGTATGGGCTCTGCCACCAACCAATCAGATCTGACCAATTTTATGTCTGGAGGGGTTGAACAATAGGGGGCACAAATCCATTCCTGTAATACATCGGCAGACGTGGCTTCAAGGAACTGTCTGGATATACATTGCTGGAGCCTATGGGCACACATGGGTATCATGTACTATAAAGGTCTGTTCGCCCGGCACACTTTGGACCAATGGGGTTCTGGGTTTACTTTACTACAGCAGTTAAACTATTTCTGAGACCTCATGGGAAAACAAGGCCTTGCAATATTATTGATGACACAGTCTGGATAAGGGCATCATTGCGCAGATCCTGTCAGTATTACTTGGCATATGCCAGGCTGAGGCATTGAGGGGGTTGAGGTGTCTCTGCATGCTGGGTGCGAGGATGATCGCGCAGCACAGATAGCACACTGTTTGCACAGGAACAGAAGGGCTGGCACTGATCAGTATCACGGTGTGTGGACGGCACGGCGCCAACTTTGACAGAACTTAGAAGGAAGGCGAATGCTCAGAACTGGTAGGGGAAAAAATAAGAAAATCCTAGTAATCTGCTTGTGTTTATTCATTGGCATGAGCCACTATGTATCAGATATGAAGCTGTACGGTATATACCAGCAGACATAACAAGAAGCCAGTGTCCATTGCTGCTAGAAGTTTTCTGCCGGCACCTGGCATTTCTGGGTTTGCCGATGTCGATGTGTTGTCATTACTTGGATCCTAAGAAAATCAAACTAGCTCCAAGAAGTGGTCTAACTAGTTCACAGAGTCTACAGGAAGTTGGCCACGTCTGGTATATATACAACGGTACGTATGCTTTTCTTGGAAAATGACGTGCAAATGCACTGAGCTGCCAAATCTCGCTATGGAAGTAGAAAACTTCTCAAGTAGATTTGGAGAAGGCCACATACTCTTCCGCCATGGTTAGAAAGCCCTTTTAGATATCCTTAGGTTGCACGCCTCACCACCTTGCATTAGCACCTTTGTAAACTTTGTACTAGTTCTGATGGGTGTCATATAACAGCATAGTGCCACACAATTGTCTGCTGATATTCATAAGACTTGAAAAAGGTTGCCTTGATGCTTTTTTCGCTGTCGTCAAATAAAAGCTAAGTCTTTGAAGACCTTTGGTGCCATGGAAATATTGACTTTGGTTGACTGAACACTCCCAATGGAACTCAAGGATGGGGCACACATAGTTGTCATCTGAAAGCCTCGCCAATTTCAAGAACGCGGGTCAATTCTCCCCCATTCACACCAGCGCTCCATTTACCGTCAATGGGACTGCGGAGATACACAGGCGGGTGCTGCTCAGCTATTTCCGGCAGCCTATTTGAAATGCGATGCTGACCATGCATGCTCAGCCAGCTCTCCATTTACAGTGATATCACTGCGGGGGGAAAAGCGACCCAGCAGTGACAAGCAGAGGGAAACATGGGAGTCCCATTCTCAGGATTCAGTGAAGGACCTCCACCGATCAGCAAGTTATCCCTGTGAATAGGGAATAACTTGCAAGCGTGGCACAACCGCTTTAAAGGCAACCCATCACCAAGGATGGCCACTCTTACATCAGTCAATCTATACAAAGATCGATCACAGCTGAACTACTGGGCACTACTGCACCCACCAATGGATTCCTGATATGCCAATCGTGGCATGTAGAAGAAGCATGCTCTACTCTTCCTATTTTGAAGGAGGACTACTGGGAAGCATCCCATGTAATGCCTATGGCTCTGCTGAATGGCTATGAAGGCTCACAGCGTAGAGGTACTTACTTGATAAACTACTGTCAATTACTGGGACTTTTGGTTGGGCGGGGGTATTTCATATTTGTTTTTTCTTTTTTTTTAAGTAATGTTTTTTATGTAGATTGCAATTATTGCATTGTACAGGTGGTGACCCAACATACAGCCACATAAGCGATCATGTAATGTGTTCTTGTGCACATAACTGCCACTGAATTAGTGAGCGACGACTTTCTCTTCTAACATCTGGAAAGTATCTACGGAATGTAATTATTGAGCCATTTTTAATAGCTCATCAAATTAGCTACAATATCCATAATGGGTGCATATCAGAATGAATAAACCCATAAGAATCAGTTTCCCAGTTGGAACTTGGCAGGACGTCTCTTCCTATGGGGCTTTCGTGATCTCATCGTTACCCACACAGGAAGTGTGAGAGCAGAAGGCGGACGAAGGAAGAGCGTGTCAGTTTAATTTACCAAATAAAAAAAATTCATGTTGACGATTAAACCAAACCTAAACGTCATCTTATCTCCCTTCGCTGCGCGAGTGAGCGCGATTATTTTTCAGCCATTCCCAGTTGAATAAATGACATATCCATAGCGCACGTCAGATGATACAGAACAGTGGGGGTCCAGCTTATGAGACGTCTACAATTCTGAATGTGGGTCTCGTCTCTGTAACGCCCATTTACTTCAATGGAGTAACAGCATATAGTGCAGCCTGCTCTCCGCCGGCGGCTGGGAATACAACTGGCCCATACTTGGGAGGCAGATATATTACAGATTTTTAGATTATTCTCATTTATAGAATATACAGGAAGTGCAGCTTCTAATGTCTTATTATTGGAAGTGTGATGTCAACATGTCATCATAGTCTGAGCCTCCTGACAGTTAGTGGAATGTGATAGTCATCAGAATAAAATCCGTTAAGAGACACTAAGGGGTACATTACAAGGGGCGATAGTTACCCACGTAAGCGCTCAAAAGACCAATTATGGGCAACTGTTGTCCAATGTAAACATGGGTCCGGATAGGGGAAGTGAGTGAGAGTCGCTCACTTGATGGAGTTGCTTGGTTTTTAGCTCACTTAAAAGCCAAGCGACTATCAGCCCATATGAACAGGCAGTCATTTATGTATAAGTGACTGCCTGTTCATAGTGAATGGAGGTGGGCAACAGGAAGAGATCTCCAGCGCACTCCATCTCCATTCACTGAATGACTATTGCTCCTGTGTAAAGAGCGATAATTGTTGGGACGGCTGTCAGGCACTTAGGGTGGCTTTACATCTCCTGGGCCTCAATGCAAAATCTGTAAAAAGGTCCCCACCTACCATGTATTATACTTTTTGGGCTCCCATTGGCACCAGGGCCTGGATGTTACTGTTACTCTGCACCCGCTATAGCTGCACCCCTCAGGTATGAATTTCTATACATGCATGATGAATTTCACAGTAAGAGTCAAGAAAAGTAAAAGCATTCCTCAAATGACACAAATGCATTACCCATGTCCAAAAAAACGGACAATACAATGATGTTTTTCAGACATTCCAGGTGGACGAATAACTAGAAACCAGCCATAAAGCACCGCAGCACAGTATCAAAAATAGAATCTATTGTAATGTTCATCCTGAGCTTGCTGGTTCATAATCAGACCACCAAAACGGCATCAATATTACACTAAGGCCACATTCACATAAGCGTATGCAATTTTGCTGCATTAGAATCGCACTGTTTAACCGTATGTTTATGTGCATATTTAGTGCATTTTTGGTGCATATGCATGTTACGTCTATATTCACTGCGTTTTTCATGCGTGCCAAAAATAAAGAGCAAGAAAGCCCAATTGATGTCACTAATTCTTTACCCACCGTCTCCTGCCAACATGCATAAAAATGCATTGAATACTCATGCAACTGCGTATTTGCTGCGTTGCTACCCGATCCCATAGAATAAAATGGGTCGGGTATTAAAAAAAGGCACATCTAATACCCCAATGCAAATCAATGGGGTAAAGAATACAGATATACTATGGACAGAAAATATGCCCTTAGAATGGCAGAACAGTAGTGGAACAGATATAATACTGCATAACAGTACATACGCCATGCTGGGTCTGCAGAAATGTGGGCGACAACCCCTTTGGACATAGTAATGGCTGGCATTACTGGTTGTCAGATAGGGAAATCCACCACTACTTGCAAGAACTCAGGAAAGGCTGAATAGACTATTGAAGGTCTTTACGTCAAACGATGACTCAGGGACATGTAGTTTTAGGTAATTTTTTGATTGGAATCATAAACACATATAAAGATTTAATGACATAATTATAGTTTAACAACCTAAACAAACACAAGCGCATCAATTTCTTTCATCAACCTCATTGCCACAGAAAAGTGAAGCAAGTTCCCCTATGGAAGGAAGCCTACAAGCCACAATTTCTCCCTTGTAATGCCGCAGCTCTAATGCAGCAATTCTCGTAAGTACATAGACTGATCACAGGCAAAGCAAGGAACAAACTGATTTATACAGGTGCAGTAGTGCTGAGTTTGTCATGTGGCACAACACACTTTTACACAGAACTGCAGGTAAACTGAGTGCACTATCCTGGCGGACAAATGCTGCAACCCCCAGAAGTGTCAAAGGACAAATTCAGCTGAAGGAATAAATCATGTGAGCGTTGTCTTGATTTATGCTGAAGTTGTTATCTTCCCGAAGACTTTGTATCTAGTGAGGGGGATTCCACAACACTGCATCTGTACAACTTCTGGAAAGGAACCCTGCAGCTATTCAACCTCCTCAACTTTTTGCTATAAAATCTGAACTATTACTCCCAAGGGGCCGTCCACACTAGTGAAACGCCCCCTTTCCACCCCCCCCCCAAAAAACGGATGAAAACATACCGTTTCACTGATCCATAGGTTGGAATGGCTTAAACGTAGTCAAACCATGCGTACGTGTGACCACGTTTAACCTTGCATCTGTTTCTGTGCATTTTTTGGGTGGAATTGAAAAACGTTACCCTATAAAGTTTTTTTCTGTCCCCCCAAAAAATTATGCATGAGAACATGTACGTTTTTTTTAACATTTCACAATGAATGAAAATCGTATTTAAAACGTATGGCTGAATGTCACCATACGTTTAATTCATACGTTTTTGTAATCAGCGGGGGAAAAAAAGTGTTGAACTAAAAAACTTTATTAGAAAAAAAACAGTCTACAGTAAAAAAAAAAAAAAAAGTATACGCTTTTCTTAAAAAAAGGATCAAAATGGATTAAAATGTATAATACGCATATGATTTTAAAAACGTACACGTATGCCTAAAATGCACGCGTGTTTTTGTTCATACATGTTTCCCGCAGACGTACATGAAAGTGGCGGTGTGGACAGCCGCTAAGATAAAATTGCTAAAAAAGCGCGATCGCAATGATTGTTCCATATGCCGTAGAGATACTGGAATACGCCTTTTAGATGCACGCACTTTTTAAATCCTGCCGTTTTACCACTTGTAGTAATTCTGATTCACAAAGTCAATCCTCTTCCATCCCTAAGAAGAGAATTTGCAAGATGCTCCCCCCTGAGAGACGCCACCCAGAGTGTCACTATAAAGCATGCATCTATGGAGAACTGTCACCGACTGCAGCTCCCTGCAACGCATACGGTCGCCTATAAGAGGTCTATGACTTTAAAGCCTCCCTGTTGTCACTGCTGTCCCTGCTTGTCACCAGCCAGGTGTCAGGGACCTCTCTTCTGGTACACAGCAGGCTCCCTAACACTCTGTGTGACAGACGGATTCTGCAAACAATACCCTGGCAGTGCTTAGAAGAAGATTACATCTTGTATTGTTTGAGAGATGACAGAGCTTACTAAACAGTGCATGAAACATCCTCCTCTACTGATGATCTCCAAAGCTGATCATCCCCGGACTTCACCAAACAAGAAACACGCTTCCTATTCATACATACAGGACTGGATTGCAAGCTCTGCAGACAAATCCCCCCACTACTTTATAACCAGGCATAGATTTCTCATTAGCTTTCCATAAGGCGAAGTACATGCAAAAGATTTTTGGGTTTTCTCTTTAAAAATGTCTGAGTCTGGAAGCTGTTGGAGCCGGGACCTGATTTGATCCACCCCACAAGGGGCTTCCTTACATTCATTGTTTTATGTCTTGGTAATATGATGCAGATGGGAGATGTGATACATTGTATACAAAACATATGGTAAATAAAACACATAGTTACAATATACAAGGATTAGTGTCACAAGAAACATAGGTACTTTATATAAATAGAAAAAGATAAAAAGTACACCCCATATCCTCTACAGATAATAAGTACACCCCATATCCTCTACAGATAATAAGTACACCCCATATCCTCCACAGATAATAAGTACACGCCATATCCTCTACAGATAATAAGTACACCCCATATCCTCTACAGATAAAAAGAACACCCCATATCCTCTACAGATAATAAGTACACCCCATATCCTCTACAGATAATAAGTACACCCCATATCCTCTACAGATAAAAAGTACACCCCATATCCTCTACAGATAAGTACACCCCATATCCTCTACAGATAAAAAGTACACCCCATATCCTCTACAGATAAAAAGAACACCCCATATCCTCTACAGGTAATAAGTACACCCCATATCCTCTACAGATAATAAGTACACCCCATATCCTCTACAGATAATAAGTACACCCCATATCCTCTACAGATAATAAGTAAACCCATATCCTCTACAGATAATAAGTACACCCCATATCCTCTACAGATAAGTACACCCCATATCCTCTACAGATAAAAAGTACACCCCATATCCTCTACAGATAAAAAGAACACCCCATATCCTCTACAGGTAATAAGTACACCCCATATCCTCTACAGATAATAAGTACACCCCATATCCTCTACAGATAATAAGTACACCCCATATCCTCTACAGATAATAAGTAAACCCATATCCTCTACAGATAATAAGTACACCCCATATCCTCTACAGATAATAAGTACACCCCATATCCTCTACAGATAATAAGTACACCCCATATCCTCTACAGATAATAAGTACACCCCATATCCTCTACAGATAATAAGTAAACCCATATCCTCTACAGATAATAAGTACACCCCATATCCTCTACAGATAAAAAGAACACCCCATATCCTGTACAGGGTCACCTGGATGCCAACATGGCAGAGGATCAATAATAGTGAAAAAGTCAGGTTAAATGGGATGCCAGTAGTGAAAAGGAGAGTGCAGAAAGTCAATATGTTCTATGCATC
This sequence comes from Eleutherodactylus coqui, assembly GCF_035609145.1. Lineage (NCBI taxonomy): Eukaryota > Metazoa > Chordata > Amphibia > Anura > Eleutherodactylidae > Eleutherodactylus > Eleutherodactylus coqui. Next base: position 25,334,656 of record NC_089847.1, on the reverse strand, counting down.
GATGATAGATAGATAGATAGATAGATAGATAGATAGATAGATAGATAGATAGATAGATAGATAGATAGATAGATAGATAGATAGATAGATAGATATAGGATAGATAGATAGATAGATAGATAGATAGATAGATAGATAGATAGATAGATAGATAGATAGATAGATAGATATGAGAGGGGTGGATGGATAGATAATGCTTTGCATTTATTTTAACACTATGAATATATTAGTCCAAAGCAAAGTTATAATGTCCCCTGTATGAGATAGATAAATAGATAGATAGATAAGATAGATAGATAGATATGAGATAGATAGATAGATATGAGATAGATAGATACATAAGATAAGATATCTGGATTTACTTGCCATTTTATATGTAAAATGTGAATATAATGAAGATATAGTGTACACCATTCTATCTATCTATCTATCTATCTATCTATCTATCTCACATCTATCTATCTATCTATCTATCTATCTATCTATCTATCTATCTATCTATGTTATCTCAGGTCACCTGTCACTCACCTTCCCAGGATCAGACTGGAGCTGGAGGTTACAGATCACTAGGCACAATGATGAGGTCCAAGAGGTAGCTGCACCATGTCACATCCTGGGGTCCCCCATCCCAGCCTAGAGGTGCCAGTCACAAGCAGTGTCCCCAGTGTCTCCTTGCACAATCTACAGAGCTGTTCCGCAGTTGGTGGCTATCCCTTCCCAGGGGCTTGTGCCCTGTTCCCTTTCTGGCCACTTTGCAATCTTTGTGCTTTCTTCTTTTCTTGTGTTTAGTTGCTTTGAATGACAATGGTGCCTCCAGCAATCCCAGATCAGGGTGTCCCAAGTGTTGGTGCCCAGCTCCTGCCCAGTGGCAGCGTGTCCCGTTGCAGGGTGCCCTAGATGCCTCCTCCTTGGTTGGCTCTCAGCCTCACACTGCCGCTTGCTTCTCTGCTTCTCAGCTGAAAGATGCACAGGCTGTAGTCCCAAGAAAGGCCTGCAGGGGGAGCTGAACTCCTGTCTCTGCTTAGTTAACCCTGTCCTGCACCAAGCACAGCAAGAAGTAAAGTCTGTTCTTCAGAGGGGAGGTATCAATAAGCTAGTCCCTGGTCAGATTTGTCTGTTTTGGGTGCAGCAAATGCTTAGTTGTGCATATAGATTTCAGAACATGAAAGCAACATGCTTCAAAGCTTGCTGTGATATCCATCATTCATTCTGCACAGAGGAAGAGGACTATAGATAGCTCTGCAGTCCCAAAATGTGGCAGCTGCTAAGGCTTTAAAGGTTGCACATATGGACTGGCAGGGTAATCCTAACAGAGCATCATGCCTGCAAACTAAGCCTAGCAGTATGTGCAGTGCTGTCATACCAACTTGTCAAAATGTGCCCTGTGATAAAGCAGAGCATCAGGCAGGAGCTACATGATGACAGCAGACCCCTACCATCCCTAATTGTGGAATGCTCTGCCACTCAAATCGTATGATGGTCTACGATGCGCCGTCAGGCATGGAGTCGGCATTCAGGCAAATACCCAATGGTCCATAGTTTCCATAATAATAAGCACTTTTCTTTTTGCATTGCTCTAATAATGCATAACCCAACTCAGGTATGGCATTGACCATGGTGGTTGCTAGGGGTCCCATGCCCATTAGGGCCTCAGTTTTGCAACTTTCTCTCTTCCGTCTCAGTTTTTCGAATAGGAAATGCTAATAGGAAATGATATAAGATCGTATATAAATACTAAAAAGATGCATCAAAATGCAGAACTCTTCAGTGGTTGATGGCTCGTAGATTCAGACTTTATATAATAGGCTTACGCAGAGATTTATGGGTTGCAATGACAAAAGAGAACCTTGTGCAATAATGCAACCCACAGAATTGATGCCGTTCGTTCGTCTGCAGGCCCCAAAATGCATATAACGGCTCTGATAATGTTATACAGCCATAAACTAATGCTCCCCGTGGCTTTCCAAGATGCACAACGGCTGCCATGGCGTCTCCTAGTCTAATGTGCATGGAGGCAGTATAAATATACAGGGTGTAGTCAAAACTGTATCCAGCGCTGTATCTCTATACTGGTGTCCTATATTGAAAAAACAATAGCGTAGTTGAATAGGAAGGTATGGATGAGCTACACAATGGTATGGTAGTTGGGCCCCCGGGGGCCCTGGAATATGGATTTCAATTTTGTATTGCGACCTCTGTAAGAGACAGAGAGTAAAAAACCCAATTGCAAAGTTGAAGAATAGCATGTGAGGAGCAGAAATCCACTTTCCGCATCTCTATAAGCGTTGCGGGATCACTGCTATTATGGAAGTAAGGAAAGCGTACTCAGCGTTGCCTCCCTCTGCTATGATACATGCATGGAGCCATTGCAGTCTAGGGCTGGCGCTAGAGCATAACCCAATTAGAATACAATGTAAATGTCAGCATTAACGCATGGGTTGGAATTTGGCGCAATCGCGTTGCTGGACCTATATTCCTTCCAGGGACTCTCAACGCAGATTGGTAGCTGAATCTCCTGCAGACGATGGTGGATGATCTGCCCCTATCGTAGCAGAAGAAGGCCACTTCCAGTACGCATTCCCTAGTTCAGTCATAGCAGCGGTCCTACGGGACTTAGGCTGGCTGTCCATGACCGGGTTGGATTCCGCATGTGTGATCCTGCAGCGGAATGCCACCCTGTGCCCAGCCGGCATCCACGCATACCTGCCTTTTCTGTATCTTCTCTGTACTGTGGATGGTCCGCATGGCGATTGACGGACATGCACAGTACAGATTTTTTTTTAAACCACAGCTCTTCCCACGTCATCACCTAGCGATGATACGGAATCCGCGACCTTTCCGCAATGTCATCGTAGAAGGGCCGCGAGTCGGCCAGTTTCCATTGACTTCAATGCGGAATCTGCATTGAAATAGAGCATGCTGCGATTTTTGATCTGCAAAGAGAAATCGCAATTGATTTCTGCTCGTGTGCAGAAAAAACGCTTTTCCTAGCATGCCGTGGGCGGTATTTGCTGCGGAATCAGGAGGCGGACGCCCGCTCTAGATTCCGCAATGCAAATCCGACCGTGTGCAGAGAGATGCGGAACGCGGATTTCTGCTTCTCACATGTTACTCTTCAACTTTGCAGATGGGTTTTAATTTCTCTAAAAAAAATTGAAGTCCATGTTCTGGGACCCCCAGGAGCCCGTGTGCCATACACTATTGTTATATAGGACACCAGTACTGAGATATAGGGCTGGCTCCGGCTTTTTGATGACACCCTATACAATAAATTGTATATGCCAGAAAGATAACAAAACTGTTATTTTACCAACCCACCCAGATGGGTTTGCACCAGCATTACAGAGGTTAATGATGTCTGATGTCTCCCCCCTTGGTGTCACACTGTCCCTGAGAAGCATGACCCGTCACTGCTGGTTGTCAGCGACTCCCTATCTCTCTGCTGCCTCTCCGTGTGGCTGCAATTACCGGCACTTGGAAGACAATGCTCCCTCTGTTGGGGTGACGGATGGATCCAACACTCAGGGCTGTCATATCGCAGCAGACAGACAGCTTGCCCTCATTTCTAATTACCAATGTATAGATAGCAGCGCGGCAACTCAGGAGTTAATCCATTCATTGGCAAGGCCCTTGGACCATTCAAGGTGAACTGGCTGGTTAAAAGGGTTGGTCTTGAAAAACGAACATGGGCATAAATGCATATTGGCCGCGCAAATACGCTTGTGTTTGCGTGGCCAAAATTGGCACAAATAGACAAAAAATGCGCACTAAATCACATTGATTTTGCGTGTATGTGCGCAGTGAATATGCAGGTTCAACGCAAGCCCAGTTGATCTCAGTGGGCTATTGCTGTGCGCCAATTGCGTACATGAAGGGTTATGTTGTGTATTTTTTCATGCGAATGCACACCGCGTGAAAAAAATACGCTCATTCGAACGAACCCATTAACATGAAAGGATTCTATTCTTTGCGTGTTATGGGCATAAAACGCTTGGGGGAATGAGCCCTTAGGGCAATTTTGGAAGGAACGAATATCGTTAAGATCCTCGATGGATCGCGAGATTCTGAACGATAATCGTTCAGCGTAAATGCTTGCACGATCTGAACAACGAATGATCATTCGTTCGCTTATTATTCGTTGCTCAGTTTCCGCAGTTTGGTCGGCCGGTGCAGACAGGCAGGCGCTCATCTGTTTACCGCGAATGGAGGCGAGCGTGCTGAAACGATCCGCAGCCCACTCCGCCTCCATGCACTGAGCGAGGAGTTGCTCTGTAACAGCATAGGAGCGATTATTGCTGGGACGGCTGTCGGTCGCACCAGCGATTGAACGATGAACAATGATTTGTTCGTTTATCGAACGTTGATGCAGGCATGAAAATTATCGGTCAGCGTTTGCCATCCATTGACATTCCCAGCAGATAATTCGTGATTAGAGATGAGCGAGCGTACTCGGTTCGGGTGTTTTTGCACTCGAGCACCGCTTTTTCCGAGTAACTGACTACTCGGACGAAAAGATTTGGGGGGCGCCGGGGGGCGGCGTGGTGGAGCGGGGGGTAGCAGTGGGGAACAGGGGGGAGCTCTCTCTCTCTCCCCTCCCCCCCACTCCTCTCTGCAACCCCCCGCTCACCCCCGGCGCCCCCCGAATCTTTTCGTCTGAGTAGTCAGTTACTCGGAAAAAGCGGTGCTCGAGTGCAAAAACACCCGAACCGAGTACGCTCGCTCATCTCTATTCGGGATCTTTTATATGGGACGTAATATTCCGAGACAGCGCTGTGTAATATGCCATCCCTGCGTCTAATGCCGGATTTATAAGACATATTTGCGCACGCAAAAAAGAAATTTTTGTGCATATTAATGCACCAAATGTCCCCATAGAAGGCAATAGGGATGCGTGAATGTGCATGCGATAGGCTTGGAGATGTGTGAACACATCTGGAACTCAATAGACTAATTATGGATGGGAGCATCGGCGCGCAAAAAGTATAGTGAATTGTGCCAAAGCACATGCAAAAAAGCAACATTCGTTCCCCAAAAAACGCTGCGATCATGTGCGCATAAGTAAGCATACGCTCAGGTGAATCCAGCTGAAGAGAAACAGGAAGGCGAGACTCCAGTAGGCAGAAGAGAGCAAAAATTGGATGACTGCGATGGCTCTGGACCCTTGTACTCAGGATCAGTGGGGGTCCCTGCAGTCAAACCCCCTCCAATCAGCAAGTTATGCTGTCAATAGGGGATAATTTGGGAATACCCCTTTAACAGCGAATTTGCAGCTGTAAAACAATCACAATCAAATTTTTGGTTTGTGCAACTTTTCTGAGACTTCATTCTGTGCGGCCAAAGTCTGAAACAAAATCATATCTACAAAGTGGAGTTGCCCTTTAAGAAGCAAGAAGATTACACCTGGCTCAGTAAAATACAGTACAAGTCCTCATAGCCGTAATACACAGATCAAGCACGTATATCGCTCACATGTGATAAGACAATTGACATTTGCATGGAAAAATAGCATTTTAATATCTTTACCCACCAGCGATGTATCTAGAAATCCGAGCCAGCTGTAATATGGCATCTACAGTATGATATGAAGGATTTGATACAGAGCTTATTATGGCTCCCTAGGACAGGAAGCCACCTAGTATATCATCGCCTCCTCATCATGTGGCCTCCAAACTGCCTCTGATTACAGAAGTCTATGCTGGAGCCATTTTTTAGTGTGATCTGCTGGTGCAGAGGAGCAGATAAGTGCTGTCTAGTAGACTGGGAGGCTGATAAGAAGTGGTTTGCAACCCGGAAACAAACCTGCTGAAAACTATGGGCAGCAAACTGAAGTTATAACCCATAAACTATGTTGACGCGTTTCGGAGTTTGTGCATTTTGCTGAAAGATGGAGGATCAGACTTAGGTCTTGTGTACACTGGAATGGAGCCTGCTCCCTAGTGTTGGGCGAACAGTCAAGCTCTGTTTTTGGTCAAACTTTGCTAAAAGTTCATTTTGGCAAGAATTTGAACCTTGGGCAGTACGTCCCGCTGGAAACCGCTAAAAGAAGAAGCAGGAGAAGAAAAATGAAGAAGAAGGAAAAAGAAGTAAAATCTTTCTTCTTTTCCTAATTTTCCTTCTTCTGCTTCTTTTTCCTTCCTCGTTTTCTTTATTCCTTTTTCTTAATTAACTTTGTTTTAGAAACAACTCATAAGTACTTAGATGCTCCTTGGGGACCTCACAGTGTTATATAGAGCTGTTGGCCCTTAGACAGTGTTATACACCAGTTTTAGGGGTATTGCTGAAGTTATGATTCAGTTCCAGCTAATTCGGACCAGACTAAAATTTTGCCAAAATGTGGCGATCCAGCCTAATCGCAGTTTGCTCCTCACTACTGTTCACAACAAACTTGTAAGACGGCCATGTGCAGGAGCCCTTACAGAATTTTATTATACCCAATATAGCAGACCATTATATGACGCGGAATCTGCGACCTTGTTGCAATGTCAATTGTGGAAGGGCCGCGAGTCGGACGGCTTCTATTGACGTCCGCGCAGAATCCGCTTAAAAATGGAACATGCAATTGATTTCCGCTTGTGTGCAGGACAAAGCGTTTTTTAATAACATGTTATGGGTGATATTTGCTGTGGAACTGGAGGCGGACGCCCGCTCCGGATTCTGCATTGCAAATACGTTCGTGTGCAGGCGGCCATACAGAGCTTAGCTCTTAAAGGGGTTTTCCACAACCTATCATGATACACCATGAATATAGGATGGTTGGGAGTTCAACTCCCAACACCACTGCCAATCAGATTAGTGAAGGGCTCTTTGAAGTTTAGCAGTCACAGCTCTGTCCTATTCATTTGGATGCGAGCTGCAGTACCAGGCACAGCCACTAGAAAAATGTGCAGAGCTGTGACTGGTAAACGATGAAGGTATATCATGCAGTATATGGGGTTTTTTTTAACATGGGGGCCGATTGGTGATGTATACCACTCTATACCTTCATAGTGTCATACATCATAGGCGATCTTCACAACGTGTACCTCCAAACAAAATGTGAGCAGACGCTAAGGGCTCATTCACACCTGCATAAGCAATTTTGGTCTGTGTAAAATGTGTGTGTGTGGTGCAGAGTGTTAAGGCAGCAGACATGCAGTGCTAAGCTCTTGCTCACGACCTGAAGGTCGCATGGTTCAGGTAGCCGGCTCAAGGTTTACTCAGCCTTCCATCCTTCTGAGGTCGGTAAAACGAGCACCCAGCTTGGTGGGGGGGGGGGGGGGGGGTAATAAAATAAATTACCTGAAAGCGCTGCGGAATAAGTTGTCGCTATAACAATAATGGGATTTATTTTATTTTATTTTTGTTGCAGTGTACATTTTTGCTTCCGTCTGTGTGCTATCCATACGTCATCCGTTTTTTATGTGCACAAAAAAAAAAAATGCAAGGAGGCGCAATTGATGCCACATTTGTGTTTCCACCGTCTATTAGCGACATGCGTAAAAATGAAGTGCACGCACGAAGCCAATGTGTTTTTTTTACACTCCCATAGACTTTCATGGGTGATTTTGGTCTGTGAATAAGGACCAAAATGAGACATGCTGCAATTTTTTTTTTTTTTACGCACGACATCGGTCCGCTTAAAAAAAAACAACACGTCTGACTACACCGGTTTTGCATTAACGGACAGAATATAGGCCCATGTGAACGGGTCCTACGAAAGTGTCTTCTTGCCCCCTCTATAAAGTCCTTTGCCGACAGGTAATTTGGCGCTTGATTCCTTCACTAGTTCCGCGGAACAAGCTCCAGGCTACTAGTCCTTTAGCTTCCCACTAGTTGTGTCTGCTCGCTGTCTATCTGCTCCGCCACGCAGGATCTAGCTCAGTGTGCTGCAGCTTTTGCTGTGTGCATGCAAAGAGCAGATAAGGGGCTCAGTATGAAAACAGGGAAGCCTCAGCCGGGTGTTAGCGGATATCACACACTGCAGCTGGGTCTGAGTGGCCACATCTGGCATCAGCCTCCCCTCCTCCCTCCGCGCCTCTATAAACATCTCACCTCTCCCCCTCCTCGCTCCATCCAGCTCTCCCTACTATTATCTTCTCTTGTCAGTCTCTCTCAGGCGCTTTATTTAATATGGTGAATTAAACTTACTGCATTGTTGGCCGTGCCTCCTCTGCTCCTCGCAGGGCTGAATAGGAAATCTTCCTTTCTGCCTCCAGGACTTTAGACTCACTTTTAAGAAATAGGTTGCCCCGTGTTCCTCCGGCTGGCAGCCTGACAAAATAAAAATGGGCTAGGTAATTATGGAATGTAAATATTTTTAGTACTCGTCGTTATAGCATCGTACCAATTATTACTGATTCTCCTCCTTTTTTGTTTTATGGGTATCAATACGATTCGCGGTTCGGCGGTTGTTGGAGGATGAATAGATTTGAGTTGTTTGTAGATTTGCTGCAAGGATGAAAGAAAATAATCTGCAAATTGATTTTGGGCATTAAATTCCGTGAACGTGGAAATCGGCGATGAAAGGACAAATGGGGCAGATTGATTTGTTCATCTCTAGTCCTTAAAGGGGTTGTCCAGTTTAGAAAACGCATTTTCATACACTCATGGCTGAGCTATGTGTGACCTCTGAGGGTGTACAGGGGGCTGGCCCACAAGCTTGTAGGGGGAGCAGCAGGAAGATGCCGCTGATCAGCCCCCTTAGAACCACCCAGACAGATGACCTTCCTCTGTGCGGCATGATCTTGTGGACGTATATGAATCCTCCTCCTCCTGGCTCTATCTCCGCTCTGATGTTTCAAGGCGTTATTGCCAAACCCATTAGCTCACCCGCAAGAGAATCACTTAGTTGTGTTACTGTATTTATGTTATGAGCTTTGTTCTGGTATTGTAACTATGTTTTTAGCTTGGTTCTGGTACTGAATCTATATTATGAGCTTTGTTCTGGTGTTGTAGTTATGTTATGAGCCTGGTAATGTTGCTTTATTTGTATTATGAGCTTGGTTCTGGTGCTGTATTTGTATTTATGAGTTTGGTTCTGGTACTGTATTTATGTTATGAGCTTGGTTATGTGGCTGCGTTTGTATTATGAGCTTGGTTCTGGTGCTGTATTTATGCTATGAGCTTGGTTATGTTGTTGCATTTTTATTATGAGCTTGGTTCTAGTGCTGTATTTCTTCAATGGGCCGTTTTGGTATTGAGGTTGGTCAATGCTATTTTTATGTTTTTGTGTTTGGTTCTAATGCTGTATTTATGTTAAGAGCTTGGTTTGGGTGCTGTATTTATGTTATGAGTAGTTAGGCGCAGTTTCCACAACATAAAGAGATATGCTTCAGATTTCAAAACTGCAGCATTTTTCGAATGTCATGCTTTTCCATAACAGAAAAAATCCACGATGTGTGAAGCAGATTTGACAAATCTCATCACTTGCCTTGAACTGTATACGCTGCAGAATTTCTGCAGCGATTCCATAAGTGGAAATTTCGCAGTTTTAACATCCTGTGTGAAGGCAGCTGTCATTCAATAGCTGAGAGCTGCCTCTGATTGGTCACTGTGCTCAGCCAATCAGAGGCAGCCCATTCAGTAGGCGGGGATTTAATTTTTTTTTATTTTTACACATTTTTGGATTGTTTTTCAGGAAAGGGCTTATATTTGAAGCCCTTCCCCCAAAATCACTACAGTGGTTGGCCGGCAGCCCATTGCTTTCAATTGAGCCGGCTGTAGTGCCGGCTCCATTGAATTCAGTGGGAAAACATCGCGCTCCTCTGCCACAGTTGTAGTGGGCAGTGCTCTTTTTGAGCGTCAAAACGCTCGTGTGACCAAGCCCTTTTAAGCGGTTAAATGCTGCTAGCGGCGTTTTTCCGCCGTGATGCCCGCTTAGGTCAAGCAAATTTTTGAATGCATCAGTTATGCGTTCAAAAATTCATGCGGCAAAATGCCCGTGTGACTGAGCCCTAAAGAGTGTAAAGCTAACAGTTGCCACTGCGCCCCTTCTCCTTGGACAGGTAGGTCATAGTTCCCCTATGCATAGTACATCGTGCTACTTTTCACAGGACTGTTCAGATTTGAGCACCCTGATAGGAGAGAAGCTTCCTAAAAGACTTGTGGTGCAAAGAAAGGAAAGCTAGTAAAAACACCATAGATGAAGTTACCCGGAAATGTATGTCAGGTACTGATTTAGGGGAAAATCTCTTTTGCATGGGTGTACGCAAAGAATAATACTTGAGAATGATAAACGGGAACTAACTTTTTTAAGCTCGTCGGGGATCACTGAGGATCTAAAGTACAGAATGTGAACCGTCTATACCAGGAGAGTAACCATAGAGGTCGCAGAGGATGTAGTTACACTCAGTCCCTGCAGCCTTAGGGGGTCCATACGGTCTCGTCTACCCATATGAGGAGACCACTACTAGAAATGAAGCATCATATTCGTGGGCCCTATTATGGATTTTGCACCGCAGCAGCTTCAAGTTATGCCTCTACTATATATATATATATATATATATACACACTGTGCAGATTTTGCATTCAGTAATAAAAAATTAAACAAAGTCTAAAACGTTTCATTTTGGTCCATATGCAAATATTGGTGTGGTAGTGATAATTAATTTTCGTTTGTAAGGCCGATCTTTGTATAGTGACAACCTCTGTCTGGAATGTGCTCAGTGCAGTTGCCATTTTGCTTCTTAGATCAAAGGCAAACCGTATTTTCGGACCGTGTGCTGTCCGTGTACAAGACAAACAGCCCGCGCCCCCACGGAAGGTCAACATCCAAAAACTCGTGGCATGTCTTATTCTCAGCCGTGTTCATGGATGACCATGTTATATGCAATGAGCAGAGTCCCTGTAGGTAGGACCAATGTTTGTGTGCAGTCCCACGTGATTGGCCCCTAAGCTGTTTGGGTACAACTTGCAGAGTGCAAAAGCAGCAGAAATGCAGTCCTAAGCTCTCGCTCACGACCTGAAGGTTGAAAGCTCAATCCCTGCATGGTCCAGGTATCCGGCTCAAGGTTGACTCAGCCTTCCATCCTTCCGAGGTCGGTAAAATGAGCACCCAGCTTGGTGGGGTGGGGGGTGAGGTAATAATTAAATTACTTTAAAGCGCTGCGGAATAAGTTGGCGCTATACAAACAACACTGCAGCCGTGAGTCATTATGACTTTACTATGTAAGTTGCTGTACGAGTAAAAGTCACATAAGTAATCTGCTAATAACAATATGCTTCCTATAAGTTTACAGAGTCAACAGATGACATCGCCATATAGTACTATTTTACAGGTGTAATGTTTGTTTTCGCTCACCCTCCACCCTTCTGCCCCCCCTCTGACGTTCCCCGGGGTACTCCTTTTTCCTGGTCTTTTAATAGAGGGAGTGACGTTTTTCGCCGTCTGTGGTCACTCCAAATGCCCAATGTCACATTCAGAAAACAAGCTTGTTTAAGGCTCTACCACCTGCCATCTGTCTTTTGCCGGACTCTGCCCGCTTAGAACCCATGTGCCAGCCAAATACAGATTCATCTCCCAGCTGTCTACTCCCAGCTCCCCTGAATCTGTGTCAACAGCTATATGTGTGCACAGCCCAGTGTGTCAACATATGTAGCCGGGAGCACGTGCGGGCTTACCAAAATTAACCTGTTGAGACCGATGAAGGTATAATGCATTTACGTCGCATCTGACTGTGAATTCATCTACACAAGTGAGCCTGATTTAAAGGGCACTGCCACCTGTCACATAGATGCCAGTAATCGGCAACCATTCATGTCACATGTTCTCAAACTGCCGTTGTGCTTCGGTTTTGCTGCGATCTCAGAAAACTGCAACATGCGACCTGAGCCGGAATACAGTACTTGCGGCAAGTAAAGCTTATCCAAAGAGTGCCTTTACACTTGCGATCGCGATAGCACTGCAGTTTCTTTACGCAAATGCCAATGGGACTTTCTAGTAGCATGCTGCATATTTTTTGCGCGACCAAAATCAATGGGTTCTATTTTCTCCATATTGCAAATTTTGTGCCCATAAATACGTTCATGTGAACTTGGACAACTATTGTTCAAATAGTCGCTAAAAATAATGTTGTTCGTGTTCGCGGTTGCTGAAGCACACACTTAACTACAAAGTTATTGGTTCGTTGTTGAAAGACGAACGATTAGCTGTTTACACCAGATGATAATTCATCGACCAGCGACTATTTTTTAGGTGAGCTGAACAAAGTAATTAGTGACTCGCAAACAAATGATTCACACTACTGGTGGCCGGGTTTACACGAAAGAACTAAAGCTTATATTCGCTCTTCCCAGGTACTATTTAGATGATAGTTAGCCCTTGTAAAGCCACTCTTACAGGGGTTTCCAGGGAGAATACTACTGATCACCATCCCACTATCCCAATAGAAATGAGCGAGCGTACTCGGTAAGGACAGATACTCGAGCGAGTATCGTCCTTACCAAGTACCTGCCTGCTCGCCTGCAAAGATCTCTCTCTCCCCCCTGCTCCCTCCTGCTCACTCCCGCAACACAGCGCTCACCCCCGCTGGCACCTGAATCTTTGCGGGCGAGCAGGCAGGTACTCTGTAAGGACGATACTCGCTCAAGTATCTGTCCTTTCCGAATATGCTCGCTCATCTCCAGTCATCAATAGTTGATCGTCCGGGGTCCGCATGCTGTCAGCATCACAAATACACAGAGGTCGGAGCAGAAGCAGCGAAAGTCTCCGCGCCGACCTCTGTGTAGTGACCAGTGCTTGCAACTGCAGGCATGGCTTGCGTTGATTCCAATGGGTTTATCCACATGGGAGCATGCTTGTGTGTGTTTTTTGCGCATGCAAAACATGCATTAAAACATGCACTTGTGTGCGCAAACACGCAACGTCCATAGCGCAAATGCACGCGTAAATATGCATAATCTAGTGTGCATCTGGCTTAAATGTTACAACTTGCATCATCCAGCAGGGATAGGCTAAAGGCTCTTATACACGGCAATATAAATTGCGACGAGCGGTGATGTAAGGATTGTATATCGCTCGCTTGGCATGCATTTACCCCGAACAATAATTGGGTAGTTTTGTTTGTTTATTGGATCATAACCGCCTCTACTCAACCTTCTGCCATTTTTTTCTAGTCAGCTAATCGCTGCGATGCCTGTTTATACGAGAGGATGTGCAGCAGACCAGCCATGATTCTTAGGTTCGCACAAAACATCCGATCAGCAATAGTTAGAGATGAGCGAGTATACTCGCTAAGGCACATTACTCGAGCGAGTAGTGCCTTAGCCGAGTATCTCCCCGCTCGTCTCTAAAGATTCGGGGGCCGGCGCGGGTGACAGGTGAGTTGCGGCGGGGAGCGGGGGGGAGAGAGGGAGAGAGAGATCTCCCCTCCGTTCCTCCCCGCTCTCCCACGCCGCTCTCAGCCCCCCCCGAATCTTTAGAGATGAGCCTGGAGATACTCGGCTAAGGCACTACTCGCTCGAGTAATGTGCCTTAGCGAGTATACTCGCTCATCTCTAGCGATAATCTAATGATTTATCATTGATTGTTTAGCCGCTGCAGGCGTTTACTTCTAACAATTATTGTGCGAACCCCTCGATGTAACGATTATTCGCACCATAATTGCGCCATGTAAGGCAGCAAACAGAAATCTTTGTCTCCTTGCAGCTTTACTAGCTGAATACACAAGCCATTCTCAGTTTCACAATGATAAAGGGGCTATCCCTTTTGAAGACGAACCCCCTATAAGCGAGTTTGTTAGACGTTTAAAAAAAAATGATAGCAAGGTGCATCATTAAAGGGATTGTCCAGCTGTAAATCTATTGATGGTCCATCCGATTCAGCAGGGTAGGCCATCAATAGTAGATCAACAGGCGTCTGCTGCCTAGGAACCCTGTCGATCAGTTGCTCTCAGGGTTAAGTGTGTTTGTACACTGGGCTGATTTATGCAGGGAGCAGACAGCGCTGTTCCCACTGAAATGGCCAGATTTGGTATTACAGGCAAAGTTCCCATTGAAGTGCCTGCAATATTAAACCTGGCCACTGCAGTGGAAATGGAGCTGTCTGCATGCTATGAAAATCAACTCAGTGCATGGGCACACCAGCTCGGTGAGCAGTTAATCAGCATGGGACCTGCTGATCTACTATTGATGGCCTATCCTAAAGATAGGCTGTCAAAAATTTACAACTGGACAACTCCTTTAGTCCGGCTGTCCACAGGCGATGCGGTATCCCACGGCGAAGCTCCGCCGCGGGAGCCGCCGCTGAATCTCCGCCGGTCAGCCCTATCTAATAGATAGGCTGACTGTGGAGAATCGGGGCAATTCGCAGCATGCTGCGAATTGCCCGCCGCAAGCGGAGAATCGAATGATTCTCCGCTTGTGGACAGGTGCGGGCACTTTCCATAGCAATGCTATGGGAAGCGTCGGCCGGCGTGATTCGCCGGCGGTAATTAACTGCTGTGGACAGGGGGCCTAAAAGTCAATAAGCCTGTTTAAAGGAATTAATCACAATGAGGCCTTATTCACATGACTGTATATACACAGGTATTTAGCCTCATTAAAAAGTTGCCCAAATATTGCGAACATCTGAAGCATTGGATTCCAGTGTATTCATTTAGATGAATGATTTTTGGGCGTACAAAAAAATCACGGCGGGAAAAATAGCATATTTGGTTGAGATTTAATACGCAGTGTCAAAAGATAAGTCTTGCCCTATCTTTTGCTGAAATACGCAGAAAGCTCCCATAGACTTCTATGGAAGCTAAAAAAAAAGGAGGGGGAAGGAGTTTAGCTGTGTCCAGAGCTCGGAAAAGAAGAGATCTGGCTCTATTTAAGCGTTAGCAGTCACTCCGGGGATTTCTGCCATGGGAATGTCTGAAAAATACGCTAATTACGGTTGGGAGTTGATCACGGCAATTCTTCGTTCATGCAATTTGACGGCGCATACAGACGAACGTAAAAACGTAATTGAGTTAAAAATTTGCACCCATGCACAATGCAGATCTCATCCATCGCTGGAAGTCCACGCGGAAAATCCGCTACATTTCCGTCTCTTCAAATGTACCCTTAAGACCGGTTGGAAAATGACAGCCAACTTGCTTTTTTATACTAGTTTTTACAAACTTTCCTCCCTGCCTGCGAACAAAACCTCTGTGAGCAGCACTTCTGACATCCTTCGTAAGCCGTCTTTTTGCTGACCCTTTCCTGGGACCCAGAGCGGTTATACCGGAATATAACAGATGCGGTTGCAGCTGAATACTCCGTCCTCACAGATGTTCCACTTTCACAACCCCCACATTACCCACAAAACCTCTCCGCCTCACCATGAGGAAACACACATCATACACGGCCGGCTCAGTACTATTCCTGTACACATCTGCAACCATGTTCATCCTTCTAGAACCGTCCACCTGTTGCTGCAGGATCTGCAAACCTCTGAAAGTGCTATCAGCAGGGTGTAACTGCCGGCATCACCGACGCAAACAACCCAGAAATGACCATAGATGGGCCGAATGCCCTGGAATGCTCCAAAACACAAACTCATATACGCTGCTTCGTGATATTAGTTAAATGAGACGTTGACTTTGACTTGCACAAAAAAAAAAATTGTTAAAAAAGTCCTCGTGGCTGTTAGGAAAGCTGCATAAAACCAGATAGTGAAACAATCTATTTTTTAAAATCTGTTTTTATTTTCTGTGTTTTTTTAATTGTATTTTCTGTAGATGACTATAGAGAGGCCATCTTGCCTGATAGTCACAGCTCACTTCCTTCCCCGCCCTGCACAATGACCTCTGTACAGGTTACAGAGCATGTCCACAATGCTGTCATACAGGGGCGTAACTATAGAGGGTGCAGGGGATGCGGTTGCACCCGGGCCCAGGAGCCTTAGAGGTCCCATAAGGTCTCTATTCTCCCAGTACTATAAATAAAGCATTATAGTTGGGGGCCCTGTTGCGAGTTTTGCATCAGGGCCCGGGAGCTTCAAGTTACGCCGCTGCTGTCATAGTCAGCTCTTGTCCATTGTGCGAATGGCCCATGAGGCTGCTGTAAAGCATCTCTGTAAATGCTGTTGAGGGCTCCTTCAGACAGATGTATTTGCGCACAGAAAATTGATATCAATGGGTTTGTTCTGAAATTCCTTTTTTTTGCATTTCTCGCACGCGCCAAAAAATAGAACATGCTCTTTTTTTCTGCGTATTTGGGTACCAAGGGTCCCCACAGAAGTCTATGGGAGGTGCGCAATACACAACAGGATGTACAATATGCTGCGCAATTCATTGGGGAAAAGAACACATCTGGACCCCACTAGGCTAAATAACCTTTTAAATCAGGGTAGAGACATGCTGGGCGCATGTGAACAGGCCCTGAATGTGCAAAAAAGTGCAGTACAATCTGCGCATGCGCACTCAAATCAACTTTGTTCTCTGCACAAATAAGTTGCGCTGAAACGTGAGTATTTGCGCATACACTCATCTGAAGACGCTTCAAATGGGTTTTCCAGGCAAAAACTATTCATGACCTATACATCCGACACTCAGGATCCCTAGCAATGAGCTGATCACCCGAACCCTGTGCCCGTGCAGTAGAGCCAGACGTCCTCATAGTGGATGGCAGTTAAGTGCCATAGCTGGTTTCACTTCCATTGAACTCAGCAGTAGTGAAGCCAGCTATGGCACTTCCGCTGCCATCCTCAATTACAGTGATCGGGGCGATCAGCTCATCACTGGGGATCTCGAGCGGCAGGTCCCGGGCGATTGACTATTGATGTACTATCCTAACGATAGGTCATTATAGTCTTAGCCCAGAAAACCCTTTTAACAGCATTTACAGAGATACTTTACAGCAGCTTCATGGGCCATTCATAGAATGGACAGGAGCTGACCCATTGACTTCTTAGAGAGAGCATTGTGGACATACCCTGTAACCTCTGCAGAGATCATTGTGCAGGTAGGGGAAGGAGGTGAGCTGTGACCATCAGCTATTGTGAATGTGTGATTCCATTTTTGACCATTTTCCATCAGCTTTTAATGCGATTTGCATGTGTTTGCTATGCGTTTTGCGATTTTCCTGCACAATTTGCCTGTATTTTAAACGTTTTTCACTGATCTGCACCGACTATTTCTATTTTTTATGCATGCCACATATAAACACGCGTTAAAAATGTATCACACTTGCATGCACACACATGGCGTGCAAGTGTGACCCGTTTTTTAACGTTCCCATAGAAAATTTTGGGCAATTCTTGAACATGTATGGCACACAAATAGGACTTGCAGCGATTTTTCAAACTTGAACTACATTGGAGCTCAGAGCTCTAGCAATGGAGTATGGGGGGGCGGGGGGGCGGGGGGGTACAGTGATTGCAGCCCATGGCTTGTAATATTTAGCGTATGAACCAGCTGGCACTACAGACCTGGGCAGTTGCCCAAATGAGTTTGATCTGCGTGATGGAATCGATAAAAGTGCTTTTACGGTGCGGTGGTGAGCGCTGCGGCCCCGGCTCATGCGGATGCTTGCAGTGCTGCTTGTACGGGTACATGAGTGCGGTAGTGTGTGCTTGGACTTGTTCTCTTTCTGCTTTTCCCCAATATTGCTGCTTACGTCTACGGATTGGATTGTTTAGATTACACAGGACTTGTAAAACACAATCCCTAGTAATGATAAGTCTGTGAGTTGTCCCTTTCTGTCAGGTTGTGGAGGCTGCAGCCGCATCACTACTTGGAATCCCCTGGGAATCGCAGCAGAACCGGAGCAGTAATGTAACTTGTGGCAAACTCAACTCAAGAAAGTCTAAAACTTTCCAGCAAGCTCTGCACTTTTTGGCCGTCACATTTGGGGATCTCTCAGAAATGTAACCGAAGGTAAGTTTTCCAGAACTTTAATGATCAGATGCTGTGTAAGGCTGGCATCACACGGGCGTATTTGCGCGCGCAAAATTTGTGTGCGCAATATACAGAGAATAGAACACATCGATTGGGTTCATTTACATGCAAGTATTTTTCCTGCAGATCTCGAAAAAGTCTCCATAGGAGTCAATGGGGATACGCAAGTGCGTGCGAAAAACGCTAGGAGATGAGTAAAACACTGCGTAATTGCGCAGGAAAAAGAACACATCTGGAACTCAATAGACTAATAAGCCATTTCAAGCCGTGCATATTTTTTTGCCGCGCAAATGTACATGCCCTTGCGCTTGTACAGTAAAGTACACCGTTGTGCACGCAAAAAATCATTAATTGTTCTGCAAAAACGCTACATTCTAGCGCGCGCAAATATGCATACACTTGTGTAAATCCAGCATTGTTCTTCATGGGAAGCCTCGCCCTGCACAGATGTGCACCTAGGACGCTGCGGCCAGTGCGAATGAAAACAATAAGAGTTGCGATGCAAGGCCACGCCCGAAGACAGGACATGTGCGATACCGGGAAAAATAAAAGCAGTTCCATATTTTAGTGCGCGCATCTCGGTTGCGCAAAAAAAAGGTAGAACATGTTCTAACTTTCTACATATTTGCGCAGCAAATGTCCCCATGGAAGTCAATGGAGGGGGAAGGGGTGTCTTGGATCGATAGTCCAATTTAGAAAAATCACTGCATGTCCTACTTTTGTGCAATTGTTTTTCAAGAATCACACATTTTCTATAGGAGAGTTTAAAAAAAACGTATTACAGTCGCACACTATGCCATTTACATGTGATTTGGATGCGTTTTTAATGCAGTTTGTGGACCACCTAAAGAAAACAACCAGGAAGTGCGGTCAGAGAAAGGTGTACGATAAGGGCTTAAACCAGCGTGCTTTCCTGATCTGTCTCGCATTATGTATTCACTAGGGCAAGTCCTATCATTTCTCGCCCGTAGAATTACGAGACGAGAACCCCGATAGTCACAACGAAATTACGGAAGTCCTGTGGAAATGAGTCGTTTTGTATTGTCCTGATTTTCACGGTTGCATAAGGAGACAAAACTACGTACATCCGAATCCACGCTAAGGGTTCCTTCACACGAGTGTATGAGTTTTTACGTCAGCGACGTTAATTAGCATGAATGGATGATTTTTCGTGATCAAGTCCCGAGCTTAATTAGCGTTTTTTTCCTCCATTCACACGGCTGGGCACGACATTTTAGCGAAAAAATACACCTAGGCCCAGAAATCCCTCGCTTGGCATAAATCCTTGGAATGACTTCAAATGCCTAAGTAGAGGCACCTGTAAGCCTTTCGCTGTGTTGGACGCTGATAAACTGCCTCCCCCTCTCTTTTTTTCCAGCTCTCATAGGAGTCTATGGGAGCCACCAGCGTATATCAGTTGAAAGACCAAACCAGAACTTATCTTTTCCAGCCGTGCGCATGACCAATGTCGGACGCGTATGTTCTATTTTTTATGGTGCGACATTTTTACGCAAATTCGTCCGTGTGAACGCATGCATTGGAATCCAGTGCCCAAGATAGTCGCGTATATCGGTTGGGCATGAAAACGCGGCTACATAGCTGCATAGTGAATAAAGCCTACCTCCAACAGTTGCCTCTGTATAGGTGCACAATGGCATACGCTGCTGTTAGGCTCCATATGTTAGCATTCATACTGTGCATGTTAAAAGAAAAAAAAATCCCAGTATATTGACATATACCAGCCACTTCCATCAGGTGAATGGCCTCTTATCCATATGAGCTTTCCTGGAGCATATGCTAAACAGACCCAGCGTGAAAGCGTCCTAACTCTATCTACGCAGGTGGTTAGTGGCGCAATTTGAAGCGATTTGGCTCCAATAAAAAAAATCGGTAACAGACTCCCTCCCCCCCGGGTAGTACAGATCGCCTCCTGAAGGCCCATTCACGTGGGCATATTTTCTGTCCGTATTACATAGGTGTAATTACATACTCAGGTGTGCAAAAATACCCGTACGCTCGTGTGAAGCCGGCCTTAGGGTGACTACCCACCACTACAGTTTTTTTCCCTGCGAAATTCGCAGCTTTTTTTTTTTCTGCAGGGGTCTATGGGCTAGGGGACTTGTAAAGCTAAAATCGCGATTTCGTGGTAAATCGCGATTTTAACATTACAAGTCCCATAGACCCCTGCAGAAAAAAAAACGCTGCGAATTTCGCAGTGAAAAAAAAACTGTAGTGGGTAGTCACTCTAAGGCCTCATGTCCACTGGGTAAATGGAATTGCGGATTCTGCAGCAGATTTTACCCATAGGGAATCATTGCCATCCGCGGGTCCATTAAATTGATTTTTGCACCCGCGGATGGCATTTTAAAAGAATTGCATTTTTCACGCACGGGAGAAAAAAACGCGGCATGCCCCATTTTGCCGCAGATTCCGCGCGGATCGGCCACATTGCTATCACAATGATAGCAATTAGAGATGAGCGAACGTGCTCAGCCCCGCCCCTTTTCCGCCCGAATACCGCGATTTTCGAGTACTTCCGTACTCGGGCGAAAAAATTTGGGGGGCGCCGTGGCGGCGCGGGGGGTTGCAGCGGGGAGTGGGGGGGAGAGGGAGAGAGAGAGGGCTCCCCCCTGTTCCCCGCTGCTACCCCCCCACACCGCCGCGCCTCTCCCCGCCCCCCGGCGCCCCCCGAATCTTTACGCGCGAGTACTGAAGTACTCGAAAATGGCGGTACTCGGGTGCGTAAGTACTCATTACGAGTACGTTCGCTCATCTCTAATAGCAATGTGTGCGGATATCTGCAGGCAAAAAAAATGCCATTTAAAGCAAATCCGCGCGGAATCTACCATGGAAATCCGCGGCAGATTCTGCGCGGATTGTATTTTTCAAGTGGACATGAGCGCGGATTTGCTTTAAATTGTATTTTTTTGCATGCAGATATCCGCACACATTGCTATCAATGTGATAGCAATGTTGCCAATCGGCGCGGAATCCGCGGCAGAATGCAGCATGCCGTGTTTTTTCTCCCGCGCGTGAAAAACGCAATTCTTTTAAAATGCCATCCACGGCTGCAAAAATCAATTTAATGGACCACGGATGGCAATGATTCCCTATGGGTAAAATCCGCTGCCGAATCCGCAATTCCATTTAGCTAGTGGACATGAGGCCTAAGGGTGTGATCACACAGGTGATTTTCCCGTGAGAGTTCTATCCAATTCCGAGACTGTATTCCGGAGCGAATGTAAATCCATGTATTTATTCACATGTCATGTTTGAAAAATGAAGCGAGCGCTAATTGTATCCATTTTGCATTCATTGGTATCATTTTTCTTGGGCTAATACGGATCGATATTAAGCCAAAATAAAAGCGTTGACAGCAAATACAGCTTAAATACTGATAACATGCAGTATCTGTAAGGCCGGGCTCGCATAAACGGATTCCGCATGCAGATTTCCACACCGGAAGACCTGCAATCATTCGCAGAAAGTAATTGCGAATGATTGCGGAAGATCGCGGTTCCGAGCGTTTTTCCGTGCACATTAGTTGTATATGTGCTATTTTTTCCAGCGCGATTATTTTATGCGGTATAAAAACTTTCGTCCGGTCGCATTTTTTCGGTGATTTTTTAACGCGGCGAAATACCTGCATAAATACGGTCGTCTGAATAAACCCTAAGGCCGGTTTCACATTTGCGCTGCAATCTTCAGTCGGAGGTTCTGTCGCAAATCCGGCACAAAACACTGCATGTAGTGTTCTTTCTTCCAGTAAAAGGCTGGGCGAAAACCAAACGGACCCCATTAGAGACTATAAGGGGGTCCGTAAAACGCTCTTCAGTTCCATCATAAAACGGACCTGTTTGGCCAGGTGATTCCCATCTGCTGGTCCTCAAACGAAGTCGAAAAACGGAACCCCCGCCTTAGACTACCAATGCAAACTAATCTACAGTGCGCATCAGCCAGTCAGAGAAGCCATGCGGCACCTTTGTTTATCACCAGAGGGTCACATTAACCCCCCAAAGCACTTTAATAGAATTGTTAACTTTTCGGAAGAGCACAAGTTGAGATCTTCTTCTATTTACCGTTTCTTATATTAGGTGGAAATGATCTCTGACATATAGGATCTACCTCCCAGTGGGGTGATAAGCTGCCACCTCCGTATACGCAGTCCATACGGGTGATTAGCCTATAAACAGGACATACATATCCTTCACCACATGCCTTGTCCCCATATAACCCTCCCATCCCATTACAGCCTACATGCCTGCTGTCAAGAATATTTGTCTAACTATATTTATTATTGATTATGTCTAATTCTCAGCGGGGTCATTTCCCACCCCGTGACAGAGACGTCCTATGATACATGCAAGCACTCAGACACATTTATTTTTTGACCCTTCTAGTGCCAGAGGATCTGCAGAGAGAGATTACATCATAAGCAATTTGTCTGGACTGATGTTATTACTTGTTACACAATAACTAGATACTCGCTACAATAAAATGACACAATCTGGAATGTTTGTAAACACCGATATGGCAAAGTACTGGAAATTCTCATTAGGCCTCCTTCCCACGAACGGATTTCCGCCGCGTAATTCCGCTGCGTTGCCCGCTGCTATTAGGTTCTATTGAACCTAATAGCACAATGCTCACGGTGCGGAATTCCATCGCGGAATTCCACACTGTGAAACCACCCATCCTCACCAGCGGCATGCTCTACTTGTCGCGGGTGTACGCGCAGACGGCTTCCATTGCAGTCAATGGAAGCCGTCCGTCACGCTATCTACACGCTATGCAGCACAGCGGAAGATAGCGTGAAACCGCTTCCCCGCCCACCGCCAGCCACGTCATATGACATGGCCGGTGCGTCACATGACGCTGTGGTGCATGTGCGCCGAAGCGTCATGCGGGACGGAAGACTCCGGATCCGGAGGTAAGTATAGGGGTCTCTGGGGGGGCGCCGTGTGCAGCCAGCCTTAGACCCAGTAATGACCCTTGCAGTAATGTCCGTCCATGGCATGCAATGTAAAATGATTCTTCCATGCACACGAGCAGAGATCCCGTGCAGAACTCACACGGAAGGCTTCCATTGGAGTCAATGGAAGCCGCCCAAAGATGAGGCCAGCTCTGAACACATACATGGCCATGTAAGTGGTTGTCACTTGTCTATTTATCCTTACCTCCCCAGAACTAAATACAGTGATGTTAAACCTATGGACCTACCTGGGGACAAGAGGAGTTATGCCTGGCTGGACTTCAGTGTTGGAATGGGGTGCTTAGGGGGACCAGTAAAATTTATTTTATGGCGCGCACTGAACAGTTACATGCAAATATCACCTGTCTAAGATGCTGTACCCTGCCTATCAGTATGTATTGCAGTGGCTGTACTGTGCCGTGTGTCACTTGTTTGAGAGGTACAGGACTGGGGGCCCACTGAACAGGTACATGCAAATATTACTTGTCTAAATGGCACTTTCATAAGTTTCCGTTTTTAAATAGTTTTGATCTGCTTTTGATATGTTACGTTTTGATTAGAGATGAGTGAGTATACTCGCAAAGGTACATTACTCGAGCGATTAGTGCCTTAGCCGAGTATCTCCCCGCTCGTCTCTAAAGATTCGGGGGCCGGCGCGGGTGACAGGTGAGTTGCAGCAGGGAGCGGGGGGAGAGAGGGAGAGAGAGACCTCCCCTCCGTTCCTCCCCGCTCTCCCCCGCCGCTCCCCGCCCCCCGTCATTTTTAGCAACAGTGTGAACAGGCCCTAAGTTACTGTACTCTGCCTATCAGTATGTGGGTATACAGCACCAAGCGCCCTTCATGTTGGTAGTGGGGGGGCTCGCTGCTGGCAGAGGGCCCACCAGAGGATCCACCTGTTCCCCTGTGGGCAGTCTGAGCTTGCTGGAGTTGCTTCTGGATAAATCTCTTGCATTGCAGGGTGCTGCTGGCCATAAAGGGTTAAGAGACAGAAATTTCAGTAGACAATAGGGGAACACTAGCGGCTTGTGATGGATCCCGAAACCATTCAGCCTCTGTCTGCTAAACTCTGTATTTTTAACAACATTTTAAATGGTGAGCGGCAGATTAATAAGGTGCTGGTAACGGGCTCAGCCGCCTGTATTTATTCTATCTTAAATGGCACTTTGTCAGGCTGCGTGGCTGGGCCTTGCAGAGCTGGATTGGGGATAGCATATACTAGGATTTGGTGTTATCTCTCCAGAACAGGCTTCATCCTGTGTGTTATCAGTCCAATGCAGCCCTGGCTGGCTCTTAAAGTGACGGTAACCTTCTCACCACGCATTATTCCCTTCTCCGTCTTACTCCCTTTATCAGAAGAGACGCAGCAAGCTTGAAATTTCCATTTTTATCTCTTTTATTTACTTCTCTGTAATGTCCTTTGGAGCATATTTTATTTTCATCAAGACTTTGCTATTGATGACCCTGCGCTACACCCCCTCCTCCCCTTTTCCAAAACATTACCGGCCCACCTGACCTGCCTCCGGGATGAGGAAGGTTTAGAAAGGCAGAATATGGTTTCTTTTAAAGTTCTGCTTTTTATATACTTTTAAAGGAAGTCTGTTACCTGTTTTTGTGCTGTAAGCCGATGTCCTGTACAATGTATGATGTTAAGTGGAATCCATAGATACCTTTATTTCTGTTCTGTGTGACTCCAGCGTCCAGATATTAGCCTTTATGTTTATCCCGCGCCATATGCAAATGAACTTTGCATCGCCCGATGGACGGTCCACCACTGCCTTTGGTCCAATCTTGTTCCCTCCTCAGTATTTGAAAAATCGCCCCTTTCTATCCTCAAGGCTCGTTCATATAGGCATATTCTCACACCGAAAATTTACGCCTGCAATACACAGAGAATAGAACCTATTGAGTTCGACGGGTTCGTTAACATTTCTGTATTTTGCACACACATTTTGGTCGCGCAAAAAAAAAAAGGCCTGCTCCACTTTTCTACACCAAAAGTCCAATAGAAGTCAATGAGGAGTGTGCAAATGAGCGCGCAACAGGCAAGGAGATGCGTAAAACACTCCATAACTCCATTGGAAAAGAACACATCATTTCAAGCGGTGAGTTTTGTTTGCTGCGTGCAAATGAACAAGCCCTGCAGGCGCAAACCGATACGGGCACATTGTTTGTTCCGCAAATGCACATACGTTCGTGTGAAGGAGCCCTTAGTGATGTTTCCAGCTCCAGCCACTAGAGACATCATGTGTTCCACAACCACTAACGAGGGTGCATGCGCTGTAATGTTGCTGGAGACGTCACACATTCCATGATCACTGTACTTGCGCTGTACTGACGATGGTGCACACAAGTGACGTCAGCCCTGGCCGAGGACTCACAGCGCATGCACTGCTGTCAATGCAGCGCAGGTGCGGTGATGATGGAATGTGTCACTTCTCCAGTGCGCAGACCTGGAGACGTCACTAAGGCCCAATGTCCATGCGCAAAATAGAATTTGTAAATCCGCGCAGGTGTCCCGTATGCGTGATCCGCGCCCATAGGGAATCATTGGATACCGGCAGTTAATTAAATACCTGCGGATGTGAAATTTCCCTGGCGCGCGGATCACACGTGCGGGAAAATACCCGCAGCATGCTCCATTTTATGCGGGTCTCCCGCACAGACGCTCCCGCGGCTTACAGTGAAGCCTAGGAAAGCCGTTCGGTCCTGTGGCACACCCGCAGCTGTATTTGTGTTGTGCCATGGGACCACGAGAAAGCAGGAGTACATCTGCCTGGCCGAAGAGAGAAGGTCCGCCCGCGACGGAGGGCAGATCCGCAGCATCCGGACAGGTAAGTATATCTGTTTTCTTGGCCTCATGTCTGCGGGGCAGGAGTGATCCGCTGCGGGATTCTGCATCGGGAATCCATGTGGGCCCGAATTTCCCCGTGAACATGAGGCCCAAGGATGGAAATACTAAGGAGGAAGAGACCCCTGGACCGAAGGCAGTGATGGACCGTCCATCGGACAATGCAAAGCTAATTTACATATTGCGTGGGATAAACATTACGACTAATATCTGGACGCTGGAGTCACGCAGAACATAAATGAAGGTATCCATGGATTCCACTTAACATCACACATTGTACAGGCCATTCGGCTGCAGCACAAAAAATAGGTAGCAGACTTCCTTTCAAATGCCCATTTGAGGCTTGTCCGAATTACTGGTAGAGGAGGTGCCCATAGGAAACTCCCAACCCACTTAAGCATTGAAATGGTCTGTAGAAAGATGACAAACTATACGCAGTGAATAGAACCCACTGATTTCAATGAGTTCGTTCACATGAGCGCATTTCAGTCATGCAAAAAAATATGCAATATGTTTTATTTCGGTGCACTTTGAACATGAACTTAGCCCATATTAAACTAGATTAAGTTAACTGCCCATTGTAATCAATTGGAGCACGATTGTGCTTTTCTCCATGCGCAAATATGCACACGGCCTGTGTGCGCAAAAAATACAGGAATACACAGACACGCAAGCAAAAACGCAACACCCATTGTGCAAATACGCAGCGCTAGGTCTCATTCACACGACCATATGTGTTTTTACATTCGCCTGTATGCGCCATAAAATCACATGAATGAATAATTGCCGCAATCGAGTCCCGAACTTAGCCGCGTATTTTTAGCCATTCACACGGGTGGCTGCTACGTGACGGCAAAAAACATGCCGCAGCATGGAAATCCCTCAATCGGCAGAAATCCCCAGAGTGACTGCTAATGCTTAAATAGAGCCAGCTGTCTTCTTTTCCCAGTGTTGTACACAGGAAAGCTCTCTCTCCCTCCCGTTTTTTTCCGCTTTCATAGAAGTCTATGGGAGCTCCCTGTGTATTTGTCAGGACAGTGTCCGGGATATGGGGGTCCCTGAGATATCCCGCAACCCCTGTCCCTGCCTACTTGCCCCCCTGGGCTAACCCCCAGGGCGACAACTGGGCGACGGTCCCTACCCTCACTAGGGAAGCGGGACACGGGAGACAAACAGACACTGAGACAAACAACGGTAGAATGGTCAGACAATCCGGGTAGGCAACAAGAGGGTACGCAGTACAGAGGGGTCAGGCAAAACGTAGTCAAGTCCAAAAGCAGGTGTCAGAAAAGCCGAGGTCACAAGAGCAGTCAGGATAAACGCGGGTGCAGCTGGAGAACCAAACTAACACTGGCAACGCCTGACAGGAAAACACACATATTTAAATGCTGTCAGTGCTCCCGCCCCAGAAGCTGATTGGGGCGGGGAGCCTGACAGCAGCAGGGCTAATCAGGGAGGTGCTGGGGGCACGCCCCCAGTCTTGCAGCACAGACCGTTACTAGGGAAGCCAGCCTGGTCGTCAAGTGACTAGAAGCACCAGCTGCCTCCCTAGCAACCCGGCGGCGACCAGTCTTACAGCGGCCCGGGGAGATCACCAGAACCGGGGCTCCCCTACGCCGCACTCCTGTAGCCCGGGTGGCAGGACCGGTGGTGCGGGCACGGCGGCCCCGAGAGTTACAGGTTCTGACAGTATTTAGGCAAAAGATAGGGCAAGACCTATCCTTTGAGGCGGCATATAAAATGTGTGCTATTTTTCCGGGCGTGATTTTTTTTACACACCCAAAAATGGTTGATCTGAATGAATACATTGGAATCCAGTGCTTCAGATGGTTGCAATTTTGGGGCGATTTATTAACATGGCTAAATAGCAGCGTATATACGGTCGTGTGAATAAGGCCTTACGCCCATGTAAAGCCATGTGAGAGTCTACGAATTGTGAAGAGCCTGAGGCCGAGTAGTTAGAGAGGTGAGGCTTACCTCCTGAGCTCCACCTAGTGATCCACCCGAACGCCCAGCGAAATACCGAGTACCCCATTAAAGTTCCGTTGATGTTTACTATGGATGTGCGTTCTGGTGCTTCTCATGAGGATGAAAACCGGAAGGAGAACCAAAATCAGGTGATGGGATGTTAGCTGAGAGACCGTTAGTGAGCTGGGTGGATGACTTGGGCGCCAGGTTCCCCATGGAGGACTCCGCATCGAGAGATTCAGGTAGGCCCCCGGCCACTCGGAGGCTACAACATCTGTCAGTCAATCCCGATCCTGGGGTGGAGGATTCTGCCGAGGGCACCTCTTTGCATCACTGCTGGTGGGAGAAGCTTAATGAGAAGAGGGGAACAAGAAACCCCCTGTTCACAGGATCAGTGGGGGTCTCACGTAAGACTCCCACTATTCAGCAAGTTATCCCCTATTCCGTGGATAGGAAATAGTTTGTAATTCTAGTACACCCCCTTTAAAGGGGATGTCCAGGGTTACGAAAACATATCTGCTTCCTACCAAACACAGTGCCACCCTTGTCTATTGTTCATCTGGTATTGTAGCTCAGCTCCAATCCACTTCAATGCAGCTGAGCTGCAATACCGCAGGCAACCCTATGGACAAAAATGGCGCTGTGTTTGGTAGAAAGCAGCCAAAGTTTTCTAACCCTGGACAACCCCTTTAAGACACGTCATCAATATCTTCTGCTGAGCTTACACATAAACATAAACTGAAGGAAAGCAGGAGAGCATTTGCACAATTGCTTTTTACACATGCTGATAATTGTGCGTTTACGCTTTTTTTTTAAATCGCTTATTGGAATGTTTGTCGCTGTCCTCCCCTTCAATCCACATTCTCATCTTCGAACAGTCTGACAATCGACTACAAATGAAAAAGTTTGTTGTTTGCTCGCTGGACGCATTCACGCCACACAAGTATTGTTCATATTCACTCAATGTAATGATTAATCACACAATAATCAGCCCTAGTAAATGGGCTATTAGTCACAGAAAACCCCCTTAAGCTGTGTCAACTGCAGCTGAGCAGAGGGGGCTTAGGCTGCTTTCACACCTGCGGTGGGTATCAGTTCAGGGCTTCCTTCTCTCTGCTCCATTTTTGGAGGAGAGAATCTGAATTAAAACAGAAAAAAATGGATGTTTTTTTTCCCCATTGGTTTCAGTGGGATATTAAAGGAAATGAAAATAAAAGGAAAGGCTCCCGTTTTCTTCCATTCCATTAGGTTTCCGTTTTTTGGGGAAGGTAGAATAGCGCATTCTGCAACATTATTTTTCTAGCTCACGGCTTAGATGCTGGTCAATTCTTTGAAATGACCATCCTCCTTCTCTTACCCCAATGATGCGCCGCCTCTCAAAGTCTGTTAATTGGGCAAAATGTCTTCAAGTGTGTCATAGAGGTCAACGATCCTTCAACAAGAGGTCCACTACACAAAAGTAGCCTCCGACCGACTTTTTTTTAGGGCAACGGGGGAAGCACTTCTACAGCCTCGGTGGCAAGACCCAATGTCTAATCATACCACAACTGTAATCATCCAAATATCTGCTTGAGATGTAACTGCATGCCACGTTTTGCAGTAATCCATGTAGTCCCTCCCAATGTGTGGCTTTGGTTAATACAACCTGGTTCCTAAACTGTGAGTTGTAATTTTGCTGCAAATCTTGGCATGCAGTTCCAGCTCAGGCAGATATGTAGATGATGAGAGTTGTGGCGTGATTAGATGAACGGTCTTGTCACTTGAGACCCTAAAAATGGTTCCCCCGTTGGCCTACAAAAGGCTCTCAGAAGCTCCTTGTGTGTAGTGACCTCTTCTTCCGCTTGTGTAGAGCTTGTTGACCACTAGACACCTCTACAACGCAGAGAAGAGATTTCACCCTGTTACCAGAGTCTGAGAGGGGCGCATTATTGGGATGTGAGAAGCTGGATGGTTGTATCCATGAATTGTCGCCACCTGGGCCGATCTGACCAGATTGCTAGGAGGTGTTGGGGCCAGTGGACCTCGCGGTGAGCACCTAAATCCTCCCTTTGCTGTGCAACGGCCCCCTGCTGGTGTGCTGGTCTGGGGGGACATCGTATATGACAGTCGGTCCCCCCTAGTAGTGGTATGAAGGACAATGACAGCTCAGCGATATGTTCAGGACGTCCTGCAGCCACGTGTGTTCATCTCATGGCGGCTTCCAAGAGGCATTTTTCAATGGGATAATGTTTTCCGTACACACAAGGGGATCACAGGAATGTCTTCACAACATTGTCACACTTCCGTCGCTGCCCAGTCGCCAGATTTATGGCCAGTATAACATTTATGGGACCATCTGGGATGCCGACTTCCACAGCCTACGAGTTTGCACGATTTAGAGGCTTAGTTAGAGCAAATGTGGAGCGATATGCTGCAGGATACCATACAGAACCTATATGTTTCCATGCCCGCTCATATCACATCTTACATCCAAGCTAGAGGCGGCCCACCAGGGTACTGGAGCCTTCATGCCTGCCTGTATCAAATCTTGTATCCAAGCTAGATGCAGTACAACAGGGTACTAGAGCCTACATACCCACCCATATCACATCTTGTATCCAAGCTAGAGGAGGTACAACAGGGTACTGGAGCCTTCATGCCTGCCTGTATCAAATCTTGTATCCAAGCTGGAGGTGGCCCTAAGGGGAACTAGAGCCTCCATGCCCCCCTGTATCACATCTTGTATCAAAGCTAGAGGCAGTATAACAGGGTACTAGAGCCTCCATGCCCACCTATATCATATCTTGTATCCAAGCTAGAGGCGGTACAACAGGGTACTAGACCCGACATGCCCGCCGAATCACATCTTGTATCCAAGCTAGAGGTGGTGCAATAGGGTACTAGAGCCTCCATGCCCGCCTGTATCACATCTTATATCCAAGCTAGAGGCGGCCCTATGGGGTACTAGAGTCTCCATGCCTACCTGTATCACATCTTGTATCCAAGCTAGAGGCTGTACAACAGGGTACTAGAGCCTACATGCCCACCCGTATTACATCTTATATCCAAGCTAGAGGTGGCCCTATCGGGTACTAGAGCCTCCATGCCCGCCCGTATCACATCTTGTATCTAAGCTAGAGGCGGCCCTATGGGGTACTACAGCCTCCCTCAAATGTTCTTTGATCCTTTTGCTCTGATATTGTAACCACTCACTTATAACACTGTTACAATCACACAGAGGATGTTCATTCAGTTCCGACAACTCCTTCTAGGTACAATGATTGTTTTTTGACCATGAGTGTATTAGTGAAGTTCTCTGCAAAAATGACGAGAACATGCCGTAACTTTTATCTATTAGTCTTTCAGAAACTGTAGACTGTCTAAAGCGTGCCCTGGCATGGGGCAGAAACCTAGAGACACATGGCAGGTGTGAGGAGGTCTGGTGGCAGAGGGAGGGGAGGTGGCAGGCGCAGGAGGAAGCCAACGATTGAAATGAGCTCGCTCTAATCGCATTACACCTCAGCAGCGTCTGTCGACTGCCATCTGTTCACTATACCAAGAGCGTCAGAGGTGTGCGCAGCGAGGGCGGGGGAGGGCACCGGGATATGTATAGATCCAGAGGGAGCAGAAAAATAGAGGAGGGGAGCAAGAATGAGAGAGAGCAAGTGAGCAAGGGAATGAGACTTTAAAAAAAAGAGAGAAAGTGAATTATCCTTACTGCAACCTCTAGGAACACAACTAATCACATCCTTTCTTTCTTTAGACAATGCCAAGCAGTTGTGTCTTAATTGTGCCATCAAGCTCACATCATACATGACAGGTGCGGTCACCTGCAGACCCCCAAAATGGACAACGCTGGTAAATTATCCTCACCAGTATACTATAGTTCCCAACGATCCATAATCTACATCCCAATATTGTGACCCAGGATTGCCCTATTTACCATACAGTCCGTAGACCTGTGCGGGCACAGATGTCTCCATTGTAGTCTATGCTTGTGACGCAAGACACAACAATGACATCGTGGCACTGGCTTGTGTCAGGGTGCAGATGGTGTCAGCCACAGTCAACCTGCAGCCTGAGCATCTTGGCATGAGGATATGCCAAAGGGGCACTACTGAAACCCAAGTAGTGCTGCAAAAATCATATGGGCATTTTATGATCGTGTTATTGTCTATATACAATATATAAAGATGTGATTTTGGAGGTGTGGCCTACCTCATTGTGGGCGTGAGTTATCGGTGGGGCTATAGAGCGAGAGTGTTCTGTTGCGCTGCATGGGACACATATAAGAATGGCGTAATTTCTGCAATGGAAAAACCTGACGCAAAAATTGACCCCATGTAAGGGGATTAAAAATCAGCAACACACACCAGTGCATAGAAAGTATGGCGGCAGGGGACTTTTTTTTCTGCTGTGGAAAGAATTTTTTTTGCATGTGTGACAGATTTTGGATACAGAATTTCATCACAGACTGCAGCGCCTCGTGAAATTAAAAGAAACCTGTCATCACTTTTGCATCCATAAAGCCAATTAATTACACAATGAATCTACTTTCAAAACTTATTTGTAAAACTTTTTGAACAATTCATACCTTTAAAAAGAAGGTAGAAACTTTTCACACACCACTGGTGGGCTGGCTGGACCACATATCCTGGCCAGATTACATCTCCTAATGCCATCCCTCTCTGGCACTGTGCCATGGATGATGTACAAGACTGCGCAGGCGCTGGAAGATCCCTGATTGGCGCATGTGCAGTTCATCTGGTCCTTCTGTGTGCAGATCCACTGCTCTGAACTGTGCGTGTACCATGTCCCCCATTTTCAGATCGAAGATCAGTGGTACAGATTTTGATCAGCGTTTGGATGACGTCTCCTGCGTTATCCACATCACAGAGGGGTAGTGTTACCGAATGTGGTCCGGCCAGGAGAGACAAAATCTGGCCCGTCCAGCAAATTGCATGATGGGAATTACCAAAAAGTTTTTACCCTCTTTTTAAAGGCATGAATTAATCAAAAGGCTTAAAAAATACATTCTGAAAAGTATTTTACTTCATCGCTTTATTGGTGTAGGTGGTTTTATGGATGCAAAAGGGATGACAGGTTCCCTTTAAGTATCGAAATCCGCAATTCAATTCCACAATAAATAGGTCTAACTGTAATTCTGCTTACGATGTTGTGAACTTTGTGTCACATTTTGATCGCACGTGTGAGTCCACACCAATCCGTTTTGTCCTTCTTCCACTAGTATACTTGGAAACTACTAACTGAATATTGGTAACTTTGACATAAGTAACTTGCTAATTAGAGCCATTGTCAAGACTTAAATAAGCCAAAAGTGGGCAAAATGGTTAAGATGGGAGCATAGAATATCTTGGGTTTGTTGTAGAAATGTGTCAGGCTCCAGATGGCTGTTAGCAAGTACTTCAGATGACAGGTCCATCTACAAGCAAGACGTCTTGCCGGGACCACAGGAGGTTTGCTTTGCTCTCTACTTGCAGCATACGTCCAGATTATTGGATGCCATGCACAGGATTCCCCATTGAAGGGAACAAGACGACAGATTGGAGAAGTTTAAAGAACACGCAGCAAGCCTTTTCTTGGCTGTGAAATATCATAGTGAAGAAATGGGAGTCTGGTGGCCTAATTAAGAAACTGATCTCTTATCAGTTTACATCTTGGAAAAAAACTGACGGCGATCATGAGAACAGGAGCCAATACAGGATTCCACCATCCGACACTACAATTGTCTTGCGGATTTCTCCATGCACTAGCCAGTGATAAAGACTAAAGGATATCCGTTGAGATCAAAGGAAGAGAATGTTATCTTCATTACAAGGAAGTGGCATCAAACTGACAACCACAATGTGGAATTTACTGCAAATGAAAGTTCTGGTTGCAGATGGTGCAAATCCAATTATGTACTAAGGAGTGTCAAGCAATATTAGGTTTCTCAGATCTTAGGCTTGTCTGACCTAAACTTCACTCAGCAGCATGAAAACAGAGATTAAACTGTATTGTCGGGTAACATTTCAAAAGTCAATATTTGCCCGGAGATAGTCCTGACTCCAACTGCTCGGAAGTCTTACACACCATGCTGGCATTTACAGAAGAAATATTCCTTAAATGCCATATCTAGGGGTTCAACTGCATCAGGGTTGCCCATGGGGATACAATATACACTGATCAACCATAGTATTAAAACCACCTGTCTTATATTGTGTAGGTTCCTTCGCGTAACCAAATAGCTCTTACCCACTGAGGCATGGACTCTAGAAGACCTCTGAAGGTGTCCTGTGGTATCTGGCACAAGACGTTAGCAGCAGATCCTTTAAGGCCGAATGCACACGACTAGGTCTGATTTGGCATGCGGGATCCCACAGCAGAATCCGACCCGGTGCCCGGCCGGTGAGCCCTGTGTACCTGTCCGGTTGCCTTTCTTTCTGCACTCCGTGACCGTGCCATTGCTAGGAGATGACGCAGATCCCACGGCCTTTCCGCAATGATCATTGACTTCAATGGAAGCCGTCAGCACGGAATCCGTCATAAAATAGAGCATACTGCGATTTTTCCCACACGAGTGGAAAATCGCAGGGGAAAACCCGCTTTTACATTGCATGCTTATGGCAAGTATTTGCTGCAGAATCCAGAGGCGGATGCCCGCTCCTGATTCTGCAATGCAAGTCTGGCTGTGTGCATTGGGCCTTAGTCCTGTAAATTTGTTGCGCCCTTCATGGATCGGACTTGGTTGATCAGCACATCCCACAGATGCTCAATCGGATTGAGAGACTGGAAATTTGGAAGCCAAGACATCACTTTGAGCTCTTTGAGATGTTCCTCATCCATTCCTGGACAATTTTTGCAGTGTGGCCAGGCAAAGAGGGCACTGCTGTTACGGAATACGCTGCCATGAAGAGGATACCTTGTAGAGTGTTTAGGTAGATGATATGTATCAAACTAACATCCACATGAATGTCATGACCTTAGATATCCCAGCAGAACATTGTCCAGAGCATCACACCATCTCAGCCATTCTGCCCATAATGCATTGTAGAGCCATCCATTCTCTAGGTAAGCGACGCATACCTGGCCATCCACATCATGTAAAAGAAAACATGATCAACGAGACCAGACCGTCTTCTTCCATTGCTCCATTTCTGATGCTCACTTACCCATTTAGGCACTTTTGGCAGTAAACAGACGTCAGCATGACTGTTCTGTGCCAACGCAGCGCCATACGTCACCACCTGGGATGCCCTGTGTCTTCTGTCACCTTTCTATCTTGGGCAGCAGGAACTTTTTCAACACTTTTTAGCAATATGCGCTACTTTTGTACATATTGCATATTTATTAAGGCTATTTTCACACGGGCGAGTGCGATATCGGGGAGTGAAACGCGTCTTGATTTTGAGCTCAGGCACATCGGATTTCCCTGCAGATGCAAGGCGGCTTTGTGTCAAAAACACCTCAGTTCAAAGAAGTAGCAATCCTCTACTGCAGCTAACAGCCACGGCAGAGAATCGCAAAGTGTTTACCATTGTGTGATGCTTTGCCGTCCCATTGAAAACGATGTGATGTGATGGAACGTCCCAAGATAGGGCATGCCACGATTTTGTACTGGAGGAAAAAACACATATGCGTATCATCCCATTCCAAAGAATGGGGCTCACATCCGTATGAGATTTGTGCATCTCGCAACGTACAAATCTTGTGCGTTTTTTCCAGCCGGATGAAAGCGGCCTGAGGCCGACATTTTATATGCAGGTCTTAATATGATTTTTTTTCCGGCTCTCGATGTGCCTAATATATGCAGAGCTGCAAACTTCTACATCTCATCCTGACAGCTCCACGCGCCTCCATAGAAATGTACGCCAGGTCCCTCCAAAATAACACCTACTATTCTGTACGGTTAATGGTTTTTCAGGCATTCTTTCACTATAGGATAAAAAAAGCCTAAAAAAATACATTCGTGTGCATAAAAAAAAAAACAACTGGAAAAGGTTTGTAAAAAAAAAAAAAAGACCAAACAGCCATGAAATTCACGATATTCTTTGCAAGCCTCAAAAACCGCCAGAAAAAATGTACTGCTTCCGAAGAAAACCTAAATGATCAATATGGCTTAAAAATCACATAAAACACAATAAATAAGGGGCACATTTTCTCCCCATAGGCTGTCCGTATTTTTCACTGACTGACGCCCCTTCACACGGATATATTGGCGCACACAATACGCAGTGAATAGAACCCATTGATTTCACTGGGCTCATTCACATGTCTGTATTTGTCCTGAGCACTTTAGTGGTGCAAAACAACGCCACAGCACGCTCTACTTTCCTGCACGTTTTTGCACCCAAACTCATTGGGATGCGCAAACGCGCTCAAAATAGGCTAGAAGATGCGTGAAACACTGCGTAATTACACAGAAAATAGAACCATCTGGAAGTCATTAGACTAAGTAGCGATTTCAATCGGCGCGTCTTTGCGCAAATGACCAGGCTTTCCTGGTGCAAAAAATGCAGTTAAATACGCCGATGCTTCACTCATTCCAAAAATACGGAGCGCTCAGGTGCACCAAATACGCGTATGCTCGTGTGTAGGGGACTGAATATGAACATCACATGAGCACATAAGGGCGGGCTCACAGGAGTGAAAGCGCAAAGTTGCACGCATTAGCACAACATATTTGCACCATGAAGCAGTGTATTTGCGCAGACACCGCTAGTTCACATGGGTGGGGGAATCACCAATTTAAATGGCTATTAAGCCAAATGAGGTGCCTGTACACATTTGCGCATTAGTGCACCCCATAGACTCTTGTGGAAACCTTCGATGCACAAATAGAGCATATTGCGTTATTTTTCGCGTGCACGAAAATGAGAAGAATAAAGCCATTGACAACAATGGGTTCCCTTCTCTGCGTATTGCGTTTGCAAATACGTCCGTGTGAGGTTGCCCTTAACGTAAATTGATGTATTCAGACATGCCTTTTTTATGTGTAGTATGTTGTGCGTAAAGAAAAATTGCTGCGTCTCTTGTTTCAGTCCACGGACCAAAATCACCAATGAAAGTCTATGTGAGCGTAAAACAACTGTAGCGAAAGCGGGCGGTACAGACATGTGTATGCGTTTAGACACGTCACTTAGGGTAGTTTCACACAGGTGATCCCGATATGGACGCGAGAAAATTGCGGCAAAATTGCTTCTTTTTACCCGCGATTTTTGAGCATTAGCACTTCTTTTTCTCGCAAAAACATCACTGACGCTTGAAATTCTCTTGTGCGATTATGCCACAATTTTTTAGCGGGAGGGTCAATAGGACTTTCTAATGTTAACCCTTTCCAATCAAATTTGTATTGTGGTTTTCCTAGGGAGCTTACTCTTTTTCTGCTGGTATACAACAGCGCTATATGTTGGCTAAAGCCAGTACTGCATGAGGTGACACGTTGAATCGGCTCCGACAGCAGAGAGGCTGGCAATATACAGTAAGAGAACCCCGACGGACGTCTTCCAACATCGAAGCTGTACAGCCTTAAATCATAATGTCTTCAGAGGTCAGACAGTGGATTGGAAAGGGTTAAAAACACATTGCATGGCACAAAAATTACAAGTTCGTGCTTCGCAATCCGCTAAAAAGAAGGCTCTACAGGGAAACATAGTAAAAAAAAAAATCGCACATCGCAGAAAGATAGGACATGCTGCGATTTTTTTCTCTCGCAACATCGCAGCAGTGAAAACATTGCAAATGTAAAGAAAACCATTGGAAATCATTGGTTTCATAAATCTGCGTTTTTACTCACTCTTGCATTGCGCAATTTTATCCCTTGTGTGAAACAACCATTGGAGACAGTGAAAACAAAAAATGCTAAATTAGTTCGGCCTTCTTGTTTTTTTGCGCATGTGAAAAACTGACGACACAGTGTCAATTGGACGTTAAAATAAAAACACGCATTTGCCCAAAAAATACACGCAGTGAAATATTTTTTTCTTTTCATTTAATTTAGATCTTTTACGCTTTTTTACCGACCGAAATTTGCGTTTGCCTAAGTGCGCTGTCTTGGTAATTAAGTCCCAAAATGGGAATTACAGATACGGCTGAGTGATTACAGCCACCATTTTTGAAAATGGACTTGCAACATTTGCCGTAGAGCGGACATACAGCTGTGTATTAGCGCTAAACTCGCCGTCCGGACTCCATCTTGCCTCAGTTGAGGTGCGGTAAGGTTGTATTGTGCCGTATTCTCTGCGGCGTAGAAATCCAGACAAAGACATCTGGATACAAATGTCCTGATCAGCAGCGAAACCCCCGCGCCAATCTGCTGGATGACCCACATTCAGTCTTTCGAGGTGCGCTCTTTAATTCTGGCCCTGTTAGCTTTTGTGATGGTATCTTTTAAAGCTGCGCTCAGATTTCTCTCTCCTACAACAGCTGCCAGTGCTTAATTAAAACCCAAACTGCTCTGGGTACACCTGGCGAGGAACTGCCAACAAACAACTCCGCCAATGCATCGCAGGAGAGGAGGTATTATTAACCCAGTCACTACTGGGAGTTCGGCGCGCTTCCGCATGGGGACCGCTACCTACATTTATCTCACCCATAAAATATTAAAACAGACAGCGCTTCTGCTGAAACGCTCACCATTAGGTAGAAGAAACAGCGGAAAGGGAATAGTATATTAAAATAGGCCCAAACCAATAATAACGTTTGTTGGTCGTGGGGGGGGGTTACAATTTTTTTGCATCAAGATCGCATTATTTTGGTATAACGCACTTTATTCAGCACTCAGAACCCAATTTACTGTGTATTTGAATCAATTTATATGTAATAGAGCCCCCATATTGGTTGCTCTACAGAGATGTATGATATAAGAGATCAGAGCAGCGCCACCTAGTGACTCAAAATGTGTACAAAAGGGTTGTAATCACACGACTCGCAGGCCTTGTGTCTACAAAATGTGCAGCAGTTGGCAGGTTTTTATTTTTCGCTCAGGTTGCGTGATCACGTCCGACTAATTTATTCAACGAAGTTGCAGTGCGATTGCGGATTTACTAAGGACCCTGCACCTGAGCGTATGCCGGAGCGCAGCGGATTTGCGGAATGAACAATGCATTTTTTTTTTCTGTGAGCATCGGCCTTTTTTTACTGTAATTTTTCTGCCTGCAAGGATTGTTCGTTTGTGCACGGTAAACAAGGACTGAAGTGGCTAATTAGTCTAATGACTTCCAGATGTGTTCACGCATCTCCCAGCGTATTCTGCGCATCACCATTGACTCCTATGGGGACCTTTGGTGGGCAAATGTGCAGAAAAA
Source organism: Eleutherodactylus coqui (assembly GCF_035609145.1). NCBI lineage: Eukaryota > Metazoa > Chordata > Amphibia > Anura > Eleutherodactylidae > Eleutherodactylus > Eleutherodactylus coqui. The sequence goes on along the minus strand of NC_089847.1, from coordinate 25,295,743 downwards.
TAGAGCATGCGCAGGGTTTTTAGCACAGTTTTGTTGCGCATCATAACCCGCACCATTGGGTTTTCAACGGCTTCGTTCCCATTTGTGACGTTTTCTGTCCTGTGATGTTGCAAGATTTGGGAATCGCAGCATGTCCAATCTTTATGTATTTTGCTATTTTTTTCTTTTCTTCTCACCCATATTTTCCTATGGAGCCTCCGCTTTATCACAGCGCACAAACTTGCGATGTTCATGCGATGCAAGCGGCAGCGAATGTTTTTCCAAGAAAAGTATCGCTGACGCTCAGACATTGCATGAGCACATATGTGATTTTGCGGCGCCTTTCTCGTTGCGATATCACGGTCGCCAGTGTGAAGGACCCCAAAGACTTCCTTCACATAGATTTTTATTTATTTTTACCTTAAACGAGGTGGATGTGATATCAGGTGGAGACACCCCGCCCACTTGTCAACGTGCGTTTTACCCGCAGATGCTAGGCATTTTTTGTTTGACCCTCTCATTGAAAACCATGGGTGATGCGATCCGAGGGGCGCGAAAAAATAGGATGTGCAGCGATTTTATTTTTTCTTACCTCGTAGCATCGCTCATCGGGAAAGCCACGGCAGCCAAATCTGCATCTAAATGGTTATGGATTTAGCGGCGGACCTGCTGCAGATTTTAACCCTTGAATTTCCAAGGAGGAAATCTGCAGCATAAATAGACATGCTGTTGATTTAGAATCCGACGAGTTTTTACAAAAGGCTATGGCAGTGTTCCCAACTCTAGTCCTCAAGGCCCCCTGTGGCAATGTTTGAGGCACTGACAATAATAACATTGGTCGGGGCATTTAAATGCTGCTGTCAGAATTGATGGCAGCATTTAAAAAGTTAACAGCTCCGATGAGCGTTGTGGCTTATCGGAGCTGTTGCGGGCGGGTGGCGGCTGTAAGAAACAGCCGGCACCCATGATATATGGAGCGAGATCACCCTATGATTGTCCTTCATACATACCCCGAAGCTACGTCCTGTAGTGTAAGGCTGCATGCACATGGGCAGGTCAGATTCTACATGTGGCAGCCCGCAGGGGAAAACAACCCTGTGCCCAGTGGGCATTCGCACGTACCTGTATTTTCTTCCTTTTTTCTAAACTGGTGGTCCGCACGGCTCACCGTCTGACATGCACAGTGCGGATTTTTTTTTTAAAACTCCTGCTTTTCCCGCGGAATCCATTGGCCCGCCCGCAATGGACTTCAATGGAGGCCGTCCGTGCGGGAACCGCAGTAAAACGGAGCATGCTGCGATTTTTAAATTCGCATTGTGTGCATGAAGACTCCTTTTTCCATAGCCTGCTATGGGGGGTTATCGCTGCAGAATCCGGAGGCAGACACCCGCTTTGGATTCCGCAACAAAAATCAGCCCGTGTGCATGAGGCCTTAAAAAGCCTAATTAGGGCAGCTGTCTTCTTTTCCCAGATTGTACTCAGGGTAACTCCCCCCCCCCCCCCCCTTCTTTTTCCAGTTGCCATAGAAGTCTTTAGAAGCTTGCTGCCTATCACGTCTAAGCACAGGGCAAGACCTATCTTTTCATGTATGGCCAAAAATAATCGCATATGTCCTATTTTTTCATGCGCGTATATTTTCCACTAAGAATGCAGCGTTTTGACATAATACGCCATGTACGGATCCGCTCTTCAAGGGGTATTCCAGTTTCAGCAAATAAATGTTACTTTTTGTATCATGAAAAGTTTTAAAATTTTTCAATATTCTTGCTGTATCAATTCCTCGCCATTTCAAGAAGTCCGCTTGCTGCCATTCACTCTTTACTTCCAGTGGATAAGTATCCATATTGGTCATGTGACGTTCACATACGAGCATGGCGTGTTATACAGTCACGGCTTCTATTGAGCTCCGTGCCACCGCCATCTTGAAGGGAAATAGTAAAGTGTCTAAGGGGGCTTAGTGGAAAAAATGACTGCAACAGTTTTTTCCGGTTCCTTATTCTTGCTTTTTACTTACCGCACGTTGATAAGTCCGCGCCATTGTGTTCTCCGAGGGTTGCCTGGATATCCAACTTTTCCTCCCATATAACTCGTTCCAAATGTTTCCTGCCTGCCATGAGTGTTATCTGCCGCTCCGCCGGTGAATGACACAACAGTTAATCAGTCACTCTGCGTGTTGCTAATAATGTCAGCTTGGTGCTCAGGCCCCATACAGCTACAGAACATCGCATCCCAAGTGCAAAAGGAGGTATCGTCATGGTTACCGTTCATTTCTGTCCCAAAACCCAGTTTTTCTTTTCCATCTTTATAAAGTTTGGTAAGACACAGGCAATGAGCGATAACTTTACCGGAAGCAGATCATAAAAACTCAAGACGTTGCTTTAACACTTGCGGTTTATTGCTAATTGCCGCGCTGCACCTGGACTAGCAATTCCAAAATGGCGAAATGCAGGTGCAGCGCGACAATTAGCGGTAAATCGGGAGTGCTGTTTGTGTCACTAATGGAGGGCAGCAGCACCCTTAGGCTAGTTTCACATCGTGATTTTGCAGTGAGAAAATTGCGTCTTTGTTCCAGCGATTTTTGAGCGTCAGCTATGCTTTTTTTTTTTTTTAAATCTCACTTTGCATCTCTGCCGCCTGTGATAAAATGGCGCGTTTTTTATCGCGAAAGTTAATAGGACTTTCTAATGTTAAAAATGCATTGCATGAAAACTGCTTGCAAGTTTGTGCGTTGCGATGAAGAGGAGGCTCCATAGAGAAACATGGGAGCTAAAAAAAATCGCACATCGCAGAAAGATTAGAACATGGCGTGATTTTTTTTTTCTCGCAACATCGCATGAGTGAAGACATTGCAAGTGTGAAGGAAACCATTGAAAATCATTGAGCTTCATAATTCTGTTTTCTTACTCTCGCATCGCGCGAAAATCACACAATTTTGTCGCCCATGTGAAACCACCCTTAGGGTGCATTCATACGACCGTATATCGGCTGGGTTTTCAGCCCGGCCGATGTGCGGCGTCCCTCTCTGCAGGGGGAGGAGGCTGGAAGAGTCGGGAGCAGTGCTCTGAGCTCCCGCCCCCTCTCCGCCCCTCGCTACTATTTGCAATGTGAGGGGGCGTGACGGGGACGGAGCTAAGTTTCATTATGTAGCTCCGCCTCTGTCCCGCCCTTCCCATTGCAAATAGTGGCAAGGGGCGGTAAGAGGGCAGGAGCTTAGCGCACTGCTCCCGACTCTTCCCTCCTCCTCCCCTTGCAGAGAGGGATGCCGTATATCCGCCGGGCGTGAAAACCCAGCCGATGTACGGTCATCTGAACGCGCCCTTAGGCCGGCTTCACGTGAGCACATGCGTATTTACACATGCATGAGCGCCGCAAAGATGCATGGATTGAAATGGCTAATGAGTTCCAGATGTGTTCTTTTTCCAGCGGTATTACGCAGTGTATCACACATCTCCTTGCATATTGCATGTGCGTTTGCGCACCCCCCAATAATTTCTATGGGGGCCTTTGGTGAACAAATGTGACGAAAAATAGAGAATGCCATTTTTTTTTTTCAATGACCAAAATGTGCAAAATACAGAAATATGAACCAACCCATTCAAGTCTGATCCTACCATTATAATATCTTCCATCTGTCCCCACTGCTAACATACATTCAGTAGCTTATCAAGAACTAGGTAGAGATGGAAAAGATTACAATGGTAGGATCAGTCTACAAAGTGTTTGTAGTCTGTTACCATGGAGACACATAGGTCTACATAGGAGCTGTAGACACAAAACAGCAGGAGATTTTTAATGATGACAATTTGCAAAGTTACTTTTATAGGGGTGATATCAAGATTAACTTTTATCATGAAAAGTCTAGACAGTGGAGGTCTGACCACTGCTGAGACCCTCACAATCCAGGGTCTTATGCCCCCCTCTTCTCGTCATCCTGGGCTCCCTGCACACATCTGCAGTGAGGAGATTGAATGGAGCGGCAGTCACACATGTGCATCTGACCGAAACAGCCAAGTACAAGCGTTCTGCTGTGTATGGTAGCCCCCTTGAAGTTGAATGGGCCCACACTGCACATGTGTGACCACCGCTACATTCAAGCTCCTCCTCACTGTGGAAGTTGCAGCGAGCCTGCAGTGTAGAGTTTAAGGGAGGGGGGGGGCACTCAATTTTGGGCTTGGTGGGGGTCTCGGTGGTGAGACCTCCCACATTAGACTGAAAAAAGTCAATCTTGGTACAACCCCTTTGAGGATCAGCTCATTATTACGAGTTGACATGTCTAATGCAGGGCTTCCTATAATGATGAGCTGATCATTTTTCCCTGTGGCAGACATATGGCAAAAAATGTGTCCTTTTGGCATAGATTTGGCAGATTTGCTTCAGGATACTTTTTTTGGCTACACAGAAAATTGTAGGCTACTATGCTTCTTAAAGCAAACCGTAAAAATTATACAATAAACCGATATATTACTGCTTATTGCTACAGTAGGTTCCTTTTAAGGTGATTATCAAAAACATTGGATAGGTGCTAAATGTATGATCACTGAGGGTCGGACTGCTGGGTCCACCAAGGGTCATAAGAATGGAGCACCTAGTCCTCCTAATGAACTGAGCGGCATTGCACATGCATGACCACTGAATTATTTCTTGTCTGTGGAAATAGCTGAGCTATTTGTCCCATAGAGGTAAATGGAGCAGTGGTCAAGTGTGCAAAGCTCAACTCCAATCACTAGGGGAACACAGGATGTGCTGTTTTGGTGATTCTTGGGGTGCCAGTGGTCACAAGCCAACCATCAAACATTTATAACCTATCCTGTAGCTAGTTTTTGGTGGGAAAATCCCTTTAAATACTCGCACCTGCAAAAGATAGGACATGCATGCCTATAATGCGCACCAGTAAGGTCCTTCTGCGCATAAAGACTTTGTTTGATGTCCATTAATCCCCGTGGGGAGTCCTCTCATCACTGAAACTGTGACAGCACTGTCACAGTGTTCAGTAATGAGGGGTCTGCAGCGAGGACGAAAGAATCACCTGCTACAGCTGTGGCAGAGGACTGCGATGCTATCCCATTGCTTTCAATGGGGTCGGCGCTGCTGTTGCCCCATTGAAAGGAATTGGATGAAAGCAACCCCTGCAGCGATGATTTTCATGGGGTGGCTTAAAATATAATCCCTACCCCGAAAATCATCCCTAGTTTTAAAAAAAAAAAACATAAGTCACCTAGAAGAGCTATCTAGTTTTTGGCCAGCTGAGCGCTGTGAGTAATCAAAGGCAGCGCTGAACCATTCATTGAATGACAGCTGAGCGTTGCCTCTGATTGGTCACAGCACTCAGCCAATCAGAGGCAGCGCTTTCTGGAGGCGGGGATTTTTCAATCCCCGGCCACCAGAATACAGAAGAAGACTGATGGGGACGGGGAGAAAAGCCGGACAGCGTTTCTGGGTGAGTTAAATTTTGTTTTGTTTTTTTCTTTAACAGCTAGGGATGATTTTCGGGGTAGGGATTACATTTTAAGCCAGGGCTTGTCCCATTGAAAGCAATGGGATAGCATCATGGTACTCTGCCACAGCTGTGACATGTGGAATCCCCTGGATGCAAGGTGTTTTCATTTGAAAACAACCTTGCGTTTCTGCGGGGATTCCCTTCATCTGCGTCGCAGCTGTCACAGCCGCAGCAGGGGATAGCGGTGTTCTGCAATGTTTACAATGAGGCCGGCGGCAGCAGCGACGGCCCCACTGAAGTCAATGGGAGAAGATCGCTGGAGAAATCCTCTGCTGCAACTGTGACAGCTACAGTAAGGATCGTGATGTTCTCACACTGGTTTCAATGGGATCGGCACTGCTGCTGCCGGCCCCATGGATGGCAATTTGTTTTCTGCATCACATCGCAAGTCAGTGCTTTGCAGGAAAACATCGCAAATGTGTATCAACCCATTTAAAAGAATGGTTTCATCTTTGTGCGAGATTTGTGCGCCTTGCAACGCACAAATCTCGAATGACTCTGTCGCCTGTGTGAAGGTACCCTAAAAGGCAGCAGCGGTCAGCAGCAGCAGTGCAGAGCCTGTGACTGCTGGATTCTTAACTCTGGTGTTGCGCGCGCCATCTTGTATGCAGCACGGATGCTGAGGTGGGAGGTCAGTGGTCACTGGCTCAGAAGCGACTGCCGCCGTCAAAACGGAGCTGCAGCCTGAGTGAGTGGAATGCCTGTTGGGACGCTGGCCAGCCAGAGGCCAATTGGGTGGGTCACTATTATTACTTGGACTATTATTGGGGGTCACTTTTTACTACTGCGGCCAATATAGAGGACATAATTACTACTGGACCCAACATAGGGGGCTCTATTCCTACTGGATGCAAGCATGAAGAGGGCGGTTCAGTCCACCGAAACGCGTAGCAACTATTAAATAAAATACAATTATATTGCATGGACCTCCGTGTCCGTTGATATCCTGGGAGACTACGAGCGCTGGGGATATTTTCTTGGCTTTTGGAACGTGTACATTCCAGAATTGTGTTTACCTTTTTGGCTGCTGCATCACATTGTTGACTCATGTTCAGTCTATGATCTACTGGTATACCCAAGTCTTTTTCACATGTGCTGCTTAGCCCAATTCCTCCCATTCTGTATGTGCTTTTTTTTCATTTTTCTTGCCCAGATGTAGGACTTTGCATTTCTCATTGTTAAATACCATTCTGTTAGTCGCCACCCACTGTTCAAGCTTTTCTAGATCTTTTTGAATACTCTCTCTTCCCTAATGTTAGCTATTCCTCCTAGCTTTGTGTCGTCGGCAAATTCGATCAGTTTCCCATCAATTCCCTCCTCGAAATCATTTATAAAAATGTTGACCAACACTGGGCCTAGGACAGAGCCTTGTGGTACCCCACTTGATACATTCTTCCACTTGGATGTGCAGCCATTTATGACCACTCTTTGTCTACGATCAGTCAGTCAGTTGTAAATCCACCTAACAGTTGCCTTGTCAATCCCATATTTGGTCATTTTTTAAATTAAGTATGGTATGAGATGCTTTGTCAAATACTTTACTAAAGTCAAGATATGCTATATCCCACACTTTTTCCTGATCAACCCAGTCAGTGATTCTGTTATAGAAGGAAATTAGATTAGTCTGGTATGACTTATTTGTTACTAACCCATGCTGGCTCTGGTTAAAGATCTTTCCCAGTATAGAAGTAAGACTCAGAGGCCTGTAGTTTCCTGGATCCACCTTCTTCTCTTTTTTGAAGATAGGGACAATATTTGCCCTTTTCCAATCGTCTGGGACTTCTCCTGTTCTCCAGTAATTTTCAAAGATTATGGCGAGTGGCTCAGCAATTACCTCCGCAGCTTCCTTTAGTATCCTAGGATGTAAGTCATCTGGACCTTGAGACCTGAATTCATTTATGTTAGCTATGTGATCCCTCACCATCTCTCTGCTTATAGATAGCCTGCAATCTTTTATTCCCCCAATAGCACAGGCAAGATAAGTTAATGTTACATCTACTTTCCGAGAGAAAACAGATACAAAATAGGAATTTAGGAGCACTATGACTACTGAGACCATTACGGGGGTCACTATTACTACTGGGACCACTATAAGAGCACTATGACTACTAGGGCCATTATGGGGATCACTATTATTACTGGGCCACTATGGGGGTTACTTACTCTTGGGGCCACTATGGATGACTCTATTACCACTGGGGTCATTATAACTACTGGGGCCACTACAGGGGACCCTATTACTACTGGGGCCACTATAGGAATCACTATTACTACTGGGGCCACTATGGGGGACCCTATTACTACTGCAGCTACTACGGGGGACCCTATTACTACTGGGGCCACTATGGAAATCACTATTATAACTGGGGCTACTACGGGGGACTCTATTACTACTTGGGCCACTATTGGACAACTATGACTTCTGGTACTATTATGGGGGGTACTATTACTACTACGGCACTATACGAGCACTATAACTACTGTGGTAATTATGGGGATCACTATTATTACTGAGCCACTATGGGGGTTACTTACTACTGGGGCCACTATGGATGACCCTATTACCACCGGGCTCACTATAGGGACCTTATAACTACTGAGGGCCAGTACAGGGGACCCTATTACTACTGGGGCTACTATGGGAATCACTAATACTACTGGGGCCACTATGGGGGACCATAATAGAATCATAGAATGGTAAAGTTGGAAGGGACCTCCAGGGTCATCTGGTCAAACCCCCTGCTTAGTGCAGGATTCACTAAATTATCCCAGACGGATATTTGTCCAGCCTTTGTTTGAACACCTCCATTGCAGGAGAACTCACCACCGTGGTAACCTGTTTTACTCATTGATCACCCTCACTGTCAGAGAGTTTTTTCTAATATCTAATCTGTGTCTCCTCCCTTTCAGTTTCACCTAATTGCTTCTAGTCTTTCCTTGTGCAAATGAGAAAAGGGAGTCAGGGAGAGCGCCGGACACTTTTCCAGATAATCGATAGTACATTGTATCAACTCACCTGGTGCCAGACATGTCACCCTAGGGTGAACATGTCAGCACCCAGTGTCCAAGTAGGCATATAGCATTTTTCTTTAACAAGAAATCCACTGAATAAACTTTCACTGGAGCGCTGCAGATGTCACCCAAAAAATCCGTGCCTCAAGCTTGAGAAAGACGTCTAGCACGTCGAAACGCGTCGCATATTTGTCCCGCAAGTATTTACTTATTTTTATATGAGGCTGTGACCTTAGATTGTAGTAATAAATGTTTCTTTGATTATTAACTGATACTGACCGTTGGAATCTTTCAAAAGAATCGGTCTTTGTTTTATATAAAGTAGCGCAGGAGCACCATTTTTTTCTGTTTTCTATCTTGTGCAAATGAGAATAGGGATGATCCCTCTGCACTGTGACAGCCCTTCAGACATTTGTAGACAACTATTAGGTCTCCTGTCAGGCTTCTTTTTTGCAAACTAAACATTCCCAGATCCCTATTACTTCTGAGGCCACTATGGGACAACTATGGCTTCTTGAGCCATTATGGGGGTTACTATTACTACTGTGGCTACTATAGGAGCATTATGACTACTGCGACTATTATGTGGGTCACTATTACTACTGGGACCACTATGACCACTCGGGCCATTATGGGGATCAATATTATTACTGGTCCACTATGGAGGTTACTTACTACTGGAGCCACTATGGATGACCCTATTACCACTGGGGTCACTATGGGGACATTGTAACTACTGAGGCCACTATGTGGAACCCTATTACCACTTGGGCCACTATGGAGTTCACTATTACTATACAGCCTTACAATTAGGATCGCCCCTTTGAAGGCAACCCTAAGGCTGATGTGGCCCTCCGTGAAAATTAGTTTGACACCCCTGCCTTACAGGAACAACGAGGGAAGCCACAAGTCTTAACTAGTGCTCAAACCTCTTGCATCTGAGGATCAGTAGGGGTCTTGGGAGCCAGATCCCAAACAATTATATGGTAATGGCAAGGACTTATGAAGAAGTTAAAAAAGAAACTCATGTTTAGCAAATGGCAAAAATCACCACTGTCATTAAGGGTTAAAGGAGTTTTCTGACCAATGTCTATTAATGACCTATCCTCAGGATAGGTGAATAATACTGATCATCTGAGGTCTACCACTTGGGACTCTATTGCACGGACACTTGCTGTCAGCGCCCCAACACAGTGTAGGTAGCGGAAGCAGATCGCTCCGTCCCCCGTGTAGTGGGCAGTGCTGGTAATTACAGACCCAGCTCCAATTAAAATCAATGAGAGTTGCAATTACTCGCGGCAGCCACTTACACAAGGGTCACGAACAGCAGGATCCCGAGCGGTGGACCGCAGCCAATCAACTATTGATGACCTACCCTAAGAATAAGTCTACACTAGAAATTGCCCGGAAACTCCTCTAAAACTGTTTAAATTAGGAGAATCCACCGATTTTGCTAATATGCAAAACAGAGTAGCGATGTTACTGCAAGTGTTTATGAGATGCACAAAATAAGAAACCTTAGCTCCAACTTTTCTCTCTTATGACACATTATGACAAGGTGCACCCATTAAGCCTCCCCCTCACCTCCAGACATCTGGATGACAGGATGCACGGTACGAGGATAACAGAGGGACAGGGTTGCTTGGCAACAGTGATATCCCTATTATTGTCACAGGTAATATTTAGGCTGCAGCTGGTATTCAGAGCTCTGCAAACACCCCCACACCTGAGAACATAGGTATAGGACGCAGTGACCACCCCCTCCTCCCCCACACGTCTCCTTACCATCACAGAGGCAAACACTTTCCACTCCGAAATGCACTTATAATGGTAACTGCAAAAAATATAACTTTATTTCATGTTAGAATTGGTTCTAACCATAATGCGAGGCTTGCGGTACCTACCTGCTATAGAGACAGACCATGCAACCAGGGTGAGGAAGCCTTGCTGACCTCATCTCCTGTTTTAGTGGGTGGTACAACTTGCAAATGCATATGGCCTCCATGGGGACTGTAGCAAACAAGGGATCTAAGAGTCTTGGAAAGGGGGTGAGGAGGCAAACAATAATTGCCCCAAGTGGTCAGGAATTTGTTGGTGTCAACCATCACCAGAAAACAGCACCAATCAATGGACATCACTGTCTATGGTGACCCTGGTGATGTTTTGGGAGATTTAAAGGGAAGCTCCATACACAGAAATACTGGATTTTCCTATTGCAATTATTCATTTAAGGGGCCCTTGAGACTCCTTAATGAATACTTATTTGGCTTTGCTATTTGCTAGGTAATGGGCTGGAAATATGCGCTTCATGCCACTGCACATGAGTGACACCCAGATCCCCACTCTCTTGTGCGGTGGCACGTATTGACAGACTGTGTCAGTTTTTGCAGCCGCACATAGTCCAGTTTCTAGTTCCATCGGATGATTTGGGAAGAATTGGACTCGGTAGGGAGATATCACGAACGCTTCTGATGTCTGGGATTGTGTTAGAGTTCATTACCGCAGCCACCACCTTACTTCTCCTTGCCCCACTTGTGGCCAACAAGCACATCCTCCTCTTCTTTGCTGTAGGTGTCCAGCTCCAGCATTTGCCCTATCTTCATCCATGTCCTGATGGTGCACTTGTGCACATGCCTGCGCTCTTAAAAGGCCAGCACACACCGTCCTATGTCTTCCCATGCCAATCATAAGGTATCCTTGGCTATATCAGGCAGCCTCCCCTAAGGAACATGCCTGACTTTCTGACTTTGCTGTATTCTCCACTCCTGACCTCTGCTTCTTGTATTGACCATTCTCCTGCCTGACCCAACTCCTGGCCTGTAGTACTGTGCTGAGCTCTGACTTGTATCTCCTTCTGGAATTAGGACCCATTCACCTGGGCATATTTTCTGTTTGTGTGCTGTCCGCATTTATTACTGACTGAATATAGATAGACAGCACATGGACCTATTAAATTGGCGTATTCATACACGCATTTTATGCAGACTGATGTTGGGCATGAAAACAAAAAAAATCACAGCATGTCCTATTTTCGGCTATATTCGTGGACCAAAATCACCATAAACGTCTATGGTAGCCCAGCTGGTGGGGTTCCTCAGATGTTGCCTCTGGAGTTGGCCCAAAGTCAAACCCATGTGTGGCACAGCTGATCCTGACAAATTGATTTAATAGGAATTTCTGAGCATTTATTACTATTGATGACCTATCCTCAGCATAGTTCATCAATAGCTGATCGGTGGGCATCTACCGCTCGGGATTCACATCAATCATCTGATCCTCCCTGGATGTCCGCATTGGGGTCGGCAGTCTAACAGAAGGCATTGCTCCCATTGAAATCAACAAGATGAAGTCTTTTATTGTACTTCCAGCTCCAATCCAATTTGGACATCCGTCTCAGCTGCACTGACAATGGGCCGGAGGATCAGATGATCGTCGAGGATTCCTAGTGGCGGACTCCTACCAAACACCTACTGATAACTCTCCCAAGGATAGGTCATCAGTGGTAAATACTTGTAAATCTAATTAAATATTGTTAAACATTCTATATCACTACCCAATTTTCCTTTTTTCTCAAACCGCCGTTAGGTTGGTGACGTTATCGACTAACCTGCCTGTAAGATTTCTGTCCGTCCGTGGTAAAATCTCTGTGCCACCACCCAATTTTCCGCTTTCTCTCAACCCGTTTATACATTGGTTACGTTACCGACTAACACGCCCGTCAGCCTTCTGCCCGTCTATGGCGTTCTTAACAGGTAGAATTCCTAAATACCCCGTTGTTCCTACGTCACGTACAAATGCCCGCCACTACGATACCTCAACGCCAGTGGCGGCGCAGGAGGGCTACTAGTTAATTCAGGCACAGAGGAGTTAACCAGCAGTCACGGCAGCAGACGCAGGCAGATTACTCATTCTCGAGAAGAGCCTGCTCTGTCTAAACTTTTCAATAATTATCAGGAGGGAGCAGAGAGGGAGAGAGCAGAGTTATTAAAATTCATGTGCACAGCTTGGTGCTGCAGCAGATGTTGGTATAATTAGAGAGGAAAAAATTATGAAATTAATTTCTGGTTCAGTGTAAATTTCAGCGCTGGGGGAGAAGAAGGGAGCGTAGCTCATGTATACAGAGAGTGTGGCACAGGGGAGCCGGCACACACACACACACACACATACGCACGCACACACTCACCAGCTGCCAGGGAAGCGGTAATTGTCAGAAGATATCCAGGGGGAGACAGCGAAAGAGAGAGAGAGCCTGGCATAAAATATTACCATGTATTATTCATTCACTTAAAGGCGCAGGCAAGACAAATGGGGGGTTGTGTGGTGTGCAAAAGAATGCAATGCAGCTCATCAGAGGAAAATCAACTCATTATGGAAATGGGCATCTGTAAAGGGTGGCGCATCAATGGCCAATAGGCTGTCGGGACTTACTGACTCGCAAACGACTTGTAATACGGTGAATGATATGAAACAAAAAAAAAAAACAGGGCCATAGATAAGATACAGGAAAAGCACATTGAAAGCAAACATCTATTGCTAGTAAGGCTTTGTTGCAAGAATTTCAATGACTCACAACACATACTCCCTATAACACAATCCTAGCAAACGTGATTGGACATCTGGGCAAAAATGAAAGTAGTAGTTATTTCTATACGTTAATACTTAGTGGAGCTCCTTTGGCCCTAATGACATCAGATACTCTCTGTGGTATACATTCTAATAACATCTGATGCACTTCAGCTGGTATTTCCCTTCATTCGTCCTGCAAATGTCCGAGTTCTCTCAAAGAAGATGGACATTATTCGTATTTACTGATCCGACATTCTAGTTCATCCCAGTGATGTTCAGTACGGTTCAGGTTGGGACTCTGTGCAGCCGGTCCAATTGTGGGACATACATATCCTCAAACCAGCGTAAAACAGCGTCGGATTTGCAACAAGGCGTGTTGTCTTGTTAGAAGTATAGCTGACCATTCCCAGAGTATTGTCACTTTGTGAGCAGCACGTTATTGTCTAGAATGTCAAGGTATATCTCTGTGTTCATGGTTCTTGGTAATACAACCAACAGACCGAGACCAAGCCATGTAAAATATTCCCAGACCATAATGGAACCTTCACCATATGTAACTGTTGGCACAACACACTCAGGCATTCCCCAGACATCCTCCACACCCAGGTACATCCACCTGATTTGATAATGGAATTGCGTGATTCATCACTCCATAGAACCATATTCCATTACATAACTATCCACAATGCTTCTTGCAACATTGTACTATATGAAAGAACTCACCAGACATTTGCAGGATGAATGGAAGGAAATACCAGCTGAAGTGTATCAGACGTTAGCAGAAAGTATGCCATGGAGAGTATCCAATGTCATGAGGGCAAAAGGAGCCCCACTAAGTATTAACATATGGAAATAATTACTACTTTTGATTCTTGCTCAGGTCTTCAATTACTTTTGGTAGGATAGTGTATAGCCTTAATTTATCATCTTGTGAGAAGACTTTTCATAGCCCGTTGAGCTGTTCCTTGGAAAGTTGTGTATTTGGCCACTATTACTTATCCCTCAGGACTCACCAAGTTTCTCTAGAGTCACCAAAAGCAAATTTCCCCAGTTATGCAGCGATACATATACTACCATTTAGAACTCTTAGTAATCTGAGTGGCCATCCCTGTAGGAGCAGTAATGACAGTCATATGGCTTACCATCCAAATTTCCTAGATACAGTGAAACCTCTATGAGACGTCCACCCAAAATTAAATTTAAGAGAGATTTTTTTTTTGGTGGCGGTCTTCTGAAAGAAGATGATCAATGTGTACAGATCTACACAGCAGACATATCACTGTAGTCATTGTGACTGTCACTAACTTGTGCTGCCCTCAGAGAGGGGTCCAAAAATATGGTGACAGTCTCTTAAACTATAAACAATATTTTTCATGGAATAACCCGTTTAAGAACTTATTAGTTCAAAATGTGTAAGCCTCTGCTTAGGCCAAGCGCTCTACTGCTATGTGAATCTGAGTCTGTTGCTACATTTTAAGCCTCTTTCACACAGGTGACAGCGATATATATATTTTTTAAATGCAACTAGGGCTTATTTTAGGGAAAACAGTAGGATTTCCTACTGTAAAAGTTGCACTGCACCACACAAAAAACGCATTTTTGTGAGATGCGATGCAACACAAAGGAAGGCTCCATAGGGAAACATGGGCTACAAAACATAGCGAATCACGGCAATATTCTGCATGCCACGATTTTATTTTGTATCGTGAAAAAATTGCACGATTTTGTCGCTCGTGTGAAAGCGGCCTTATACGTAGATTTTAATAAAAAGTTTGGATTTTTCTGGAATATGCTAAAATCATTCCTCCTTTCTATTGCCATTATGGCTTTAAACCAGCGCACTATCCAGGCAACTGGTGATTGGAATTTTGGCTACATGATATATGATGAGAAGTATACACAGAGAGCAAGTACTCTTTCTGACTTGTAAAATGTGTATGGCTGCATCCGCATAATGATCATCCTTTCAGTCATCAACCTACGTCTATCATGTAGAGTGGGTCCAGAAAGTCTTCAGACGCTTTCACTTTTTTATATTTTGCTATGTTGTTGCCTTGTGAAAATTTTTAAAAACAAGTTTTCCCCATCATTTTGGACTCATAACCCCATAATGACAAAGTGAAAACAACATTGTTAGGAATCTTTACAGCATCATCTTCTTTGAGAAAACTCACCAGACATTTGCAGGATGAATGGAGGGAAATGCCAGAGTATATCAGATGTTAGTAGAAAGTATTCCACGGAGAGTATCCAATGTTATTAGGACCAAAGGAGCCCCACTAACTATTATCATATGGAAATAAATACTACTTTTGATTCTTGCTCAGCTGTCCAATTACTTTTGGTAGTATAGCGTATTCCTGATCCTGTATTGTATGTACAACTTGTCAGATTGAGACCGTAGGAAAGCTAGGTGATCCCCTGTGGGATATAATTAAAACTATATTGGTTACCACTCATCTTTCCTGTGAAATAGCAGAATACATAAATATTCTTAAAGAGTAGCTGCACTGTAACAGAACTTTTGACATATTATAGCGATATGTCAGAAGTTTTGAGCAGTGTGGGTCCGGGTGCTGATGGCTGAAATAAAGGGGCAGAAACACTCAGTTTCCTTGGCTGGGATTGTCATTCCTCGACTCTTCTTACCAGCTCAAGAATGGTTCACTACACAAGTAGTATACACAAGCCTATGAACCCATCCTCAGCTCTCGAGAAGAACTGAGGTGTCATAATCACAAGCAAAGGGTCCCAGCTAGAGATGAGCGAGCATACTTGTTAGGGCGATTTACTTGAGAGTAAAGATTCGGGGGGGCTGCGGGGGGCGGTACTAGAAAAAGGCGATGCTCTCCCGAGTAAATCGCCTTAACGAGTATGCTTGCTCATCTTTAGTCCCAGCGCTTAGGAACTTCTCCCCCTTCATTTCAGCAATCAGTGGGGGTCTCAGAACCCAGACCCTCCACTGATCAAAACTTCTGACATGTTCCTAAGACATGTCAAAAGTTTTGTAAAAGTACAGCTACTCTTTAAAGCTGCTTGGGCACCTATGCATAGTTAGTACCAAAGTTCCATACCTTCCATATGTATGTGGCAAGAGGGGTTTTCTCTATAGCTACTCCTCTGGAAAGCATAACTAGTATTCAACTGAATTCTGTGTAACATGTATGTGCTTATTGTTGGGTGCATATGTTATAATGCATTTCAAAAGCTGCACATATTGAAATACACTATCTTACCACAAGTAATTGGACAGCTGAGCAAGAATAAAAAGTACTAATTAATTTCATATGTTAATACTTGGTGGGGCTCCTTTGGCCCTAATGAAACTGGATACTCTTTGAGACATACTCTCTACTAACATCTGATACACTTCAGCTGGGATTTCCCTCCATTCTTCCTGCAAATGTCTGGAATGTTCTCTCTAAGATGAACCAGAATGTCGGGTCAGGAAATATGAACAGCATTCATCTTCTTTCCTTAGGATAAAGTATGTTGCTAATCAGACTAGCATTCTAAAGCTTTTCACTGTCAGATAGGAATGATCTTGAGTATTGTGGCATATGTATTGTATACAATGTAATAAGTAGGATTCTGCATGCAGGAACCCACAGCAGAGTCTGACCTTGCCCGTGGCCGGGGAGGTTGCAGGATTCTACTTACCCTTTCGGATCTTCTGTGGGTCTCCTCTTTTCTTCTCTGCGGATGTGTGCAGAAGTGCCATCGCCCATGCGCAGTGGAGTTTTTTTTAATAAACTCCTTTTTTCCCACGGAATTCGTGGCCCGTCCACAATTCAATTGGGGATAAGCCGTGGATTGGACAGCTTTCATTGACTTCAACGGAAGCGGTCTGTGCGGGATCCGCAGTGAAATGGAGCATGCTGCGATTTGTTTTCTGGGCCAAAAGGTCTGCAAATCAAATCTGCATGCTTTATTTCACTTGCAGACGTCCTTGTATCCATATGGGCAGATTGATTGCCGCATATTCCGCATGGGTGACCTGCGCGGATTCTGTAAACCAGATCTGAATAGTGCCAAGAAAAAAAGACTCCTGCCCTCAGGACATTGGGCCTTACTCATATAGACATATAACACACGTGGGCAATACACTAATTGAATGCACAGCTGTACAGGCTACTAACTGTACAGGCATAAATAGCATAAGAGCATTAAAAAAACACAAGAAAATAACGCAAGCAAATATGGGAACATTATTGGGTATTCAGACGTGTTTTTTATGTGGACCAATGTGTGTAAAAATGCATTTTTTGCATGCATGAAAAATTCTGTGAAAATGGATGCAACACAGATGTAAAAACTGCACATACTCACTAAAAACACACATACACATGCAATGAACACAACGCGTTTTACATGGACAAAAATTGTATACACAAGTGTGATTGAGCCCTTTTCTCCCAAGACAACACATTTATCTGTGGTCCTAAGATGAGCTTACAGCACATGAGGTTGAAAGTGGTTTTCTGCCACTTGAAAAAAAGTCTCTGAGACTTGAGGAGGCCACAAAATAACAATTTAAGGCATACTCACTGGTCAGATGTCCCCCACATCCATCACAACAGCTTTGGTGCCCGTCATCCTGGTTCATGAAGTCTCTACAGCATTCATGTGCCATTCATTGTGTACATGACTGCTAAGCCAATCAACAGTGATTCTGCCATGAACGGCAGGCATGGGACTTCTAAAGCCTGTGATTGGTTGAGTTGTCACATGCACAATGAATGGCATGTGACTGCTGCAGCAACTTCATGGACTGGAACAGCAGGGAGTAGATCGACTGCAATGGACCCAATGAATATCTCACCAGTGAGTATATCTTAGTTTATTATTTTGTGCCCTTTCCAGCCCTCAGCCATTTTTTGAGTGTCAAAAAACCTTAGAAGGTATTCCAAAAATTGACTTTTATCATCCAACAACGGGATAGATGATAAAAATCTGATTGGTGGTGGTCTCAACACTGTGACTCCCACTGATACCAATTCCCATGTCCCCCCTCATCCTCGCTGCACCCTGAGCAGTGAAGAGGAGATTGATGCAGCGGCGGTTGAGCATGTGCGGTGACGCTCTATTCACTTTCAATGGGACTGTTGGAGATAGACATGTACTATAAAATCTCCTCCTCACTGTGCAGTTAGCCCACAGTGAGGAGAAGAGAGGAAGACGAGACCCCCGTTCTCAAGATGAGTGGGGGACTCAATGTCGAGACCCTCAACGATCAGATTTTTATCACCTATGTTGTAAATAGCTGATGAAAGCCAATTCTAACCCCTTGGGTACTGAAGACTAACAGCCGTAGACTTTCCCATTTTTTACAGCTCACATGGACCACCACATGCGATGGAGGTATTAACTGTTTCTTCCCTTTCGAAATGTTTCATTTTTTTTACCATTATGGCTTTTGGTCTGCAATCTTCCACCATCCCTTTGCCCCCTTACTTACTGAGCCAGCTATGGGGGCTCTTCTACAAACATAATAGGGTAAGAGCAAACATGACGCTGTCTTTGGCTTCCACAGTCCTCTTACTTTTAACACTAAAGTTCTTAAGTAGTTTAACGACATGTGAGATCGATATAAACAGCAGTGATATGCTCAGTAATAGAACAATAAGTCATTCATCACTGGAGTGTTGGCTGCTTGTGACTAATCCAGTGCTAGAAAGCCAAGTAAATGTAGACATAAATTCACATGGCTTGTAGTGGACAACTACTGGGAAGATAAGAACTTCACAGACCTAAGTGGTGATGGACCCTATCAGATAAATTATTATACAAAGTACAGCTGCTCTCCCCAGACAGTGAATGTAATACAATGGGACTCTGACGCATTTTGGGCTTCAAGCTCAAATGAGATTGAGACATCAATTCACAATGGCAAAATTACCAATTGATAGGCTTAAATTTGTGACTATCCTACAAAATGGTTACTTCAATAGTGTGTAGATGGGCAAGTAAACCAAGTGACATTTTGCTATACATAGATGAGAGAAAATTTCAAAGGGATCGTCCAGATGTAAACTGTTGAGGGCCTGTCCTCAGAATATGTTGTTGATGGTAGATCATCAGATATACATCTCCTGGCACCACTGCTAATCAGCTGTTTTCTTCGCTGCTGCACTGAGCTGATTTCTGCAGGAAGCATGTAGCTCCATTCCCACTGCAGTGGCCAGGCTTGGTACTGCAGGGTAAGTTCCTATTGAAATAAATAGCCTGCAGTACCTAGCCTGGAACTGCAGTGGGAACTGAGCTGTCTGCTTCCTGCATAAATCACCTCAGCGCATGAACGTAGCAGATCGGAGAACTGCTGATCCGCAGAGTCCTTTGTGACAGACCCCTGCCTATCGACTATTGATGGCCTGTCTTGAGGCTAGGCCATTAGTAGTTTAAAATTGGACAACATGAAACTAAGATGGGGGTACCACTTTTTGTTAATATTCACATCACCATATCTCCCATAATGGGCCAGAGGGGTCTGAGTATTGACTCTAGGTAGGCAACAGTTATTGTTGAACCAGATTGTCTTGCCCTGGCATCTGCTCAGTTCGGCATGGTGCTGACATCCGTCCTGTCTGTGCCTATCCTCATTCCTTATAGGACAGAAATGTGACCTGACCCGTAGGTTGGACACCTCTATCTTTTATTTACTGATGGTCCTTTTAACTGGTGAAGTTCTCAATTCACTTTAACAAGCACCAAATGAAATGCATGTTGATTGGCACTTGTTTCATTTTCCTTTACATGGGCCAAGAATCAGCTTATGAAGATGGCCCCATAGCTAGCCTGGCTGTCCAAATATCTGTTCACACTAGGAGATGCACCACAGATCAGCGAGCACTTTTATGCTCACTGAAACTGAACGATCAGTCAACAAATGAGCATTCACTCATTCGTCAGGTGATTGCCAGTCCTTTTACACAGCCCAATTGTGGGGTGAACAAGCGTTCTGATAAACGTATTAATCAGCCCATATTAGAGGGCCATAGGACTTTGTGCTCGTGAAGAGGTCAAGTTTTGCACAAGTTTACACCAATCATAAGTACAAGATATCAGGCTATGTTGCATAAACTCTAACCATTAACCATATCACAGGACATGTGGATCCCTCTATTGTATGTATGATGTGCATTCCATTTCTAAGGTCTCCTAATTTCTTTCTAAAATACTACTTACATCAGAAAGCTGAAAGTATTGTCACGTCTTAACATAATCTCCCTCTTGACATACACATTTTTCCCAAGCTTGCACTGTGAAAACTTCTTTAAGGTTCCTTTTTGCCCCTCCACAAAATTGTTGATGCAAGAGCAGCACGACTGGATAATGTGCAACCACGTAGAGCGTCCTATATCCACATCTCATCCATTGTGACAAAAGACAGGATGAAGGCACCATTCATGCCATCACCAAGTGTCAGAATTGCCTGACACATTGCCATGGGCTCAAACTTGTGATCTTTGGTCAACATTTGCAGTACCCACCTGGAGGAAACTTTCTGCATCTTCAGGTCTTCACACAGGATGGCGTGCACAGATACTACAGAAATGGGGACTTTGCAGGCAATCTCTTCTAAGTCAGTCAGCGGTCCTTGACAACCACTTGCTCCACTTGCACAATCATGTTGTTGGACTGGTTGGTACATGGCCAAGAATCCCTTGGTACGCGATGTTCTGCCTTCTTTGAACTGTTTCATCCATGAATGCACACAGGTCTCGTCCATGACACCTTCACCACATGCCTCATTCAACTGACTGTGAATGTCGATGGATGTCACTCCACGCAAGTGAAGAAAACTGATGATTACACGTTGTTCTTGGAACGTGAATGTCACCATTTTAAGTTCTCAAAACGCTTCTAACTCCATGGACAATGCTGCCATTTGTCTCACTCATCCCCGAAAAATGCCTGCATCTTCTAAAATGTGTCCCATGTTTCTATCCACTCCTATTCCCGAGAAAAAAGTTATAAGACTTAGAACTTACATGCACATCATAGGCCAGTTGGTACAACCTTCCAACCGTGTTGCCTGCAGCCTAGATGTCGGCATTATTGCTATAGAGCAGACAGCATGTTGACCTCCGGGGATGACCTGCCTACTGTATTGTTTCAGGTTGTCCTACTCATGACTTTCCAACTTTTCTACTGCACATAACGCAGAAAGGTGAACCTCAAAGCCTTGGTTATGATCCAGAAGGAGTTAGGTTGTCTTCATATAAGGACAGAAATGTTGCACAGTGTATAAGGAGAATGTCGCACATGAGAGCCCTTTCGCCATTTATAGATATCTAAATCTTGTCTCCTTCCATAAAATTGTCTCCGTTGTTGAAGACAGCAGAACAAATATTGGCATTTCATTCTTGTACATGACCCCCACTGATAATCGTAATTACCATTTAAAACGGATGTAAAACTGGTGAAACCTCTCCAAGTCTCCTTTTCCTGACTCAGGCAGATTTCCTGGTATTTCTGAGCACGGTGAAAGACCAGAAGTCATTTGCTGTGAGGAAATTAAAAGTACGTTTTAATTGCGCGCACACTGCAGTATGCAAATGAAGCTCTGCACATTACTACAGAGGCACAGAAGATCAAGGACTGTTAACCGTTTGCTACACGGTACAGCTGTGATCTCATGCAATGTACCCATCCCCATTTACACCAGAGGAATGAAGCACCCACAGCTAATAGACCCAACTGGATTTCTTTCATGTTACTGCCAGGAGATCACAGAAACTCCTTGGTAAACAGGGGAGCGGAACGAATCCATGTAGCTGAGTCAAGCCATCTGAGAACACTGTCCGTATCATTTTCAGTATGCTTTAAAATAAGAATGCTACTGAAGATATAGATTTATATCACTACATCCTCGTAATCAGCTGATCTATATGGGCAGCAGCTAGCTGAAATAGTTTTCATCAAACAATGCTTTGGGCGCCCGCCATATGAACTTGGGTTGCCCAGGCAGTGTTAGAGGGTTTTTAGATGGAACGATTCTGATTAAAAAATCGTTCAAACGAGCGAAAGTGAAGGTATAAACATGAGCCAACGCATTAACGAGAATCGTTTGGTTTTCGCTCGTCATTCATTTTCTGTAGGCAAAAAAAACATTGCTGGCTAGTTCACTTATCGTTCGGTTTAACCTTTTCCAATCCACTGTCTGATGTCTTCCTACATTCTGACTGAAGCTTGTACAGCTCCAATGTCAGAAGATGTCCGACAGGGTATTCTTACCGTCTATTGCCAGCCACTCTGCTGTTGGAGCCTCTCTGGCGCACACACACCGGCTTTAGCAAGCAAATGGCACCGTTGTATAACAACAAAAAGAGAAAGCCTTTTAGGAAACCCTGAATCCAAAATTGGATTGGAAAGGGTTAAACAGCGCTGGTTCAGTCTTTCTCATCCGATTATACAGCGAACGTGTAAGACTGAACAATTATGAACGATGCTTCTTTGAACAAGCCAATGATGTATCTGCCTGTCTAAACAGGCTATATGAAAGCGAACGAGCTAGCGGTGATGTGACTCGCTCGTTCAAATGAGAATTGGCTCGTCTAAAAGGACCCTTTGGTGCCCATATACATTAGAAGAATGGCGTTTCAGACCCACCAATTTTGGTGGTTCCAGTCAACCATCTAATGTGTAAGGGGATGTCCAGATGGCAGATGTTTTGAGAAAGAAGGATCAGGCAACTGCATTTTGACAAACTTGATTTTTTTCTTTTCATGGCATACAATCTGCCACCATAGGTGCCTGCAGCGGCTTCTTACCTTCTTCCCATTGAAAACACATGCACACTTGGTCAGAAGGAATACCTGTCAGCCAACAGCTATCTAAGGTGTATGGCCATCTAAAAGAGGTTAACAGTGGTGAAGGTTGATGACTTATCGTCATCACTAGTGTTGAAGGAACACAATTTTTTTTGCTTCAAGTTCGGTTTGGCATTAAGCTGAACCAAGCTTTTAGCAAAGTTCAACGTGTAACACTTTCAGTGTAATACACAGCTTTTATGGCTCTTAGACATTGTTGCACACCAGTTTTAGGGGTTCTGGTGAACTTCAGGTTAGGGTCAAACTAATTTGGACTGAACCAAACCTTTTGCTAAAGTTCAGCAAACCAGCTGAACTGAACTTTTCAAAAGTTTGCTCATCACTAGTTATCAATCTATCCTGATGATCAATCGATCAACAGTGAAGACATCCTCAGAATCAGTCATCAATAGCTGATTAGTGGGGGCCTGCTACCCTGTTCACCGGGCTACTGTACAGAGACAAAAGCACACAGCTCTGTAAACTTTGCAACAGAAGCTGTGCCTGCAATACCATGTTGGGCCACTGCATAACATACGGAGCAGTGTGCTTCTGGCTCCATACACTGTCACAGCAGCTAGGCAAGCAGTTGATCGGCAGGGGTCTTGCACAGCAGACCTTACCAATCAGCTATTGATGAGTAATCCTGAGGATGTATTCATTGTTGCGAAATATATTCTTAGTAAAAAAAAATCAAGTTACATTTCAGGCAGATGTGCAAATGATTAGCGTTGTGGTGTGATTAGATGAACAGTCTTGCCACCTGTGGCTCTAAAACTGGTTCCATCCTTGGCCTATTAAAGGGCTCTCAGAGGCTCCTTGTGTGTAGTGGACCTCTTTTTCCGTTTGTTTAGAGCTTGTTGACCATTAGATGCCTTTATGACACAATTGAAGAGATTTCACCCAGTTAGCAGAGTTGGAGAGAGCATTCATTATTGGGATGCGAGAAACTGGATGGTTGTATCGACGAATTGCCGCCACCTGTCCAGACTGTTAGGAGGTATAGAAACCAGTGGATGCGTGAGAACACACAAGGCGACTGGGCTCAGGATGCCCTCAACAGACTACAAGTAGAGAGGAGCGTCTGATCATCCAACAAGCATGAGCAGCTCCAACTGTTTCGTTGTCTGCCATTTAGAGACAGGTGACACCATCATTACAGCTGCCTGTCGGAACCATTTCCAGGTCCTTGGCTGAAGGACATTTGGACTCGGTGCTCATTACATGTACTGCCTTTGAGATCCACCCAATGGTACCTCAGTTTGCAGTGATGTCATAAATGTTGAAACTGGACGCTACGGAGTGGAGCAGGGTTGTCTTCAATGACGAATCCAGGTTTAGTTTGGGCAGTGTTTTTGACTGGAGACCTAGAAGTGAGCGCTTCAATTCTCCCTACTGCTGATGTGATGCTCTTGGAGGCCATCGTAAATGACAGTCGATCACCTATAGTAGTTGTATGAGGGACAATGACAGCTCGGCAATATGTTCAGGGCATCCTGCAGCCACATGTTTTGTCTCTCATGGCGGCTTCCAAGATGTATTTTCAGCAGGATTATGCTCAGGCTCAAAGGAATGTCTCCACAACATTGTCACACTTCTATTGCTGCTCGCTCGCCAAATTCATTGCCAAAAGAACATATATAGAACCATCTGGGACGCCAACTTTGACAAGTTTGCACCTGTGAACCTTCATGCCCACCCATATCACCTCTTATATCTAAACTAGAGGCGGTACAACAGGGTACTAGAGCCTCCATGCCCACCTGTATCACATCTTGTATCTAAACTAGATCGGGATATTTTTGAATTCTTCATGGTACTGTCAATTGAGCACTTTGCAGTAGTTTGTGAACAACTGTTGTTACCTTTGTGTTACCAACAGTAAACATCGTAGCTGTAGAATTTTCAGTTTTCCTTCTGATTTAAACAGAAAGCGAATCCACACGATGTTTTGTCCAGGTACCTCACAGACTTACCCTGAAAGAGAAAATCAAAAAAAGGGCTCACCGTTCTCCTCCTGCGCCTAAGCAAATTCTTGCTGAGTGGAGTCAACTTTAGTCTGTGGTCACATGGGTCGTATTCCCGGTGGAAATCTTGCAGTTTTGCCGTAGCGAAAAAACGCAAGATTTCCACCTAGGAAAGTGCAGTTTCAAAACCCGCGGCACTTAGCCGCGGGTTTTGGAGCGGTTTGGCCGCACGGTGCTCCAATAGGGAGGAGTAAGGCCACAACGGAGAAAAAAAATAGACATGCTGCAGCCGGGGAATCCGCGCAGCAGCGCCGGCTTCTGCCAGCTTTGCCGCAACAAATTGGCCGTCCCGTGTGGACGAGATTTTTGACAAATCTCGTCCACAAGGCTGGCTAATACCAGGATTAGCAGCCGCAAGTAGATTTGCCGCAGAGAAATTCTGCACTGAATTTCCGCGGCAAATCCGCCCTGTGTGAGACCAGCCTTAAGGTAGCTTCACCCAAGACGTCTATCGGCCCGAATAATAGATTGAAAGAGCAACTGCAAAACGGGTGATGGGCGAAATGTCGCTCACTAATCATTTTGTTTCAACTCCCCTAAAGAAATAGTTGGTGGTTGATCAAAAGTCATCATGTATATATTTCTATGCGTGGAAGCAAACGTACGACTGTCATCCATATCCTTCAATGACTTTCCTGAGCAACTATCTCAATGATAGTTGATCAATGTAAAGGTACACTTACCTGTTTTTTCCCCCCACGATTAGAAACCAGGAAGCTGAGCATCGAATGGACTACTATGTGCAAAATGACTGGTTTCATTCTATAAGGAAGAATGAATTGTCAAAGATCAACTAGGACCGAGCAAAAGATGCAACACTCTAGATTTCTGTTTGACCTTGAGAAGACATCCTTATACCTATTAGTACAATATTTTCCAAGAAAGGTTTTTGAAATCACAAATACAATGTGCCCAATTCTTTCTTCTCTTGGGATAGGAAAAGCGTCGGAGGTATCTAGCAGGCACTTATTCTTTTCACCCCATGATAGTTAACACGGATGACTGGATGATCTAGCATGTATGTTCATAGCAGAGCAGGGGGACATTGTTATGTTATGTGTGTGGCCAGCTTTAGTTACACTGACATCCAGACGATTAGCTTTCGGGATATAGCTCTGAACTACCATTTAGGGAAATTTTGGTAGAACAGGAACGCAAAACATGTCTCATCATGCAAAATTAAATGTGGACATTCCCCATAATGATTGCGATCCCACCAATTGAATACTATCATAGCAACGGTGGTTGGCGTAGGGATTGTCCTCTACACTGGGCAATTATTGAACTCCGTGGACCCAATCATCTTGACTAGTCACACATTCATTTTCAATATGACCTGGGCTTTCCAGTCTGATTGTAGCCATAATAGCTATATGTGAAAGTATTTGTAACAGGAGGGTAATTATACCTTAGCATGACTGTGTCCTGTTGAATCTACGGGATTAAAGAAATCATGGAAGGGTGTTTTCAGACTTCACGAATTTGCCGAGGATTTTGGTGCAGATCTGCAGCAGTTTTCACCCCTTCAATTTGAAAGAGTGAGATCTGCTGCAGATCCGCACTAAAATCTGCAGTAAATCAGTGATCTATGACTGCCTAACCCTAGGAGAGTTTTCTATTCATATATATATATATATATATATATATATATATATATTGGGAGATGAACCCAGTAAGTCCAACAACTTATTTGCAATCTGATTCTATGTTACCCTATGAACACTTTGCAGGTCTCCAACGCTCAATGATGCTCTGCAGATACATGTCCGTCACTGTCTAACTCTTTCTACATTATTCCCAGCCAATTCTTAGGAATCCCGCAGAGTATCTCGCATACACAGCGTACGTCGGTGCCTTCAAGCAGGTTAAACAAGGCTCTGCAGATCTTTAGTTCAGGGCATGATGTGCTGCACAATGCAGACTTCCAAGTGAAGTGATGCTTTTGCGATGCTCTGCAGGCATACACTCCGATAAAAGAGGTTAGCAGATGCTCTGTAATTTGTGTGATTAAATTCTCAAGTGATACCTTTAACCCCTTTGTCGCATGAGCCGACGCCAAGACGTCGCTGTGCCAAAGCAGAGTTATGGCCTACGGAAGTCAAAGCGTTAAAGATGGGATCGTGTCTTGGGAAAGGAGGTGTTAAAACCCATTGTATATCCGCGGAAGAATGCTGCAAACATTTTCTTTCTTTCTAGAAAATTAATATGCAAATTCCTCCACCCTTCTGGTCCCCCCCCCCCCCCCCCCAACAAGCCCTTGCTTTTTCTTCCCCACCTCGAAATTAGCCAGGCAGAATGCTGAAGCTGATTATGTATTCAAATGAGCAGCCTTCGTTAATGTGGTATTAAGAGGAATGCTGGAAATGAGTCGGGGGGGATGGGAGGCGAGGAAAGGAGGTACCGGGGTGGGGGGGAAGCGTTGGGTTGGGGGGGGTGGTATAAGACAGGAGTGCAGGTAACAAAAAAATAGAGAGAACATAAAAATGAAATGAAGTACATAGGTGACTAATGAGATACTATAATTTATACATGTGTCGGCGTATATAATGCAATACGCCTCTGTCCTGTACGATGAAATATGCTTTGTTTACTGTCTGTACCAGCTGCACGCCATACCCTAGTGAAATAAAACTGGAAGCCCGCTATTAAATCGCCTGAATTTCCATATTATGTGATGGACTTCGTGTCCAATATTATGGTAGGATCTTCTCATTTGACTGGATAGGACGCGGTTATATACATTTACATTCACCCACTTTTTGAGTACTTCTTTAGCACCTGCGCCTTGCCAGCAGAATTCTTCATGCTAAGGATTTATTCCTTAGAGATTATGGTCTTTGAAAGCAAGATACCATCAACTATTTCTTGCAGATTCGTCGGCTGCATGCTCATGCTTTTAGTTTGCCATTCCACCATATCGTAAAGGTGCTCCACTTGTGTTAAGATCCGGTGACTCTGAACTCATTGTCTAGGAACCAACTTGAGCCGATGCTTTGTTAGATGCAGGGTTGTCCTGGCTGGGTGGTAGGAGATAGGTAGCATGTCACCATAAAGTTATGCAATAATACTCAGATAGGCTGGGGCATTCTGAGCTGTTGTATTTTTCTAATCTCAAACCTCTTTAAGGGGCCTAATGCAAGAAAACATTCCTCGCACCTTAGTACCGAAAAAAGTAATCACACACGTTCATGAGATCATGGATCTATGGATTCATGCCGTCAACTCCAAGTTCTGACGATGGAAAAGTGCAACAGAATTTTTTAGACCAAGTGATGTTTTCAAGCCTTCCAACTTCCAGGTTTGGTGACCGTTCCCCTTTACAGCCTTAAGTCTCCATTCCTAGGCGTGGGACTCTTGCACACTATGTTAACAATGGCTGTCACCTTTGGCTATCTTGAACCACAATGGGTGTTCTCCTCTGATCTCTCCCATTAACATGATTTTTTCCTATGTCCTTTCTCAAATCCAAAAGGTGTGCAGTGTGTGTATTGGTAATTTACTGTACACGCTACTCACCTGCTTCTAAAAGATGTTGTGCATAAGCCGAGGTGTGTACTGATGGTCAAAATGTTTAGTCTTTTTATATGCTGTAGGTACAGTACTATTTTCTTGTTATATTGTTATAATTTGCAGCATACGTACTCACTATCATCAGATGGCCATAGCATTCATCAGTTACTGCATTACCATACTAACGCAGCAGTCGAGGTTGGCACTGCAAGCGCAGCTCCCATTAAATTCAACGGGAGCCCCACCAACCATACCGACCCGGGCTGCTGCACTATGGTCAGCGCTTTCTGCTTCTGACTGCAGTGATAGCGGCCATTGGAATCAGCTGATAGTCTGGATTTAGCAGAGGTCCTCGAGGATCAGCTATAATTTTTTTTTAAAGTTCCAGAATAGCCCTTTAAATGTTCACTAAATTTTCAAACTTATGCTTATATGATAATCAGTGTGATAACTAGCATAAACATTCAAATCAGTTTATTTTCCTAAAATGCTGAAGAATCACTTTAAAGTGCTGCCACGGAAGAGTCTCCTTTCCTTTTAATTTGCTGTCCACTGCCTGTTGTCAAGTGATGCCTGTCTCTAGTAACAGAGATAACAAGACAGATAACAGGAAATGAAGGAGGGCATCACTTGGGCCCAAAATGTGCCAGATCCAGCAGTTCTGATATGTTTGTTGTTCTGCTCAGAGAATCAAGCTAAACAACGGAAATCAGCAACAAGCCCAAGTGCAGGCCTGAATGTTGCCTTACTGTTCCACAGTTACCGAAATCACATCTACACTGCTCAGAATTGCCTTAATGCAATAATGCAATTATGTTTGTGTATGTGCTACAAAGAGCAGAATTAGCATTTTCTCCAAGAGCAGTGTATGGAAGACATCATAGCAGTAATCTCCATCCACAAGTTTAGAGAGAAAGAAAAACTATAGATACAGTCTGCAAAGCAGGAAATGGTGTATAATGCCATATGCCATGCATATAATAGCCAGATATAGTGTTAGTCCTCATGTGCACACATTATTAAACGTTATGTGAAAAGTTAGGTACAGTTTATTAATAGAGATGAGCGAGTATACTCGCTAAGGCACATTACTCAAGCGAGTAGTGCCTTAGCCAGGTATCTTCCCGCTCGTCTCTAAAGAGTCGAGGGCCGGCGGGGGGGGGGGGGGGGGGGAGCGGCGGGGGAGAGCGGGGAGGAACGGAGGGGAGAACTCTCTCTCTCCCCCCTGCTCCCCGCCGCAACTCACCTGTCACCGGCGCCGGCCCCCGAATCTTTAGAGACGAGCGGGGAGATACTCGGCTAAGGCACTACTCACTCGAGTAATGTGCCTTAGCGAGTATACTCGCTCATCTCTATTTATTAAGCGATTATCCACATTGTATATCACCATAACATACTCCTTATGGACCAGCTATATTTCTCTATTTCATCCCCCCCCACCTCCAAATAATCAATAGTCAATAATGTTTTTTCCTATATATTTTTATTGATAACATTTTTTCAACATATACAGGGTAGAGCTGTGTTTACAGATATGAGGCAATGCAAAATATGTCATATCAGAGAAATAGGATTATTACATCATACAATAACTAATGCATATTGGCATCTCAGTCCCGCACATAAATTCTCAATTTAGCTTTCGCTTCGTAAGAAAAGAGAATACAATATAAAGTTATCTCCACCCTGCCTAAGGCCTTAGTCACACGGGCGTTTTTCACGCGATTTGCGCATCGCATGACGGCGCCGAAAAATCGCCCGAAAATCTGCTCCTAGCCGCGTTTCATTAGAAACGGGCCGGAGCTGTCCAGCGCATTGCATTCAATGGAGCCGGCAATACAGCCGGCTCCATTGAATGCAAGCGCTGCGGGCGAGTGTGGGATGAATCGTCAGGAAGGGGTTAAATATATAACCCCTTCCCTGCAATGCATCCTGAAAAGTGAAAAAATAAAAAAAATGTATGTACTTACCTGCTCCTGGCAACCGGAGATCCCCGCGGCCGTCCTGCAGTGGGTGTGAAGGGGGTGTGACTCAGGCTTGCCCCTGATTGGCTCAGCGCTGAGCCAATCAGAGGCAAGTCTCAGTCACACCCATTCATGAATTCATGAATGGGTGTGACTGAGATCAGCCTCTGATTGGCTCAGGCTGAGCCAATCAGGGGCAAGCCTGAGTCACACCCCCTTCACACCCACTGCAGGACGGCCGCGGGGATCTCAGGCTGCCGGGAGCAGGTGAGTACATCCTTTTTTTTATTTTTTCACTTTTCAGGATGCATTGCAGGGAAGGGGTTATATATTTAAGCCCTTCCCGACAATTCATCCCGCGCACGCCGGCAGCCCATTGCTTTCAATGGAGTCGGCTGTATTGCCGGCTCCATTGAATTCAATGGGCAAACATCGTTCTTCTCTGCCACAGCTGTTCCAGCTGTGGCAGAGAAGAATGATTTGTCTTCTATATGTTCTCAATGGGGTCGGTGCTGCTGCCGCCGGCCCCATTGAGCGCATATAGAGAAGAGAACAGGAATCGCAGATCGCAGATAGGTGCGATCTGCGATTTCTGTTCTCTAATTTATCGGACGAGCGCATAAAAAGCGCTCATGTGTCCGATACCATTGCGAAGCAATGGTTTTAAAAAATCGCCGGACGCATGCGCATGCGCAAATCGCGGCAATAATCGCCCATGTGACTGAGCCCTAAGGGAAAATCAGATAAGGGGGAAACCGATCCGGATAGAAGTAGTATCATCTACATGGATTTTCCAAACAGTCCCATGGTAGTCTGTCCTGGGGAAAAAGAGCAAACCAATGAGGTCTTCTAACCCGACCCCTTTATTAAGCCTCAATAATAATCTTAATAGACACTTAATAGAGTTTTAATCTTATCGGTTTTCTCCAATCTCTCCATTTACATAGGTGTGAGCCATCAAAAATGTCACCTAGTTCATCCGGGCGAGTGTTGTGGAACCCCCGATCTAGATAGGAAAACACAAGCTATGTTAAGATGATCAGTGGATCTCCTGTCATTGATTTTCCCAGAAACCAAGAAGTGAACTTAAAAGACACATATAGAACCCTTTTTACTCGGCAAGGCAATATAGACCCTTTGTAAAAAAAATTGTAAAAATCAAGCACCTAGTAGGAGTTTTCTTTTTGCTTCAAAACTAGGCATGCAGTTACATCCGAGAGATATGCAAATGACTAGAGTTGTGTTGTGATTGGATGAACGGTTTTGTCACCTGAGACCCTAAAAGTGGTTCCATCCTTGCCTATAAAAAGGCTCTCAGAGGCTCCTCCTGTGTAGTGGACCTTTTTCTGTGTAGAGCTTGTTGACCACTCACTAGACGCCTCTATGATGCGATTAAAGAGATTTTGCCCAGTTAACGTTGGTTGAGAGGGGAAGCATTATTGGAATGCGAGAAGCTGGATGGTCGTATCGACGAATTGCCCACCACCTGGGTTGCTCTAACTAGAAGGTGACCATCTCAGGATGACTCCAACAGACCATCAGTAGAGAGGATCATCTGGTTGTCTGACAAGCATGAACAGTTCTAACTTTTTAGTTGTCCGCCATCCAGAGACAGTTGGCACCATGATTACAAGCCCCTGTGTCTGTCGGAAACATTTCCAGGCACTTGGCTGAAGGACATTTGGTCACAAGGTGCCCAATACTTATACTACCTTTGACATGCAACCATGCTTGCCTCTGTTTGCAGTGGTGTCACAAACAACGAAACTGGACTACTACAGAATGGTACCGGGTTGTCTTCAATGACGAATATAAGTTTAGTTTGGGCACTGATGACGGCCGTGTTCATGTCTGGAGAAATAGGGTTGCGCGCCTCATTCCGGCCATTGCGGTGCAGTAGCACACTGCTCCAACTGCTTTTGTGGTGGTCTGTGGGGCTATCGCAAATAGCAGTCGGTTACTCCTAGTAGTTGCGTGAGGGACAATGACAACTCAGTGACATGTTCAGGACATCCTGTAGCCACATGTGTTACTCTCAAGGTGGCTTCCAAGAGGCATTTTCCAACAGGATAATGCTTGGTGGCATTTAGCAAAGGGTGTCACAGGAATGTCTCCACACCATTGTCCCACTTCCGCAACATGACCAGTGACCAGATTTATTGCCAATAGAGTATGCATGGGACCATCTGGTATGCCGATTTCAAGTCTACGAGTTTGCATGATCTAGGCTTAGTTACAGAAAATCTTTACTGATATTTCAAAGGAAATCATACAGAACCTGTATACCTCCATGCCCATCTGTATCACATCTTGCATCCAAGCGAGAGTTGGCTCAACAGGTTACTAGAGCCTCCATGCCTGCCTGTATCACATCTTGTATCCAAGCTATAGTCGGTACAACAGGGTACTAGAGCCTCCATGCCCGTCCGTATCCCATCTTGTATCCAAGCTAGAGTTGGTACAACAGAGTACTAGAGCCTCCATGCCCGCCCATATCACATCTTCTATCCAAGCTAGAGGCGGTACAACAGTGTACTAGAGCTTCCATGCCCACCCATATCACATCTTGTATCCAAGCTACAGTCGGTACAACAGGGTACTAGAGCCTCCATGCCGACCCATATCACATCTTGTATCCAAGCTACAGTCGGTACAACAGGGTACTAGAGCCTGCCTTAAGTGTTCAGTTTTCCACAATAAATGATCCCTTTGCTCTGATATTGTAATCACTTACTTGTATCAATGTTACAATCACACAGAGGAAGTTTCATTCCATTCCGACAACTTCTAGGGGAAGGACGGTTTTTAAAAATGAGTTTATCAATAGAACTTTCCTATGTTAAAAAAAATCGCTGAACCTGTGTTTCTTTCTGGAATGAGATTTCTACACAATCCATGCACATATAATACAACAACATTTCCAAAAATAATTTAAAGAGAAGAGGGTTTGGGTCAATCTGCATCTTGCCTCTGCATGATCGTTTTAAGTCCAGCAGCTGCCACCATGTGTAAGGGTTTTCTGCTACCTGGTATGCATTTGGTCTCCTCTGGTGCTATATAACCAAAGTTTTCCCAAATTGAGTTGAAAGGACTAGCGGAAGTCAAATGATTAATCGTCAATCTATGCATTTTGGCCGAAAAGATATGTACAATGGAACACTTCTACAAACGGTGGTGAAGACCCCCTTCTTACATCGAAAGCACTTAACATTTGGATATATACCCATTTTATGACCTCTCATGGGAGTAAGATATGCCAGACGGTAAATTTGTAGCACCATCTCAGTGTATTGGCTAGCTGGAAGGGAAGATAAGCAGGGCTTTTAAGATCTTTGATATGGTCAATTCTGGTATGTCGATGATCCATTTTGAAAAGGCCGTCTGGGAAGCACTATAATCAAGCGGAGTATGTAAAAACTGATAAGACCCGGCTGTTCGGCCTTTCATGGCTGTAGGGTGTGTTAAACTCATTTGATTTGGTATTAACCAGTCACGTGTTGATAGCTTATTTAGGATTTTGTCTACATAACTCCTGGCTTGTAAATAGGCTAAAAAGGTAATAGGAATATGTGGGTATTTCACTTCCAGGTCGGAGAGGGTAAGTATCTTGCGCGTATCCTTATGTAATAAACATTTGAAGTTTAGTATACCACCCATGTACCACAAATGAAATATCTTAGGTATGCATACACCCAGTTATGAGATACAGCATATGCACCATTAAAAAACGGATATTGTGGGGTCCATCTTGGTTTCGATGGGCCTTTTAGTAATAGAGCTTCAGTTTTTTCGGAATTAAGTATATAACCTGAGAGTTAGCCTAAGATCTTGAAAAACAGTCGAAAGAACCATGGCTGGGTTTTTAAAGATAGGGAACACATTGTCTGCAAAGGCTGTCCCTGCAGTATCAGAGTGATATAAGTGGTTCGTTGGGTATGGCCATAGTAACCGAAAATGGTGTAGTAAGGGGTCTAGGGAGAGGTTAAAGAGTACAGGTGAGAGCGGGCAGTCCTATCTAGTTCCTCTAAAAATGTCAATAGGTTGAGTAGCATGGCCATTTACCATGAGAACTGTTTGCATGTCTGACTGAATGTGGTAGGCGAAGTTACAAATAAAGGGCCTAAATGTGGCGTAAGGTGGATTGCAGAAAGAGACAAAATACTTTGTCAAATACTTTTTCCTTGTCTAGGCTAAGTAGGAATTTGGGGTGCTTTTGGTTGTCTAGCTTCTATTGTTGCCGCAATGGCAGTGCATGTCTTTTTTTGGAGATTGTTGACGGACTGTGAAGCCTATTTGAGAGCGGTGGATAATAGAGGGTCAAATATTTAGGATATGTTTGGCTAGTATTTTAGGCAAAAACGTATAGTGGCAATTGAGTAGCGAAATCAGCCAGAAAGGGATCCTTATTTAGTTTAGGTATCAAGACGGTCCTAGAGTCCAGAAATGTGTCTACTGGGATGCTTTGAGTGTACATTTCGCTATATAGTCTGGTTAGTGTAGGCACGGATTCTAATTGTAGGAGCTTGTAGAATGCATTGCTAGAACCTTTCTGGACCCGGTGTCTTGTTGTTCAGTGAGTTTGTGAGTTGCAGTTTTGCGTAACTACTCCTCGGAAAATGGTGCCTCCAAATTCTATCTGCTCTGGTGTGAGGGCAGGCAGTGTTAGGAAATTGTGCCAGGAAAGAATATCCCCCATATTAGTTGGGAATGCTCTAAATGGGTCCCCAAAATAATTCTATAAAGTGTTTGTTATACCTGATTGTAGAGTACATTTAACACCTGCTATTGGGTCATCACATATAATGAGCTTACTTTTACACTGTGGCATCTCTAACAAACGTCCATCTTTGCTGGCTTTGTGATAAAATCTGTTTTGATCTACTTTTCTAATCTTTTTGGCTCTGAACAAGAGATTCCAGTATTACTTTAGTTTGTTCATGTAGTGTTTTGCTATGTTGCATTAGGTGTGTTGCGTTATGTCTGTGGGGTGTAATGTTGTTGCGTTGAGATAAAGGAGTGATGTCCCCGCATCACTGCTTTGGAAGTAGATGAGAAAAGGCCTGTGTCATCTATCTGTGAAATGTTATCACCCAGGTAATTGTTTCAATGTGTTTACAGATAATCCCTAAAGTTTTTTGAACTATATAGTGTCAGGTTGTGCTGTCTTAGGTTCCAATGCAGGGCCGTCTTTATCGAGGCGATCGCTCTGCTTGCAGGCAGGGTTCTCGTTCATGTTGTCTCGTTAAAGTACGGTCCGTGAGACACGAGGAACCTTGAAGTTGGGCTCGTGGCTTAAGTACATTGGCCAATGCACTAACTAATTCCTTATATTTATTACAGCAATTCCATCTGCTTATGCGTGCGGGGATATTTGGTGAGTGGTTGGCCGCTTGTCCTATGTTATGTCTGTCCGTGAATCCAGTATACAGTTCACTGTCCCTTTGATGTTCCAGTTGCATGTCCAGTGGGAATGCGATATTACTTCCGCATCCGTGCTGCGACGATGTATGCCCAGCAGACATCACATATAGGAGGGGAATTTCCAAGATTTCATCGTCAGGTGACAAAAAGACTGGGGCATGATCCGAAATCACAACGAGGTGAATAGAGACATACACTATTGTTTCAAGTAATGAAAATGAAATAAGGAAAAAGGCTATCCGAGCAAAGCTACAATGGGCTTGTGAATAGAATATATATATATATATATATATATATATATATATATATATATATATATATATATATATATATATATATATATATATATATATATATATATATATATATATAAATAAGTGTATCCATAAGATGTAGTATGTCTCTAGAAACTTGGGTCAATATGGAGCCACGGGACAATCTGTCCAATATTGGGCAAGTTATTGTGCTAAAGGCTCCCCCTCTAACTAAATGTGTATCTTGTTTTTGAAGTAGTAAAGAGGTAAGCTTCACAAAGAAGTCGGTATTTGACTGATTGGGTGCGTAGAGATAAGGAGAGCATATAATTTGCCATGAATACGTGTTCTAAGCAAGAGCTATCTACTCTCGTCATCTGTCAGCTCTTCTATGGAACGAGATAGGCCTTTGTGAAACAAAATAGGTACACCTCGTGCTTTGGACGAATAGTTATATAACAGGAATCTAGCCAAAAGGCTTTTAAAGAGGCTCCTGAATCTGACCGCTAATGTGTTTTCTGTACATAAATAATATCTGATTTAAGACTCTTCATATGAACAAGAACTTTCTTTCATATATTAGGCTTATTTAGGCCTTCCTCATTCCATGACACGAAGCTGATATTTCCAGGGGTCAAGTATTCCTGTTCAATCACATTAGTCCGTCATCATAAGTGATTATAATGTGTGGGTACATGTAGGCATATTCTTTGTCTTCTCCAGTCGTTCCAGGGAGCAACTAGGGGGCAGATTGCAAAGTGTCTGGGGGTTCATACACCACATTGACCAGTCTAGTAGAGATGAGGTGAAACTCAGAGTTTGGTGTCTTCGTAATTTGTACAACCACAACAGTCAATACTGTTTTTAAATTTCTGTGAAGATAGCCATGTGAAGGCTTGTTTTTCAAGGGGCAAGTTGTATTTTTTAATAGTACCATTTAATGTACCAACTCATGTATTCAAAATGAGTTTAAGATTTTTAAGTGGGCTTAAACAGGAAAAAACACAACTGTGCCATTGTTTTTTGAATTTCTTTACGGCACTCATGTTGCAGTAAAAATGACATCTTCCCTTTATTCTGTGGGTCGGTACGTTTAGAGTGGTTCGAAATTTATATATATAATTTTTTTTTTCTGAGTTTTACTACTTCCACAACTTTAAAAACCTTTTCTTCTAAACGGAAAAAAAAATTTCAGTCACCATGTTCTCAGACCCCAAACTTTTTATTTTTCTATTGATGGAGATTTACAAGGGCTTGTTTTTTTTGGATTGAGTTTAAGTTTTACTGGTATTATTTTCACTGTTACCTATTAAAGGGGTTGTCCCGCAGCAGCAAGTGGGGTTATACACTTCTGTATGGCCATATTAATGCACTTTGTAATGTACATTGTGCATTAAATTTGAGCCATACAGAAGTTATTCACTTACCTGCTCCGTTGCTGGCGTCCCCGTCGCCATGGTGCCGTCTAATTTCAGCGTCTAATCTCCCGATTAGACGCACTTGCGCAGAAGGGTCTTCTCCCTTCTCTTCGGTCTCGGCACGAGCGGTGTTCTGGCTCCGCCCCCTTCTACGCGTCATCACGTAGCTCTGCCCCGTCACGTGTGCCGATTCCAGCCAATCAGGAGGCTGGAACCGGCAATGGACCGCACAGAGCCCACGGTGCACCATGGGAGAAGACCCGCGGTGCATCGTGGGTGAAGATCCCAGCGGCCATCTTGGCTGCAAAGAAGAAAGAAGCTGCAGAGACGGGATTCGGGTAAGTAAAATTATTATTTTTTTTTTTTATCACATCCCTTGGGTTTGTCCCGTGCTGAACGGGGGGTCTATGAAAAAAAAAACAAAAACGTTTCGGCGCGGGACAACCCCTTTAAGCCCTGCCACCACCAAGGCTTAAAGACGTATTCCAGGAGAAAAAATTATTGAAGACCTATCAATAGTAGATCAACGGGGATCCACTGCTTGGGACCTCTGCCAATCAGCTGGGGAGAATCTGCTACAGATAAACAGAATTGTCAAAATGCCATCTATAGTGCTGTGGCTGGTTTGGTAATTGTATCTCCCTCTCACTGCAGTGAATACTATTGTGATCTGCTCCTGTGACTAATCCTGAGGTTAGTGACCAATAGTTTTTAATAGGCTAGAATAGCTCCAGGTCTGGGAGTTTTCACCAGGTCCATGGCTGAAATAGCAACCCATCTGCACACTACAATTGCATTGCAGAAAGGGGGTGGGGCAATGGAACAGAAAAGGGCGCCACCCCTGGCTAATAGCTTAAATGCCATGGTCAGCATTGACCATGGCATCTAAGTGGTTACATTTCTGCGATCAGAGCTAGCTCCGATTATAACTGTTGCGGTCAGGTCACAACATACACTCGCCACATACGAATCGCCTCAACAGCCGAGCCCACTCTATACACCAAATTTATATCATTACTTGTTAAAGGGTTAAGCTACAAGAGAGACGCACAAAACTGGCGCGAATATGAACCCCATTCTTTTGAATGGAGTCATACACGTGAGCGATGTTTTTTCCCCTCACAGAGTTGCAGCAAGATAAAAAATCGCTGCATGTCCAATTTTTTTGCGCCCCTTGGAATGCACTGCCTATTGTAATATGCACTGAAAAATACCCATGGACATGAGCCCTTATATGCAGTGAATATAACCCATTGATTTCAATGGATTCGTTCACATGTGCGTATTTTGTAGGGAGAAGATAAAGGAGGAAAATAAAAAAGACACAGTCACCTTTACATTGTTCCCCCCGCCTTCGGTCCAGCGTCACCGCTCCATTCCCTGCTGGACCGATCCTGGAAGTAGTTGTAGCTACTATGTGCAGGTTATCGTTCAATTAACCACTGACCAATCACTGACCTCGGCAGGCGTCTGTGCATGAAAGGGATTGGACTAGCAGGGACTGTAGCGTAGGCGCTGGATCAGGGAAGCCATCAGAAAGGTGTGTATAGTTATTTTTCTATTTTTTTCCATCGTTCTCTGCCCCCTGTCATTTTTTTTTTTTTTAAAGCGACCCTCCGATCCTGGAGAAACAAAGATGTCTGAATCGCTTTTCTGACAACCTGATGCTGATTTGACTGGTCAGTACTGCTCACCTGGTCAATCCAAGCAGGTGTATAGGACAGTCAGTGAAGCTGGTGCGCCCATTTTTATTTCTGGATTGGAGGGTCGCTTTAAACCCCAGAAAGGAACTCCTTTAAGAAAAAGTCATCAGCAAAAAATTTGGAACCTACTGAGATGGCAACAAAAAGCAGAAACAAGATCAAATGCAATAGTGGACAAAAACTTTAAGACTTATTCATATGTGTAAGCAAAAACGGCACTGGAATCCAGTAGAAATGTGACAGGAAACCTTTTCCAAAATCTCCTTCTCTTTTACTAAAAAATATATGAAAATAGAAAAACAAATGAAAGAAAAAACTGCAGAATACGAGATCTTGAGATTTATATACTAGGTATCTCCTGGGATTAGATTCATCCCAAAATAAGGGATATTGCATTAAAATGGATGGCGCATCCTGAAATACATGGAAATCCCTTTTCCCTCTGTAACGGCTGGGCGTGATTGATTCTCAGATAAATCAATATGTAGCAAGATGAGACCTTTTAGGCTCATACTGTTTATACGTCCTTCCGATCGGGGGACCCATATGGTGTCAGACCACCCTAGGACGTACCGTCTGTATATTGTATAAGTATATATAATAACATATTGTAGATTAGAAGGATATTAGAAGTCATAGAGGAGTTTTTATAAGACATAAAATCTCAGTCATTCTTAGTATACCAATATGTGTTCTTACACGCAAGCCAGATACAAGCTGTGTCAGGCAAATGATCCTATTACTATTATAGAGGTTGTACCAGAATGGCAAGTTATGGCCTAACTACCTAGCAGATTGGTGGGGGTCTCACTGCTAAGGCCCTCACCAATTCAAAGAACAGGGATCCTTATCCTCCTCATTGTGTGCTTGCTGCACCCCCCGTAGGAGGAGACTAAATGGAGCACCGGTTGCACAAGCGACTGTCGGAGATAGCCGAGCGGCAAGCACTTGGTATATTTGTCATCCTCATTGAAATGAATGGAGCACCGGCCACGTATGCTTAGCCAGTGCTTCATTCATTCTGACACCACTGCAGGGGGAGAAGTGTCTCCCGCAGTAACAGGTATAGGGGGATATTGGATCCCTGTTTTTGAGATCGGCGGTGAGACCCCCACGATCAACATGTTATTCCCTATTCTGTGGATAGGGAGGGGATAACCTGTGATTTGGCACAATCTCTTTAACATATGTACTTTTTACCCAAATATTTATATTTGTATTCTCCCATAAGTTTCCAAACAACATTTCCATAAATGCCTACACAATACCGCCATTTAATGCTGAAATAAAATCACCAAACACACGCAGCTTAAATACCGTCATACAGTATCTAAGTGATACACTCAAATAGTGCCCAGACTATTTCCCACACAATACTGCCATTCAACACCTAAATCAAACCGCCATTCAGTGTCTAAATATTGTCACCATACAATGAGTAAAATCATGAAAATCATAGTGGTGAGGTCCCTGGTGGTCCAGGGCAATGAAAATGTACATATTCCACTCTCAGATAGCTCCTGAGAGTTAATTACTTGGCGCCTCCCCTATGAAATGGGAGCTCTCCACAAATGCCCAGTTTGTTAAGCCTTGAAACAAAAACATAATAAAAGGACTTAGCTAAAATGACCAGATGTCCCAATTTAGGCGGGATGGTACCGCTTTCCCCAGGGTTCCAAGCGTAACAGCCATTTGCCCTGCTTTTGGGATGTCTGGTCAGCATGAGGCTGTCTACCAGCTGGGGTGCCACGGCTGGTAATCACTCGCTGCCGTTGCTGCGGGACGCATACATTGACGTCAGTGTGTGCACCCAGGATTATTCTCACTGACTTCTCTTCGTTGGTTCCACAGGGGGAGAGGACAGGGAAGGAATCCAGGTGCACACACTGCCTACAGTGGGTGCACCCTGCAGCAGCGCCGAGCGAGGGAGCAGCGTTGCTCTGAAGATCAGGAGGAGGTAAGTATATTGGTTACGGTGGACTGGAGTCACAAATACTACTCGGGCTACTGTGGGGCCACTGTTACTACCGGGGGGCGATATAGGGGACCGTATTAGTAATAGTGTTCCCTGTATCAGCTGCAATAGCAATTGTATTATCACTGTGACCATTGTGGGGGTTACTATTACTACTGAGGCCACTGTGGGGATTACTATTACTATCGGGGCCAATATAGGGGACACTATTACTACTGAGGCCACTGTGGGGTCACTATTACTACTGAGGCCGATATAGGGGACATTATTACTACTGGGGCCAGTATAGGGGACACTATTACTACCGGGGCTGATATAGAGGTCACTATTACTACTGAGGCCAATGTAGGGGACACTATTACTACTGAGGCCACTGTGGGGGTTACTGCTACTACTGAGGCCAATATAGGGGACAGTATTACTACAGGGATCCATATAGGAGTCACTAATACTACTGAGGCCACTGTGGGGTCAATATAGGGGGCACTATTACCTGTCAAAATCCATACCAATGGTATAGATTTTAACAGTTTTTTGGATGTGGAAATGCTGCGGAATTTACTTCCTTTTTTTTTTTAAATGGCCTTGTACCTTCGATAAGGACGGTTATAAAATCATGTGCAGTGATAAGACCCGCCCCTAACCACACCCCTTTAACTCGCTTTGACCCTAGAAAAATCTAGTCACCTTAGCTTAGCTCATCCCAAAAAGAAATGCATCACATTTTCCTGGAGAGCAGTATTGATAGAAAGAAAATTGGCTTTGAAGGCATTTAAGGGTTTTTCCAGGACTTAAAGGGGTTACTACAGAATAGACTTTTATAACCTATCCATAGTATAGGTGATAATATTCTGATTGATGGAGGTCATACTGCTGAGACCCCCACTTATCCTAAGAACGGGGGTCCTGTGCTCCGCTCTCCTCCTCACTGTGGGCTTGCTACACTCCCTGCAGTGAGTAGAGAACTGAATGGAGTGGCGGTCGCACATGGATAGTGCTGCTCCATTAATTTTCAATAGGACTGCCGGTGTTAGCCAAGCGCTTGGACTTGACTATTTCTGTCAGCCCCATTAAAAGGAATGGGGTGGTACTACCCATGTGCAACCACCACTTCATTCAATCTGATGTCACTGCGGGTGGCTGCCGTGAGCCAGCAGTGACGAGAAGAGAGGTACATGGGATCCCCGCTCTAGGGTCTGGTGAGGGTCTCAGTAGTGACAACCTGATAAAAGTCAGTAATGGTGCAACCCCTTTGAGTATCAGGTCATAAATATCAGATTGGTGGGGATCTGACTCCCAGCAACACTGCTGATAAAGTGTTTGAGGGAGCTGCAGTACTACGATGAGTGTAACAGCCTCTTCCTCAGCCTGTGGCCTGCAGAACTGCTGATTGGTGGGGATTGCGGACGGTGGACCCCTGCTGATTTACTATTGATGACCCACTTATCCTAAAGACAGGTCATCAGTAGTTTACAGTAGTGTAAAATCCATTGTTGTGTTCAATATATCATAAAGAGACTTTACTATGAATTAGTATTCCATGTGAAGATCAATATACATTATATCGTATAGTTCCCTGGCCAATGAGCAGTATAACATTCACATTCTTAGGTCACATAGGGCACATTTATGAAACTGTCAAAAAGAAAAACTGTAGCAACCAATAAGAGTTCAGCTTTCATTTTACCAGAGCAGAATAAAAAAATGAAAGTTGTGGTGTGATTGGTTGCTATGAGCAATTTTATAAGTCTCCCCCTTCATTGTTTTGGCAGCTCAGTCCTATTCCAAGTGAAAGGGACTGAGATACCAGGCATTGCCACTTCAAAATGTACAGCACTCTGCCTGGTATACGATGAAGAAATAGCAGCATTCATCCGAACACTGTGGCCCTTTCAAACAGCTTATCAGCCGGGGTGCCAACAGTCAGACCCCCCCTGATCTGATACTGATGACTCATCAATAGGCTTCTTTTACAAAAGGGAGAATGTGAACGACTGAACAATCGCCATTTATGCGTAATGAGCAAACGCTAATTTTTATGTCTGCATAGAATGGACAAAGATGATCGAACAAATTATCGTTCATCGTTCAATCGTTGGCCATATTTACACTGTTCGAACGATCCAACGATTTTTTTTTTACGATAATCGTTCCCTGTAAACAGGCCCTAAGGATAGGTCATCAATATCTAAGTTCTGGATAACCCCTTTAACAGTCTGTATTTTCCACTCAGATTAACCGAGAAAAATGAGGAGAAGACCTATATAGTCTACCACTACGAGTATATTCTCTATAGAAATAGGGTTCTAGTGACCAGTATAGAATTCGAAAGACATTTAACCCTCTCCAATCCACTGTCTGACGTCTAAAGACATTATAATTTAAGGCTGTACAGCTCTGATGTTGGAAGACGTCCATCGGGGTTCTCTTACTGTATATTGCCAGCCTCTCTGCTGTCAGAACCTATTCAATGTAGCAACTCATGCAGTACTGTCTTTAGCCAGCATATAGCGCCATTGTATAACAGCAGAAAAAGAGTAAGCCCCCTAGGAAAACCAGGATACTAATTGGATTGGAAAGGGTTAAAATGGTGGTCCGGTTATAAACCATAGATGGCCTATCTTAAGGTGACCAGACATCCCGATTTGGGCGGGACAGTCCTGTTTGGGAACCCTGTGTCCTGCTTTCCGCCGGTACCCGAGCGTGACAGCCATTTGTCCCGTTTTTGTCCCACTTTCGGGACGTCCTGTCACCAAGAAGGTGATTAGAAGCGGGGGTGCCACAGA
This sequence comes from Eleutherodactylus coqui, assembly GCF_035609145.1. Classification (NCBI taxonomy): domain Eukaryota; kingdom Metazoa; phylum Chordata; class Amphibia; order Anura; family Eleutherodactylidae; genus Eleutherodactylus; species Eleutherodactylus coqui. The sequence continues at coordinate 25,251,819 of NC_089847.1, read as the reverse complement.
TCCCCGGCTGGTAATCCCTTTGCGGCGCCGCGGCCAGATGCAGACACTGAGGGCAGTGTGTGCATCCGGGATGTTCCTCCCCTCCTACCCTAACCTCCGGTCTTTAGAGCAGTTGCGCTCTAAAGACCAGGAGGAGGGCAAGTATGTGGGTTTCAAGGGGGTTCTATTAGTTCCTGAGCTACTGTGGGGGTCACTATTACTACTGAGACTACTGTGGGGTGAATGTTACTACTGGGGTCGATATAGACGACACTATTGGTAATAGTCTTCCATATATCAGCCCCAGTAGTAATAGTATAGGCTACTGTGGGAGTCACTATTACTACTGGGGCCACTGTGGAGGGGTCACTATTAGTACTGGGGCCAATGTGGGGAATAATTTTACTACTGGGGCCGCTGTGGGGGTCACCATTACTACTAGGGCCACTGTGGGGGGGGGGGGGGTCACTATTACTACTGAGGCTACTGTTGGGATCACTATTACTACTGAGACTACTGTGGGGGTCACTGTTACTACTGGGGTCGATATAGGGGACACTATTGGTAATAGTGTTCCCTATATCAGCCCCAGTAGTAATAGTATAGGCTACTGTGGGAGTCATTATTCCTACTGGGGCCACTGTAGGGAATAATATTAGTACTGGGGCAGCTGTCGGGGTCACTATTGCTGCTGGGGCCACTGTGGGGGTCACTATTACTACTACTAGAGGCTACTGTGGGAGTCATTATTACTACTGGCGCCACTATGGGGGTCAATATTACTACTGAGGACACTGTGGGGGACACTATTACTACTGAGGCTACTGTGGGGTCACTATTACTGCTGAGGGGTCTGTGGGAGTCACTATTACTACTGGTGCCACTATGGGGGTCAATATTACAACTGAGGACACTGTGGGGGACACAATTACTACTGAAGCTACTGTGGGGTCACTATTACTGCTGAGGGGTCTGTGGGAGTCACTATTACTACTGGCGCCACTATGGGGGTTACTATTACTACTAAGGCCACTGTGGGAGCCACTATTACTACTAGGGCCACTATGGCGGTCACTATTACTACTGGGGTCACTATGGGGGTTACTATTACTACTGACGCTACTGTGGGAATCACTATTACTACGGGAGCTGATATAGGGGGCACTATTATTACTAGGGACGATATAAGGGACACTATTATTACTGGGGTCGATCTAGGGGACACTATTACTACTGAGGCCACTGCCGGGGGTCACTATATTATTGGCTCCACTCTGCACATGGCAGCATAGCTCAAGCCAACTTAGGGTATGTTTACATGAGGCAGAAATTCTGCCTTTTTTTAATGGCCCTGTACATTTTATAATGAGGAAGGTAAAATCATACGTCATGATAAGCCATGCCCCCTTACCGCACCCCTATGTCCCGCTTTGACCCTGGGAAAATCTGGTCACCTTACCTATCTGCAGGATAGGCTATCAATAGTAGACCTGCTGCCCAGGACCACCACGAATCAGCTATTCAAAGGGTGCTGTGCTCATGTACTGAGCTGATTTTTCCAGGAATCGGACAACTCCGTTCACACTGCAGTGGCCAGGCTTGGTATTGCAGGCAAAGTTCCCACTAAAGTAAATGGCAAACAATGCCAAGCCTGGTCACTGCAGTCGGACTGGAACTGTCTGCTTCCTGTAGAAATGAGGAAATGAGTGCAGCAGCCCAGCAAATAGCTAATTGGCAGGAATTGTAGGTGGTGGATCCCCACTGATCTACTATTAATAATAATGACCTATCTTAAGAATAGGCCATCAATAGTTTACAACTGGACATTAAAGATACAATGTTGAGGTAGATATTCAATCCAGAATCCATTGTTTTGGTCAACATACTACACAGAGACTTTACTATGAATTTGTAGTCTGTATGAAGATCACTCTATGACCAATAAACATTATAGCATATGGATCACTGACCAATGAGCAGTATAATATTGTACAATAGGGATCTTTAGTGCAGCAGCAGATCCTTTGTGGAGAAGCCATATTACTGGGACTAAACACACAGGTAGAGCAGGTGACCCTCTAGGGGGCGCCAATGAGAGAGGACAGATCCTTATTATCTTAATGCACTGAAGTCCTCAATTTTCTAGGGATAAACCTCATATCTGATTAATATTACCAATCAATAAAGTAACAGCGTGAACGAGCCGTCTGTAAGTGCTTCCTTTATTCCCTTCGCATCCGGGCTGCGGCACGCTCCCAGCACCAAGCTCTGAGTAAATACCCCTGGGAGCTCCTGTTGAACAGGTAATATCTGTCAGTATGTGATGTATGAGTTGCAGGGTGAGATCTGTCAGAGGCTGCACAGTAACAGAGTAATCAATAGGGATGAAAAGACGTTAAGCTGCTTAACAGCCCCTAATAAATAGCGCAATGAATAGACAGCAGAGACAGACGCTTACAGAGCAAAATCCCAAACGCCAGGATGAGATGCTGAGACGGAGTAATATGCCGGCCCGACTCCTTTGTGCATTACTGCCCTGACTATGAAATGAACAGGCCGCTTGTCCTGTGAGCAAAGGCCATACAGCAGCCACGCTGCACTTACAGGAGGCACTGGGTGCGCCCGTCTGGAAGGGGGCAGAGAACTTACATGCACCTTGTAACAGAATTTTTTTGTATTTTTGAATGTACTACAAAACTTTTTAAAGTTTTTTTAAGTACGTATAGTGAAATTTAAAAAAAAAAACCACAATTTCGCCATCTTGCTTTTTTGGTCTTGCTTTTAGGGTATATACACTGTGGCAAAAATGACATGATAACTTTATTCTGTGTGTCTGTAAAATTACGCCAGTGCCAAATTCATTGATTTATTTTTGCTGTACTACTTTTTAAAAAGTAAAAAAATCTTTAGAAACAAAACTTTGTCGCCATTTTATGACCTCCTTAACGTTTTAATTAGAGATGAGCGAGCGTACTCGCTAAGGCAAACTACTCGAGCGAGTAGTGCCTTATGTGAGTACCTGCCCGCTCGTCTGTAAAGATTCAGGTGCCGGCGGGGGAGAGCGGTGAGTGGCGGGAGTGAGCAGGGAGGAGCCGGGGGAGAGAGTGAGATCCCCCCCCCCCCCTCGTTCCTCCCCGCTCTCCCCCGCCGGCACCCGAATCTTTAGAGACGAGCGGGCAGGTAACTCACATAAGGCACTACTCGCTCGAGTAGTTTGCCTTAGCGAGTACGCTTTAGTCTTTCTGTTGATAGCGTTGTGTGATGGCTCTCTTTTGTGGGATGACCTGTGATTTCTATCGCTACCATTTTGGAGTACATTAGAGTTTTTGTTCGCTTTTTATTGCATTTCGTCCTGAAGGCGGGGTAACCAAAAAAAAACCCTCGCAATTCTGGCATTGTGTATTTAGATTCACCGAGCAGGATAACGAATGGCTTATTTTTGATAGATCAGGCTTTTATGGATGCAGCAATGCCAAATGTGTTTTTTTGTTGTAGTTTTGATTTTTTTTTTTATTATAAAGGGTTTTTAGCTTTCAATATACTTTATTCTTTACAATAATAAACAACTTGTTTCGCTTATTTTTACTTTCTCTTCAGTCCTCACAGGGGACTTGAACTCATAATTGTTTGATCGCTTATATCATATATTGCAATACTTCAGTGTTACAGTATATGGTATTTTTCCAGGCATTCTATTATGACAGGCCCCTGGCTGCCAAGACCCAAGCACAGGGTCGATACGTGGCTGCTGCTTGCTTCTTCATGGATATTTAATAAAGAAGACTTCATTGAATGCTGCCTGGTTCCTCCTCTCTATATGACACTGGGACACCCGGACGGCTACCCGCAATCTCAGAATTGACAGTGCAATTTAATGGGTTTATAGGGTGCGAACCCTAAGCACAGACTTGCTGTCTCATGCTGCCCATAGGAGTCTAAGGGGAGAGTAGTGAGAATACAGAGCTTCTAGAGGGTGACAGAGGCAGAGAAACTCATGCAAACAAGGACAAGCATATTTACGGTCCATGTGCTGTTTGGATTGCACTAGATACACACCTTCCTTGTACACACTGCAACACATGCCCTCCTTGTACATAGCGCAAATGATACACACCCTCTTTGAGCAGTGTGCACAAGACAAATACCCACCTTATATACTAAGCACCAAACACACGTCCTGCCCGAATATAGTACTATACCACAAACACACATCCTCTATGTGTGCCGTGCACAAGATACACATGCTCCTTGTATAGAAACACGCCAGTCACATGTGCAAGAACAGAAATATATCTGTCTGCTATTATTGTGTACACCTTCACTACCATTTTTGATTTATGGTTCCAAAAGAGTTAAGATTAAAATTTAAAGAGCTTTGCATTAAGTCTCAATTAAAAATGTCCTATTATTTTGTTCCTACAGCTCCTATGCAGCCCGTGTGTCACATTGGTAGCACACAGCAATCAAATTCTTTGACGTGTAATCTTGCAGTTTCATACCTTCTTCCATTTGTTCCGTTTTTTGGTGATAATGTACATTCGGTAGATTAGCCAGAAGTAGAGAACAGAGAGAAGGGAATAGGGCTGCAGGATCAGACTACACGGTTTGTTTGTTGTCTGTTGCCATGGAGATGCACAGTCTTCAAAAGAATTTTTGAAGCAACATTTATTACACAATTGCTTCGATTTTTGTTTCATATGCTATTAGAGAATGCATTTCATTTTTATGAATATGGGTATATTTAAATGGTCATAAACTTGTGCTTCATACGATAGCCGATGTGATAACTAGCAAAAGTGCAAATTATTTGATTTACCTAAAGAAAAAAAAAGTTTTTGTGAAGAAAAATCGCTCTAAAGTGCTGTTTACGAGAGGTCTCATTTCCTTCGAACTTGCCGTCCACTGCCTGTTGTCATGTGAAATCTGTCTCTAGCAGTGGAGATACTGAGATGGGTTACAGGAAATAGGGGACTGTCTTTGCTTACTGCTGTTTTATGCTGCCCACAGAAGTCTATGAAGAGAATAAGGGGAAGAGGAATCTTCTGGAGGGAGACAGAGAGACACACAGATATGGCTGCAGCTTCAAGTAAGGGTTAATTTACACAAACATATTTTTGGTCCATATGCTGTCCAAGCCTACAACGGACAGGACAGGGATGGTGTCCAGTGTTTTTTTGCACTCAATTTAGTGGACAGAACACAAGCAGGCCCGTGTGAATTTAGCCTAAGTCTTTAGCTCCCCTCAGTACTGGATTTACAGCTACACTGCTCAGTACTGCTATGCAATGTCCTTCATGCTGCTGCTGCTTCTGAGGGTGTGCTATAGAGTGATAGAGGGGCAGGATCTCCTCTTCTCTGTATATACAATGCATGGAGACATTATAGCCATGGCAAAAAGGGAAACTGGTAAAAAATGCCAAATACTGTACAACTCATTAATGGTCAGAAATAGTGTTTTTTCTCATATACACACATAACAGATTTTTCTAAATAGTCACCTGAAAAGACAAGTCCCAGAGGCATAGCATGAAGCTTTTGGGGCTCAGCTCAAAAGCTATAACCCATCTCTCTTATGAGTGGTCAGGACCCATATTTCTGTTACCAGTGCCAGAAGAGTCTAGATCAATAATATGATACTCTTATTCCATTACAGTAATTTCCTGACTACTAAAGCATATATCTTACATAGGTAACAACTGCTGAGTGACAACTGCTGGGTGACATCACTGGCGGACGCTGCAGGAACGGAGGAAGCAGGTACATATAAAAAAAAATACATCTTTTGGCTCCCCATCACCTCCCAAAACAGCACCATAACTTAGTATATGATACTGTGATACTGTTCTGAGGTGACAGATCCCCTTTAAAGATGACCAGTCCGCTCTGCTGACACGTATATTGGAGTAACTACTTCAATTTCCTGTAAAATAACAATTTTAAGTAATATTTACTTAGAATTTTGCACTGTGCCATTTCTCTGTTATTGCTCCTGGAAATATATGCATAAATTGGAACTTCAGCTCTCTGTCAGGTGTCATATATTGTAGATATGATTGTCTGCAAGCAATATTTGTTGGGGAAAATTTATCCTTAAAGTGGTGTACGATGCCATGATATGGTAAACTTTCTACACTATCCTACCAAAAGTAATTAGACACCTGAGCAGAAATGTAGTATTTCCATATATTAATACTTAGTGGGGCTCCTTTGGCCTTAATGACATCAGATACTCTCTGTGGATACTCTACTGACATCTGATACACTTCAGCTGGAATTTCCCTCCATTCCTCCTGCAAATGTCTGCAAGGTCTCTCATATTTCCTGACCCGATGTCTTAGATAGTCCAAAAGATGTTTAGTAGGGTTCAGATTGGGACTCTGTATAGAACAGTCCAATCGTGAAACATCCATATCCTCAAACCCACGTAAAATAGCAGCAGCTTTGTGATAAGGCGCATTGTCTTGTTGGAAGTATTTCTGGCCATTCCCATAGTATTGTCACATTGTCTGCAGCACGTTATTGTCTCGAATATCTCTATCTTCATGGTTCTTGTCACTACAACCAACAGACCGAGATTATGCCATGTAAAACATCCCCAGACCATAACAGAACCTCTACCATACATAACTGTTGGCACAACACACTCGGGCAAAAGGCATTCCCCATGTGTCCTCCACACCCAGGTAAGCCATTCTGATTTGAAGATCCTTCCACTGCTTAACTGTCCAATGAGGATCCTCCTTGCAGCACTGTGGACAGGTCAATGCATCTTCTTTGAGAGAGACATTTTCAGGATGAATCGAGGGAAATCCCAGCTGAAGTGTATTAGACATTAACAGAAAGTATGCCACGGAGATTATATGATGTCATTAGGGCCATAAGAGCCCCACTAAGCATTAACATAAGGAAATAAATACTACTTTTGATTCTTGCTCAGACGTCCAATTACTTCTGTATGAAACTGATAAACTGCAGAAATGCACTACAGCTTCATGCATGTATAGGTATATGGTGCAAGGGGTTGGTTATAGGTATATGGTGTACAACACGGAGCAATAAAATGGCTGTGTGCATGAGGTCTAAATCTAAAAAAACCCACCAACATATTAACAGCATCTTAGCTGTGCCAAGCAAGGAGATAAAAAAGAAAATGAAAGAACAGAGACCTTTACTATTTTCTTTCCAACTTAAAAAACCACTTCATCAAAGTTTGTAGCATTGACAGAACAGTGTGTGCTAATAGGGGAGCAGCATGATGGGATGCACTGACATGCCTCTAATTGACCCAGTCTATATATAACATTTATTGATTTTCTTGGAGAAATTGGTGCCTAGGGAAATAGGTTCACAGAAGGTCAGATAGCAGCTGGGTATCTACCCACGAGAGGAATGCAGAGCCCCATGTGCTGTGAGGAACGAGCGCTGGAGTAATTCTATCAATGGACCGCGAGATGAAATTTTCTCGATATCCACCACATGTGCCTATAGTCTCTTTCAATGTTTATTGGCCTGACAGCGAATGAAAAATTGAATTTCATTTTTCACCGAAAACAGAACATGTAAGACCCTTTCGTAAGGCTGCCTTCACATCTGCATTCAAACCTCCATTCGGTGGTTCTGTTGCAGATTCGGCACAAATTTTCGGAAGAAATAGCGCTGCATGCAGCTTTTTTTCCGGTAAAATGCTGGGCAGCTGAGTAGAAACTGAACAAACCCAATTATAGTCAATGGGGACCGTTCGGTTCTGTGATAAGACTGATCCATTCGGCCTGGGGATTCCGCTTTCCTGCTTCCGAAAAGGATCAGGAAAATGGAACCACGGCCGCAGATGTGAAAGCAGCCTAATTGTTCCATAAAAACAGGAGCGCAGAACAGAAAATGTCATATGTGTGTTTGGCTAAGATCTATGGACCATGAACCCCAATGGAACCCTCCAAAGGCCAAATCCTCGTACAGCCTGGCACAGGACTGTAAAACTGGCATTGTTCTAAGAATGACTGGCAGGGTACAGACATCCCATAAGCCATTACATTAACGTGGAAAATGCTCTATAAATCCCCTTTGAAGCCATAATGACAACATGGTACATTAAACTAAGGGACTACCTGCTCCTAGAGCCAATAAAAAAGTCACGAGTGAATACAGATCCTTAAGAGGTCCTTTTATGTCAAGTGGTACGAAAAAATACTTTTGATTGATTTTTTTGCTACATTTGTGTTTGGGAAAGCTGGGTAATAACCAATATGGCTGCCATTTAAGTATATATGTTACGCAACTTTTCTAGTATCCTAAACAACAAAACTGTCAGGTAGGCGGGTATTGATCCTTTTTGCCACACACCGGTTTGGCTTTGGGATATCTGAGGCGGCAGCACCTGGGGAACCATGGTTTTCATGCTTAACTGCCCCAAATGTGGTACCGGCTTTGCTGTGGGGCCCTCAAGCCGTTACACAAATAGTGCCATCATGTGGCTGCTGGCACTGCAGTAGACCCAGGCGCGTTACCTGTAGGTCTGAAATTGAGGCATAGTGGATGAACAGGCTGAAGTCAGGACTGGCAGCACAGGTGCATAAATGAGGTCCAAGCTGAAGGTCGGACAGGTAGCAGATAGTAGTCCAAAATACAGAGCCGAGGTCGGGGAGCACAAAAGTCAGAATGGTCAAAAACAGGCAAGGATCAAAACTAGGAATGCACAGTAATTGGGGCTTTATCAAAATGGCTATGAGACCAATAACTTAGGTATCCTCTGTTGGAAGAATGCCTAGTATAGCTTGTGATGGCTGGTGATTGGTGGGGGGTGGGATTAGGCAGCGCACGGGCCCTTTCAGAGGGGGATGGGAGCACTCAGGACCCCCATAGGTCAGAGAACTGGGTGTGAGCAGATGAGTGTTGTGCATCATGTACCAGTGGTGACATCCAACCACAACGCCAGGAGCAGGTGAGCAGCGGTGATGCGCCTTGACAAAATCTTTATCATGCCTGACCTCTAGTCCCCATGTACACAAGTGCACCAAACTATGCTGCAGTGCATTGAGTATTGCACTTTGTGTGGTGCGATATGGTAATATGCCATACAATGCCACCATTGCCTTTCGAATGCATTCTATGATAGGCAAAGAAAAGATAACAGTGTAGGCTGTGGTTGCCATGCTGTATTGGGGATCCATGTGATATGTGACCCGAATGCAGCAATGTGCATGAGGCCTATATACAGGCTTTTTGTGGTCTGCCATTTTCAGCCTATTGAGGGTACAATAAAATACTACCTTTTACAGTAAAAGACAGATGCTAAATTCTCTGTGTAGCCCCAGTCCTACAGACACTAACTCTCCATTTATTTTTTCTTAATAAAAAAAACATGATTAAGAAAATGTATTTTTGAAATACTCCATTAGTAAACTGAATTTAGAGTAAAAACAGAGAAGTATCTGATCCACACCTTCATCTGAGAGGAGAGTGGCTACAATCTGTGCCTCTGTCTCTCTTTGGAGGACCCAGCTGTGTATTACACAGATTGAGCTTAATGGGGAATGTGTAATGCTTCTTTTCCCCTGCGATGGCGCTGTAAGGAAACTGAGCGCTTGCTGTCGGGTTTCACCATATATCACAGCTGTTTGATGGGGGCTCTAGCACTGGGATACACTGTAATCAGCTTGTTGTTGCGGGTCCCTTCCAACAAAAAGTGATTGACCAAAGTGCCCAACTCTTTTAAGCACTTTGATCATTACAGTTAGGTTCATGCGGGGCACAGGTTCGGTACCTCTCAAGGATGTCACAGATACGTCTCAACTAGATGTTGCAGTTGTTCACAGGGGACAAAAATAGACAAATATTTTGTCAACAAATGCAGAGAACACAAAATAGAGCAAATAACGATATAAAAAATATGGAAGTGGGAATGTTATCCCTAACTAGCTTTGGAGTGTTGATACCTGCCTAAAAGAGGGGCGATCAATAGGGGTGGCCCCGACATCAGAAAGCAAGGGGACCAAGTCTGTGTCTAGATGGAGGACAGGGATATATATAAGACAGATGGAAAAGCTACACAACTATAATAGAACTCAGTGATAGTAAAAGCGCCCAGAAAAACTGAATAAAGTACAGATATTTAATTTGTCAGGTGACCACTACCTCCAGACACCTCAACAGGACAATAACTGGCGTCCATGAATAGGCGGAGCTGAAATAATATACTTTCCCTATGGCTGATTGGACGTCTAGGGAAAACACCTCCCTGTCAGCCAATCATATCATAGAAAGATGTCTATTCGATAGCACCCTGTCCCAAATGGCACATATGCCGGGGATGTTCTCACATGGGTAGAGATGGCGTTGTGATGTCACCCTGGTCCCACTTCCTGGTTTGTGTCAGATTCGCCGCAGCGATTCCAAGCTCCGGATCTCTCCCGTCTTCTCTATATTGCACTGCATTGCCTTGTTTTGATCATTTTATTGATACGCTCCAATAGGTTCCTGTATATTTCAGTGGAGTAGTCTTTTCACTGACAGGTTTTTGGAACCGTTTGAGATAAATTAACTATACCCTAACAGAACTTTTCTAAAAAAACAAAAACAATTGTAGTTATTTTGCACTTTGTACCAGTTACCAAAAATATGTATTATTCATGCAAGCCTACACATTTACATTCATCTGCCGCCTCTGTGAAACTCAGCATGAATTTATCGATAATTAATGTCAAGTCCCCATCTGGTATTTAAGGGGTTAATCGGAGCTGCAGAACCTTCTCAAGTGCAATGTGAGCATTTTGCATCTTAAATAGCTGGCACATTCTGCAGCTGTGCGGCCATTTTTATACACCCTGCGAGGCTGCTCCCCGCTAGCACGGTACCTGTCTTGTCTTTCTTTTTCTTGGTCGCTCTAGGTCTGGTCCCCTCCCCGGCTGCGGTGTCACTGTTTATAAAATATTCTGGTTTGGTTATATGGCAGGTGTACTGTGTGCGGCACGTGCCCCGGTTTTTGGGTCCCAGCAGCCGCTGGCACATCACGCAGGCAGGTTTATGAATATTTCATGAGATGAGGAGGGAGGAAGATGTGCCGGGGAGCTCGCAACATCTGGCGGGTCTCAGGGGGAACCCGGCTCTGTGCAGCAAGGCAGAAACTGTTAAGTATGAAAAAAATAGAAGCGAAGAAGGGAGAGCGTGAAGAGACTCGCGGAGAGGGGAGACAGCGCAAGCCGTAGAGAGAACAATTATTTCTGGGGGAATGGAAGAAGCTGGGGAGCTAACCGAGACAAAAAATGTCATATAAACAGATATATATATATGTATACATAGTGAGCCAAAAATTAGGAACCGCCAAATTTGTAAGACACTTATTGTTAGGTTAATCTCATTATTACCGTCATTGGGAGTATCTAGATCTCCGATGTATGTTACTGTACCTTCCGCCATCTTGAAGAAAACATAGAATGTATCAACTGAGAGAGGTTTGCAGACTTAACTATATAATCCTATAGAAACTATCTATCTCATATATCTATGTACCTCATATATATATATATATATATATATATATATATATATATATATAGATATATCATATATATATCTGTATATATATGTATATCGAATATATCTATCTATATATAAATATATTTATATATATATATATAGATAGATAGATATATCTATATAGATAGATATATACATATACAAAAATCAGCTCTGCTAATATTGGCCTACACCTCAAAAATGATTTTGCTCAACTTCAAAGTATGCAAATAAATAATACCATACAATCTGTTGCTCAATAGATTTTCCACAAGCCCCCCGGACTGCGAGCAGTTAAAAAGTCTGATCCCAAAAAATTGCAATAAAACAACGTCGCAGTTTGACCACATCTCACCAACCTGCAACAGCGATGCTGTTCCTTGAAGACACATTTCTATGCACTTGCCCTTAAATTGCTTGATTGGCGTTAAGCAAGAACTTCCCTGCAGGGAAATTCAGGAGGAGAAGAAAAAAAACCCCACAAGATTTTCTCTAAAGATCAGTACAAGACGGTAATAAGTAAGATAATGGGAGGGGGTGGGGGTGGGGGGGGTGCTGGCACTATGCCAGGGTAAGGGGAATAGGTTACCCTGCTAGGAAGTTTCTTAAGAGACTGCAGTGGAAGATACATCTTGTAAGTGTGAACACCGAAGGCAGCAATGAACTGCTGTGGATATTGCATAATGTTATTAGCACATCCCTTCTACAGAGAAGCGACCGCATGCAAAATGTATTACATCCGCAGAGATGATGCCAAGACGAATCTGGGTATACATTTGACAAAGACATTACTGTAAACGGCAATGTGAATTATTATCTCTCCGCATTATTATTACATCAGTTGGCTCAACACTGCCGCCCTGTAGGTGAAAAAAAATAAAATAATGCCAGACATCCCTTATCTGCTTCTCCCTACAGACTAGAAATGGGTCAAATGAAAATCCTTCCAAATATACCAATTCTGATTAAAAATCTAAAACGGAATGATTATGTTGGAATGAAGCTGTTGCACGAGTGTAAAAAGTGACGCCGACTCCTCCAGGCTTGCGGTGAAGCAGAAATCTGGCTACAGTGGCACGTCCGCCATGGCTGCCAACAAGAGACGCAATGAAGTGAACGGATCCTTGTTGTAATTTGGCATCCGATAAACTGTATATCCATAGAACAAGCCGGAGACGATCCTCAGGTATTTCCATATGCAGCAAATCCCAAGGCAGGAATTCTTCCTTCGAAACTGGAAAACGCGTCGACTTCCACAATGAGTCACAGCGCTTCGATGCAACGAAAAATGACAAGATATGGAAAGCAAAGAGGCAGATGGGAATGTCTGGGAAAAGTGCCCAAATCCTAAGATATCCCTCTGTCTGGGTGTTCGAGAGGCCACAGCAAACAGACGCCCCGAATCAAGAAGCGGCGGCGCCACCACCATTGCCGGTCTGCAGAGGAGGGAGTCCATATTCCAGTCTGCAGCTGCAAGAAATGACTGAACAGAATCCCACTGTATATATATAGTCTGCTGCTACCTGCTGATATGTCCACCGTATACCTGCTTCATCTCTCCCTCTCTTTCGTCCGGTGTTAGTCTCTTCTTTCTGTATAACCCTCTCTTCTGACTCTCCTGCTTCTCTGTCTGTCTCGCTCACGTTGTATGTTGTGTCATCCTCAATGGCGCCTGTGCCAAACCACCTCCCGCCTGCCTGGGTATGCGGTGCCAGCTTCCCTGGCCCCATGCTGCCACACTTGGCACCTTCTCAGCTCCAGCTTGTGTGGCATCTGTCCATCTTTCCGTCTGTGATCTCCCATCCTCCTCCCTATCGCCCCCGGACCTATGGTACCAGTGCCAGCTATCTGCAAAATTGGCAGCGACAAAGCCAAGTTGTTTTCCCACAGCTGCTGAGCATTGGATTCCTTTATAAGAAGCACAGAATGGGCACAAATGGAGAACGGAGGCTTAAATCCGACAAGGGACGAGTCGCTTGAACCGGCAGGTTAGAAACACAGAACCACACAGGCAGGTAATCTGTCTCATGTTACACACAAAACAACATACCAATTTTATTTCACACTTTGTTCCCATCCGGGGACCGCAATCTACGAGACACCTGGCCAGGCTGGATAACAGCGTAGATGCATACGGTTCACACTGAACTTGGGCAGCTCTCCAAGTATGAAGCAGATGTAGAGAAAAGTTGCGAAATATTCCTGCAAATCTCCCCAGCCGCTTGTGGGTTAATTCCTGCATGTGCAACTGGGATGCATTTAGCGCATTATTCGTTCTTGCTATGTAGCACAAGAGTATAGGCTCCTAATTTACAGAGGACGAGACAACTGTTCCCATTGAGTGATGAAGAGTAGATATGATGGAGGAATGCATGGCAAGACATAGCACACACTCCGGCTCTCCGCATGCTGCACCTGATCTGCGTTGCATCGTCTGGTCCGAGATTTTGCGAGTTTTTTGTGTATATTTTGAGGGGAGCAGCTGCAGAAACATAAGCAGGGAGGGGGAACCTTCAGATCCTCACACCTGTGATTTCGGCCTTTGCAGGGAAGTCCCCATCCAACTAGCAGCCTTGGACTATACGGTGACCAAATGCCTCCTGACTTGCATGAAGTACAAAGTGATGTGACATAAATCAGATGAAAATGCACAATAGTGGCTCAAGTCTGTCTTGCAATGCATTGATTTTGTGCAGCGCAGGACGAGTAATGCAATCAACTTCGTCTTTATTAGTGAGTCTCGAGATCTCCAGCTGACCAAATGCAAAATGTGAACTAGTTTTTGTAGGCATCCACCAGAGTTAGGGCCAGGCAAGCGAATAATCAAATGAGCAATTATGGGCGAATTTTGGCTCCGTGTCAACAGGAGACCCGACAGGGCAAGTGAGCGAGAACTGCTCACTTGTCGAAGTCGCTTGGTTTTCAGCTCACCTAAAATCAAGTGTCTGTCTTCCCGTGAAGAAGTACCTCTACTGATCGAGTAGATATCAGAGTGGGGCAAGAGAAGTAACAATGGCTTAACAGCACAGAATGGGGCTCATTAAAGTTCTCACTTTTTTAGTCCCTCAGATTGATAACTGAGGGCTCGCTCACATCAGTGTTGGGGGATTCTGTTTTCCGGCTCCGTTCGGGGAGCAAGAAAAGGACACCCCCTAGCCAAATGGTTTAGTCTTATGACAGAACCAAACGGGGCAGATCGGCCTCTCATTGACTCTAATGGGAGGCTGTTTAATTTCCGGCCAGTAGTCCAGCATTTTGCAAGAGTTTACAGGAAGAAATAGCCCAGCCATATTGTTCGAAACAGCGCTGATCAGCCTCCCATTGACTGTAATGGGGCTCCATTAAATTTCCACCTAGCAGTCTAGCATTTTGTCTGAGTTTACAGGACAAAATAGCACAGCTTGTTAAGCTATTTTGGCCTGTTTTCTAGTGAAAATCAGCAATGGAGATTACAAACGGAACCTCAGATGCTGATGTGAACAAACTAGAGATGAGCGAGTATACTCGCTAAGGCACATTACTCGAGCGAGTAGTGCCTTAGCCGAGTATCTCCCTGCTCGTCTCTAAAGATTCGGGGGCCGGCGGGGAAGAGTGGGGAGGAACAGAGGGGGGGGGGGATCTCTCTCTCCCCCCCGCTCTCCCCTGCTCCCTGCCGCAACTCACCTGTCACCCGCGCCGGCCTCCGAATCTTTAGAGATGAGCGGGGAGATACTCGGCTAGGGCACTACTCGCTCGAGTTATGTGCCTTAGCGAGTATACTCGCTCATCTCTAGAACAAACGCTTAGGCAGAGAGCAGATCTTGCAGTGGATATCTGTGGTAGAATTGCGCTTTCCAGCTCCTAAACTTTTTTTAAATAAATTCTTTATTTGAAATTTTCATTTAACAGAACGTTTGCCATTTGGTATCAGTTGAGTGGCACGCATGTCTAGACAATTAGCACTATGAAATTCGAACTTATCATGTAAAATAAGCGGTATATCCATGAATCAACATGAAAACACTATTTGCAGGCGTGCCAATATTTTCTTTATAGATATTATTTTAACAGTAACTTAAATCAGAAACCGTGAGGAGGTCCAACTCCTAAACTTGTACTGACACCTAATGGATAACCCTAAATAGTTTCCAACTCCAGAACTCATTTGTTATGTTGTGACTCCTTCTTTTGCTCAACTTGGTTCTGTAGATTTGGCCCCTTTTCTATATAATATGCAAATGTATGACCTTTTCCTGTTGGACTTGTTTGTCATTTGCTTTACTGTATTTGCACAAAAGCAAGCAGAGAAGAACAATTGCAGGTAATATATCCCCTCCCCCAGAACAGAATTTTGTCCCAAAACTGGAAGATCATTCTAAAAAAATAAAATGTCTATGAGAAATCATTAATGAAAATACCTTTGTGCGCTCAGTATGAGTCCAAAGGAGACCACATATTACAAATTCATGAAACACAGATCCATAATGTGTACATAAACCCTAAAGTTAATGACCGCTATCTTGTAAGACTCATCTAAGAGGTATGGTATTTATATGCTGTGTGTGAATAAATGTCCAAAAGCCAAAATCTCCAGACCTCAGTCTTTACCTCTGATGAGAGCTCCAAATTCATGGTGGAGCACTAATATATGAGGTTGTCCTTCCATGACAAATCCTTCTTAATTTAGTCTTATCTGTCAACACGATACTTATATTTGCAAGTCAAAGCAAGGTCCGTGACAGACAATGAATGTCTCAGTATGACACTTTCAGATATCAGAAGGAGCAAATTTCTATACATGGCCTTGGAATTCTTGGTTACGTTTGTTACTTGCCTCATCTGGGTTCTAGTGTTGTGTCCTGGCAAGCATCTACAGTTATGACCATGTCCTGTGCCTAGACAACTTGATACTTCCTCCTCTCCTGTTCCCGTCTTCTGCTGGGTTGGGTATTGGTTCTCCTTGTTTGGGCTGTTTGGCGGTGTTGGGTTGCTAACACAACTTGCACCCGAATATGTAGTCAGGCCTAGTAGCCTATGTAAAGGAAATTGTCCTGCCTTGCCTGCTGCTTGGGTTTCTTACCCTCTTCTGGCTCTTTTCCCTTGTGCTATTGTACCTGGTTTTGACTACTGATTGACCTTGATACTTACCTTGGTCTTGTTCCCTGCAGTAGTCTCTGTCTTCTCCCTTGAATTATGCATCAGGTATCTTTTTTTCCACTCCTTGCTTTGATCCTTGGCTCCATTCTTGACTATATTCCAGTCCGGTACTCTGGTCTGTTGCACCCTGAATGCTCCCCGGTAATGACCCTTGGCTCTATTTCTGACTATGCTACTAATGCATCAGAGCTACTGCCTCTAATCTGTGACTATTCTGGGGACCGCAACCTTCTGCAGCAAAGAATGGAAACTTAACGGAAAGCAGTCTTCTTTTTTCACATTGTTGTCAATGGAGAACGGATAAAAGTCGAAAGCCTTCCATCTGTATCTGTCATTTGCTTCATTAAAACGGATCAGTTTAGAAGGACACTAAAATGTAAACTTAGGCTCTGCTCACATATACATCAGATGCTCCATTCGGGGTGTCCTGCACAGATTAGTCCAAACTCCCACACAAAATAACACGGCATTCTGCGATATTATGTCTGGGAAGATGCTCAAGAGAATGATGGAAACCAGAAGAACCCTATTATAATCAATGAGGTCTGCCTGGTGTCACTTAATTACATTATAGAACGGATCTATTCAAAATAGAGACCCTGAATTTAGATGTAAACAAGCCTTATTTACACAAAAAAACATATGTTAAAACAAATGTAGATGGATGCCAAGCTGATCCAAAAGAAACTAATGTTATAATTTTTAGATGGATCCGTGAAAAAACGAAAACCGCAGTTTTCACCTGGCATCCATTACTGAATCGATTTATGGGATTGCAGATGAATCTGTTAAAAACGGAAACCTGAAATGAGCTGTTAGTTCACATCTGAGAAGAGTGTAAATAAACTTCTGACTGTTTCCAAGGTGAACCAAAAAAATTTGCAGGTGTGGATGTGAATGGAAGATCAGACAAAATGTAACTCAAAATTAGTACTAAATGGGAAAAGCAAATTATTTGCAAAGTTACTCAACATTTGACAGAAATATATTGCTAATGTATAAGAAAACTTTTGGCATGTTAAAAGTTTTGCTCCACAGGGGTCTGGGTGCTGAGACCCCCACTGACCACTACAAGTAAGTAGCAGAAGGTATTAGTGTACCTTGACGCCAACGTAATCTAGGGGTTTGACAGGAGGAACGCCCCTGTCACACCTCTAGCTGCTGATAGGGTGAAGGTACAAAGGTCACTAATACCGTATAACCATATGAGCACTAATTGCCCCTCAAAGAGTTAGGGCATTCCTAATGTGTAGCATGTTTTCCGCAGCAGGGAATATACTCCAGTCTGGTCAAAATCCATCTCAAAATCTGCAAGTAACACATGTATTTACACGTAGATTTTGGTACAGATTTCACCCCCTCATTTGAAAAAGTGGACCCTGCACAGAAAAATCGTAGCATAAATTGACATGTCGCAGATTTAAAATCTGCATCACATTTCAATCTTTCTGCAGACATTGGTGGAAATTTACTGAGCCCGGCATTTCCTGCGGTGGGCTTGAGGCCCTTTTACATGGAATGATAATCGTTCAAAAAATCGTTAAAACGAACAAAAATGAACAATAATCATTCAATGTAAACTCAGCCAACGATCGAACAACTAATGATAAATTGTGACCTCATTGCCTTCCCGTCAAGCCCTACCCACTTTTCAAAAGACGTAGTAGGGCTGCCGAAGGAGGAAAAGAAGCGGAGCTTGCGGCAAAATCTGCAACTTTCCTATGCCAGTATTCTGATGTAGAATAGTTAATAAATCTCCCCCATTGTGCAGATTTTTCCCGCCTGGCTTATGCCGTAAATGATGTGGACTTTGTGCGGAAGGTCCACAGCGTCTACAAACCATATGAACATATACTAAAAAAAATGCCTCTCCCCCAATTTTGGCCCCCAAATCCCTATAAACCCGAAAGTGGATTAAGTGGAGTACTGCTTGAGCCTAATAGACATGTTGTTAAGGTTCTTAGATTATTTCTTTACACTAATTTTAACTTTTTTTTTTTTTTGTAGGATGGTTCAATTAAAAACCAAAGGAAAAAAACATTAACCTCAGAAAACCATTAAAGACGATGACAAACAAGTATTAAAACCAGGGAGCTCTTAATGCTTCTGTGTTTACTGGCCTTTAAGTGCCTCTGCAGGACTGGTGTTGGCAAGCAGCGGACTTTAGAACTTTAAACAAGGCTCGCCAAAGCCGCAGCTTCGTTCCTGACGTCCTGTGGTTAGTCGGTCCGGGAAAGGGTTAATGCCCTACCTCCAGTTTCGGGCTGTTCAAACTGTTAGCTCCTTTCATTTCATTATTAATTATTCACTTAAATTGTCTTTCTTGTAATTCAGTGAGTGCGAGGTGGCAGAGTCGTTAACAGACTGCTGCCTTTAACAGGTATTCTTTTAAGTGGCTTTTGATGCTTCTTCATTATTAATTTATACAGAAGCACTAATGACTATAAATGCATTGAGTATTAATGGGTTTCCAGGAGCCCTTCTGGTGGAATTCAGCGTTAATTAACACTCAGATGCCAGGCGGGTCTAGCACAGTAATAAGTTACAAAGTCCTCTATGGACCCCGGGCCTGTCTGTCTGTTTAACCCCCTCTCATTTGTCACTGCATCTCTATGTAACCTAATACGTGTTCAGTGTTCCTGCTAGTACATCACCTGCCTGCATGAAATAAGCATTACTGTACGGTAATATAGCATTGTAATCAATGCAGTAACATTGGTGTTAAAGAACACTTCCCTGTAAATGATACAAATATGGAAATATACCATAAGGCTCCTTTTACACAACTCAAGCTAAGCCAACGAGTGCCATACATGGAGACCAGCGCTTGTTTATATGGCCTTCATAGAGGCCGATTCAGACATGGTGGACATTCATGCGATCGGTCATCCACCATACTGTTTCATCGCTGTTGGCAGAACATCCCTCACTTACATAGGAAGACGAGCTGCTGACAACAATGAGTTTTGGTGCTGTACGAAAGATGCGATCGCCCGATGAATGAGCGTTTGATCCTTCATCAGGTATCGGTAGCACCATCATGCAGGCTAGTGATCGAGTAAATAAACATTTTTCTTGATCATCGGGCTATGTAAAAGACTAGAGATGAGCGAACGTACTCGTCCGAGCTTGATATTCGTGCGAATATTAGGGTGTTCGGGATGCTCGTTACTCGTAACGAGCACCACGCGGTGTTCCGGTTACTTTCAGTTTCCTCTCTGAGACGTTTGCGCGCTTTTCTGGCCAATTGAAAGACAGGGAAGGCATTACAACTTCCCCCTGTGACGTTCAAGCCCTATACCACCCCCCTGCTGTGAGTGGCTGGGGAGATCTGATGTCACCCGAGTATATAAATCGGCCCCTCCCGCGGCTCGCCACAGATGCCTTGTGAGTTAGCTGAGGGAAAGTACTATCGTGCTGGTGCTGCTGTAGGGAGAGCGTTAGGAGTCAGTGTAGGCTTCAAGAACCCCAACGGCCCTTCTCAGGGCCACATCTACTAGTGTGCAGTACTGTGTTAGCACAGTAATTTTTTTTTTTTTTGTCCAAAATTGGATCTGCAGAGCATTGCGCCCAGCAATAGGGACAGAAGTGGGGGTTAGGCAGGGAGAGTGTTAGGAGTTAGTGTAGGCTTCAAGAACCCCAACGGTCCTTCCTAGGGCCACTTCTATCCGTGTGCAGTACTGTCCAGGCTGCTGTTAGCAGTGTTGCATTTTTTTTTTTTTTCTCAAAACCGTCTGTGCAGAGCATTGCACCCGGCATTAATACTACAGGGATAGAATTGTGTAGGCAGGGCCAGAAGACATTTATTATTCATTGAATACACACAGTGGGGTCTTCCCTTTGCTAAAAAGGAAAAGAAATTATATTTGGCCTGCCTGTGTCAGTCCTAAGGTCTCCGTGTACGTGTGTGCTGCGTGTACAACGTACAAAAATCAGACGCAACCAGCTACGCTTTACTGCAGCCTAGCGCCATTGTCTTTCCTGACTGGCAAATACCTGCTCTGCTAGAGTTAATAACTCTGCTACACTATAGTTGTGTGACACTTTTTGAGGGCCACACCACAGATATTAAACTTCTTGTTCATTGAATACACGCAGTGGGGTCTTCCGTTTGCAAAAAAGCTAAAACATTATATTTGGCCTGCAGGCTTGCGCCAATTTATTTCCTGCCTGGGAAATCAAATCACTGGTAATACAGCATGCTGAGGGGTAGGGGTAAGCCTAGAGGACGTGGACGTGGACGTGGCCGAGGACGCGGAGGGCCAAGTGAGGGTGTGGGCACAGGCCGAGCTCCTGATCCAGGTGTGTCGCAGCCGACTGCTGCGCGATTAGGAGAGAGGCACGTTTCTGGCGTCCCCACATTCATCGCCCAATTAATGGGTCCACGCGGGAGACCTTTATTAGAAAATGAGCAGTGTGAGCAGGTCCTGTCCTGGATGGCAGAAAGTGCTTCGAGCAAGCTATCATCCACCCACAGTTCTGCGCCGTCCAGTGCTGCAAATCCGAATCCTCTGTCTGCTGCTCCTCCTTCCTCCCAGCCTCCTCACTCCACTACAATGACACCTGCTCAGGAGCGGGAACACTCCCAGGAACTGTTCTCGGGCCCCTGCTTAGATTGGGCAGGAGTGGTTCCTCTCCCACCAGAGGAGTTTATCGTCACTGATGCCCAACCATTCGAAAGTTCCCGGGGTCCGGGGTAAGAGGCTGGGGACTTCCGCCAACTGTCTCAAGAACTTTCTGTGGGTGAGGAGGACGATGACGATGAGACACAGTTGTCTTGCAGTGAGGTAGTAGTAAGGGCAGTAAGTCCAAGGGAGCAGCGCACAGAGGATTCGGAGGAAGAGCAGCAGGACGATGAGGTGACTGACCCCACCTGGTGTGCAACGCCTACTCAGGACAGGTCTTCAGAGGGGGAGGCAAGGGCATCAGCAGGGCAGGTTGCAAGAGGCAGTGCGGTGGCCAGGGGTAGAGGCAGGGCCAGACCGAATAATCCACCAAGTGTTTCCCAAAGCACACCCTCGCGCCATGCCACCCTGCAGAGGCCGAGGTGCTCTAAGGTCTGGCAGTTTTTCACAGAGACGCCTGACGACCGACGAACAGTGGTGTGCAACCTTTGTCGCGCCAAGATCAGCCGGGGAGCCACCACCAACAGCCTGACCACCACCAGCATGCGCAGACATATGATGGCCAAGCACCCCACAAGGTGGGACGAAGGCCGTTCACCGCCTACGGTTTGCACCGCTGCCTCTCCCCCTGTGCCCCAACCTGCCACTGAGATCCAACCTCCCTCTCAGGACACAGGCACAACTATCTCATGGCCTGCACCCACAGCCTCACCTCCGCTGTTCTCGGCCCCATCCACCAATGTCTCGCACCGCACAGTCCAGCCGTCGCTAGCGCAAGTGTTGAAGCGCAAGCGCAAGTACGCCACCACGCACCCGCACACTCAATCGTTAACCGTCCACATAGCCAAATTTATCAGCCTTGAGATGCTGCCGTATAGGGTTGTGGAAACGGAGTCCTTCAAAGCTATGATGGCGGCGGTGGCCCCGCGCTACTCAGTTCCCAGTCGCCACTACTTTTCCCGATGTGCCGTCCCAGCCCTGCACGACCACGTCTCCCGCAACATTGTACGCGCCCTCACCAATGCGGTTAGTGGCAAGGTCCACTTAACTACGGACACGTGGACAAGCACAGGCGGGCAGGGCCACTACATCTCCCTGACGGCACATTGGGTGAATTTAGTGGAGGCTGGGACAGAGTCAGAGCCTGGGACCGCTCACGTCCTACCCACCCCCAGAATTGCGGGCCCCAGCTCGGTGGTGGTATCTGCGGCGGTGTATGCTTCTTCCACTAAAGCACCCTCCTCCTCCTCCTCAACCTCTGTCTCGCAATCTAGATGTGTCAGCAGCAGCAGGACGTCGCCAGCAGTCGGTGTCGCGCGGCGTGGCAGCACAGCGGTGGGCAAGCGTCAGCAGGCCGTGCTGAAACTACTCAGTTTAGGAGATAGGAGGCACACGGCCCACGAACTGCTGCAGGGTCTGACAGAGCAGACGGACCGTTGGCTTGCGCCGCTGAGCCTCCAACCGGGCATGGTCGTGTGTGACAACGGGCGTAACCTGGTGGCGACTCTGCAGCTCGACAGCCTCACGCACGTGCCATGCCTGGCCCACGTCTTTAATTTGGTGGTTCAGCGCTTTCTGAAAAGCTACCCACGCTTGTCAGACCTGCTCGTAAAGGTGCGCCGGCTCTGCGCACATTTCCGCAAGTCCCACATGGACGCTGCCACCCTGCGCACCCTGCAACATCGCTTTAATCTGCCAGTGCACCGACTGCTGTGCGACGTGCCCACACGGTGGAACTCTACGCTCCACATGTTGGCCAGGCTCTATGAGCAGCGTAGAGCTATCGTGGAATACCAACTCCAACATGGGCGGCGCAGTGGGAGTCAGCCTCCTCAATTCTTTTCAGAAGAGTGGGCCTGGTTGGCAGACATCTGCCAGGTCCTTCGAAACTTTGATCAGTCTACCCAGGTGGTGAGCGGCGATGCTGCAATCATTAGCGTCACCATTCCTCTGCTATGCCTCTTGAGAAGTTCCCTGCAAACCATAAAGGCAGCCGCTTTGCGCTCGGAAACAGAGCCGGGGGAAGACAGTATGTCGCTGGATAGTCAGAGCACCCTCCTGTCTATATCTCAGCGCTTTCAGGAGGAGGAGGAGGAGGATGAGGAGGATGAGGAGGAGGGGGAAGAGACAGCTTGGCCCACTGCTGACGGTACCCATGCTGGTTGCCTGTCATCATTTCAGCGTGTATGGCCTGAGGAGGAGGAGGAGGAGGAGGAGGAGGAGGATCCTGAAAGTGATCTTCCTAGTGCGGACAGCCATGTGTTGCGTACAGGTACCCTGGCACACATGGCTGACTTCATGTTAGGATGCCTTTCTCGTGACCCTCGCATTCAACGCATTCTGGCCACTACGGATTACTGGGTGTACACACTGCTCGACCCACGCTATAAGGAGAACCTTCCCAGTCTCATTCCCGAAGAGGAAAGGGGTTCGAGAGTGTTGCTATACCACAGGACCCTGGCGGACAAGCTGATGGTAAAATTCCCATCCGACAGCGGTAGTGGCAGAAGGCGCAGTTCCGAGGGCCATGTAGCAGGGGAGGTGCGTAGATCGAGCAGCATGTACAGCCCAGACAGTGCAACAGTCTTTAAGGGCCTGGCCAGCTTTATGGCTCCCCAGCAAGACTGTGTCACCGCTCCCCAGTCAAGGCTGAGTCGGCTGGAGCACTGTAAAAGGATGGTGAGAGAGTATGTAGCCGATCGCACGACCATCCTCGGTGACGCCTCTGCCCCCTACAACTACTGGGTGTCGAAGCTGGACACGTGGCCTGAACTAGCGCTGTATGCCCTGGAGGTGCTTGCTTGTCCTGCGGCTAGCGTCTTGTCGGAGAGGGTGTTTAGTGCGGCTGGGGGAATCATCACAGATAAGCGTACCCGCCTGTCAACCGACAGTGCCGACAGGCTAACACTCATCAAGATGAACAAAGCCTGGATTTCCCCAGACTTCTCTTCTCCACCAGCGGACAGCAGCGATACGTAAGCAATACGTAGGCTGCACCCGCGGATGGAAGCTACGTTCTCTCTCACCATCCAAAACGGGGACATTTCTGCTTCATCAATCTGTGTCTAATATTCCTCCTCCTCCTCCTCCTGCTCCTCCTCCTGAAACCTCACGTTATCACGCTGAGCGGGCAATTTTTCTTAGGGCCACAAGGCTCACTCATAATTTTTCAAAACAATTTTTAGATGTTTCAATGCTCTGAAAAGCGTTGGAACTTTAACTTGAACCAATTTTTCGTTAAACTGGGCTGCCTCCAGGCCTAGTTACCACTTAAGCCACATTAACCAAAGCGATTAATGGGTTTCACCTGCCCTCTTGGTTGGCCATGGCCAATTTTTTTCAGGTACATTAGTACTGTTGATACAGCAATTTTTGTGGGCCCTCGCCTACAGTGTAATCAAATAAATTTTTAGCCCACCTGCATTAAGCACGACATTACTACCTCAGCTGTGTTGGGCAATGCAATGGGATATTTCTATGTACCGCCGGTGGCTTCCTGGCACCCACCCATGCTGTAGGTGCACACGGAGTTTTTACTACATCTGTACACTTGAAAAGAACCCCAGTCTGACTGGGGCATGCAGTGTGGGACGAAGCCCACCTGCATTAAGCACGACATTACTACCTCAGCTGTGTTGGGCAATGCAATGGGATATTTCTATGTACCGCCGGTGGGTTCCAGGGAGCCACCCATGCTGTAGGTGCACACGGAGTTTAACCTACATGTGTCCACTTCTAAAGAACCCCAGTCTGACTGGGGCATGCAGTGTGGGCCGAAGCCCACCTGCATTAAGCACGACATTACTACCTCAGCTGTGTTGGGCAATGCAATGGGATATTTCTATGTACCGCCGGTGGCTTCCTGGCACCCACCCCTGCTGTGGGTCCACAGGGAATTATAAATGCATCTGTTTCCACTTGTAAAGAACCCCAGTCTGACTGGGGCATGCAGTGTGGGCCGAAGCCCACCTGCATTAAGCACGACATTACTACCTCAGCTGTGTTGGGCACTGCAATGGGATATTTTTATGTACCGCCGGTGGGTTCCAGGAAGCCACCCATGCTGTCGGTCGACAGGGACTTCACAATAGGGAGTTGTACCTGCCTGTGTCTATGAATTAAAAAGCCCGGTCTGACTGGGGCATGCAGAGACACCTTGACAGAATGAATAGTGTGTGACACATAGGTTCCCCATTGCTATGCCCACGTGTGCAGCTCCTGATGGCGGTGGCACAGGATTCTATTTCTCATTGCTTCTGTACAGCATTGTGGGCTATCGCCCCGCCACTCTTAAAGAGGGTCGCTGCCTAGCCGTGCCAACCTCTGCAGTGTGTGCCTGCGGTTCCTCCTCATGGCAGACGCACTTCTAAATAGACATGAGGGTGGTGAGGCATTAGGGCAGCTGAAGGCTGCGCAGGGACACTTTGGTGTGCGCTGTGGGGGGGAGGGGGGGGCGGTTGGGCAGCATGTAACCCAGGAGAAGTGGCAGTGGAGTGTCATGCAGGCAGTGATTGTGCTTTGTTGGAGGTAGTGTGGTGCTTAGCTAAGGTATGCATTGCTAATGAGGGCTTTTCAGAAGTAAAAGTTTTTGGGAGGGGGGGGGGCCCACTCTTGCCGCTATTGTGGCTTAATAGTGGGACCTGTGAACTTGAGATGCAGCCCAACATGTAGCCCCTCGCCTGCCCTGTCCATTGCTGTGTCGTTCCCATCACTTTCTTGAATTGCCCAGATTTTCACACAAGGAAACCTTAGCGAGCATCGGCGAAATACAAAAATGCTCGGGTCGCCCATTGACTTCAATGGGGTTCGTTATTCGAAACGAACCCTCGAGCATCGCGAAAAGTTTGTTCCGAGTAACGAGCACCCGAGCATTTTGGTGCTCGCTCATCTCTATAAAAGACCCTTAAGTCAGTGAGTTGGTCCCTTGTGTTTCAGAGAAAACTTTGCCACCTGCATGCCTACCTTATCATGGGTGACAATTAAAGGGTTGTGCCAAGATTGATTTTTATCACTTATCTACACAATAGGTGATAAAAGTGTGATCGCAGGGGGTCTCACCACTGAGAACCCCACCAATCCCAAGAACTGTGGTCCCGTGTCCTCTTGTCCTCCTCATTGTTGGCTCACTGCAGTGAGGGGGGAGATTGAACAGATTGGTGATCACGCATGCACTGTGCCGCTTCATTCATCTTCAATGGAACTGCTGGAGATAGCTGAGTATTTGTACGTGGCGATTGCCGTCAGCCCCACTGAAATGAATGAAGCTGCACCACGCAAACAAGACCTCTATTCAATTCAATCTCCACATTACTGTGAGTGGGTGCAGCGAGCCTGCAGCGTTGAGAAGAGGGGAACACAGGATCCCTGGTCTGGGGAACGTGTGGTTCTCAGCAGTGATATCCTGTGGATAGGTGATAAAAGTCAATCTTTGAGTTGTCACCCAAGTTCCTAAATATGTCATGGAATGTAACCTGACTTATTTGTCCTTCAGGGTCTGTCGTGTACTGGGTGACAAATCTTACAGAAACAAGAATGGCCATCATATGCTGCCAGCCAGATTTGGCTTCTTATTAGTGATGAGCAAACTTCTAAAAAGTTTGGTTTGGCTGGTTCACCGAACCTTTGTAAAAAATTTGGTTCGGAGCAAATTAGTTTGAACCAAACCGGAAGTTCACCCAAATCCAAAAAACTGGTGTATAACATTGCCTAAGAGCCATAAAAGCCCTATGTAACACTAAGGGCTCTTATGGGTTTAGACAGTGTTATACATCAGTGTGCAGACAAGTAGAACCTTGTTTTGGGTCAAACTTTGCTAAAAGTTCGGTTCAGCATGAACCCGGACCAAACTTTCAGCAAAGTTCAACCTGAAACAAGGTTCTACTGGTTCAGTTCACTCAACACTATTTCTTATATAAAAGATGAAATAAAGTAACAAAGAACTTCCCACAAGTGGACAACTAAGGTTATGATTTTATTCTAGAAGTAAAAGCTTTTTAATAAACAAATAAATATTTAAAAGATATATGTGCTTTTGTCATGGATAAAGCTCTTTAGGAATGTATCTGTGCAAATTGAGAGGTTTAAGTTGTACTAATATCAAATTATGAATAATCAGTCTATATTATTGCTTGGTATATCCTAAAGAGCTGTTCATCTGACAAGTCTGCTCGGGCAGCTGCAAGTTCAGAGCTCAGTGGCCATTCCCTGTGAAGCTGCTACTTCTCTCTCCTTCCCTTTCTTTGATGCTCTAGCCTATGTTTCCTCCACCCACCCTCTTTTCCACTAGTATGGTTGTGCAAAACAATGGTTTTTAAGAGCAAGGATGATCTTTACAAACAGCCAACATATAAATGATGAAACTTCAGATCAAACATCTGCCCACTGTATGCATGTGACCAACTAAACCCGAGGTTCTGTGTATGCACATACAGAGTCTATTCTGTACTTTTTGCAGCTCAGCAGCGGTTTACCTATTGTCACGACTGGAGTCTGGGCAGGTGGAAGTCCTTAGTCCTACCCACAACCCCTGTCCCTACGTACTTGCCCCCCTAGGCTAGGCCTTAGGGCGACAATTGGGCGACAGTCCCTAAGCTCACTAGGGATGCGGGGCAGGAGTCAGACTCACAGACAAATACAGGGAAAAAAAACAAACACAAAAGCAGGTCAGGCAATCCGGGTCGGAAACAGGAGAGAACGCAGCACAAGGGGTCAGGCTAAGTCAGGTCCAAAGCAAGCGAGTCAAAACAGGGCATCAATTCAAGGTAACACAGGTGTAGCTGGAGACCAAACAAACACTGGCAAGGTCAGAAAGAAACTGAGCAGTTTAAATGCTGGCAGAACTCCAGCTCCAGCAGCTGATTGGGGCGGGGAGCCTGACAGCAGCAGGACCCAATCACAGGACGCTGGAAGAAACAGCCCCCGGCACCTGCTAAAGATGGGCAAAGACAGAGCAAGTGCGCCCAAGTGTCTTTGCAATGGGGACGCAGCGCGGGACGGCACCTGCCGTGTCCCCAGCAACCTGGCTACCTAGGCGCCTGCTGCTGGAGTACGAGAGCGTGTGCCCGGAGCCGGCGTCCAGGATTACGGTGGCCAGGGGAGGTCGCAAAAACCGGGGCTCCCCTGCGCCACAGCCTGGATGATAGGACCGGCGGTGCGGGCACGGAGACCCCGAGAGCCGCTGGTCCTGACACCTATCTTGTAGGTTTTGATAAAGGCTAACAACTAGAGATGAGCGAGCGTACTCATTAAGGCAAATTACTCGAGCGAGTATCGCCATTTTCGAGTACATGCCTGCTTGCCCGAAAAAAGTCCGGGGGACGGCGGGGGAGAAACGGGGGGGGGGGGAATCTCTCTCTCTCTTCCCCCCCGCTACCCCCTGCTCACTCCTGCAACTCACTGCTCACCCCCGCCGGACCCCGAATCTTTTCGGACGAGCAGGCATGTACTCGAAAATGGCGATACTCGCTCAAGTAATTTGCCTTAACAAGTACGCTCGCTCATCTTTACTAACAACCCCAAATAACCGTTTTCAAGATGAAATAAAAATTGCTGCAGTTTTGAATGCATAGTTGGCCCGAGATGCAAAGCAGAACAATTGGCACGTCTCTGCCGACTATCCAAACATGAGCGTTAAACTTCATTACTTTTCTGATAGGGCATGAAAGGGATCTATGTTCATTTGGGTTTATTATTTTGCATAATGGTAAATGCTGAAAATGTTCTTCTGTTGTGTTGTCCATGCTGTTGATTTTACATGGCCACAACTAAGTTGCCAAGAAGCTCAACAGATCAATCTAGATTCTACGACCTAGATCCCTGGGTTCAGTTGCAACCCTGGTTCATGTATAGCCGACTTAACATATATAAGCAGTAAAGAGGGCCATACATGTATGACAGTTGTCAACCAAAAAATTTGGTCTGAATAACAGCTATTTCTCCGCCCCCACCTTGGCTGAACATGTAATGTTTATTGCTATAGGAAAAAAGAGCATAAGCCAATGCCACCAGTAGCATCACTAATCTCTCAGTCAATCTGGCATATTGGAATCTAACATCTGGAGATTTAAGTATGTCTCCTCTTCATTAGTATTAGCTACGATTAATGACTATAGGTCCTCAGTGTATGAAAAAAATTCTATATGAATATAATTGTTTATAAATTTAGCCATGGATATAGAGTGTCAGAACTACTATTTTACTGCTATTTTGTATTTTCACGAGGCAAAGACTTTTTTCTGAAAGAAAGGGGAATTTAATGAGCAATACTGAGATGGCAGAGTGAAGATTTAAAGGCTATCTCCGTCCAAATGCTTTTTCAAGCTATGATCAAACATCCAAAACATCAACTATGTAGATTTTTGCAAGAACAGGTAATTTGACAGAAGATGAGTAGCTAATATTACCTGAAGCTATACTCCTTTTCCATTCTCTAAACCATTAATCCAAGAGTAAGTACAGAAGGACCCCAGAGAAAGTCAGGTCCTCAATTGTTACGTTGTTTAGTAGGAAGGAAGTGGGCTGTAAGTCTACGGCATCCACATGTTACTACCTAATAGTAGGTAGAAGAGAGAACTGGTTTGAAGGTCAAACCAGCCTTCTCTCCTACAAGGGGCAGTAAAAAGTACCAGCATTGGGTTGTGCCAACATGAGGTAGCTGTAGAGATTACAATTTTTGCCGTGGGGTCTTCTCTTCTTTGTGTACTCTCCTACTCAAAGATGTAATCTCTCTTCAAACACCATAAAGTTTAGGTTGATCTTGTGCTCAGCAGTGTTAATAAACATGAGGTTCTTTGTAACATGTTGATCAAATTGTGTAAGCCCACTAGCACCTTCATACTGACCTCTTTTTAATGGGTAGGTGGGCACGGCACCATGTGGTGATCCCTGCTGCCACACTACAGCGCCCACAGAGCAGCAATCCAGTTGCCCAACAAGACCACTGTTGTCAGTCTAAGGGCCCTTTTACACAGAATGGTTATTATTCAGATTCTTGCAAAGTGTAAATGTTTTCAGCCACTGAAAAACTAATAATTTGTTCGCTTATCATTTGTTGTTCAGTTTAGATAAAGGTAAAGTCCTCTGGTGCAAGCACCGAGTCATGACTGACTCCTAGGGTGACGTCACATCGTGACTAGAGATGAGCGAACGTGCTCGGCCACGCCCCTTTTTCGCCCGAATACCGCGATTTTTGAGTACTTCCGTACTCGGGCGAAAAAATGCGGGGGTCGCCGTGGCGGCGCGGGGGGAGAGAGAGAGGGCTCCCCCCTGTTCCCCGCTGCTACCCCCCACGCCGCCACGCCTCTCCCCGCCCCCCGGCGTACCCGAGCACTTTTCACCCGAGTAGTGAAGTACTCGAAAATCGCGGTATTCGGGCGAAAAAGGGGCGGGGCCGAGCACGTTCGCTCATCTCTAATCGTGACTAGAGATGAGCGAGCGTACTCAGAAAAGCACTACTCGCTCGAGTAATTTGCTTTATCCGAGTATCGCTGTGCTCGTCCCTGAAGATTCGGGTGCCGCTGCGGCTGACAGGTGAGTCGCAGCGGGGAGCAGGGGAGAGCGGGCGGGAGAGAGGGGGAGAAAGATCTTACCTCCGTTCCTCCCCGCTCTCCCCTGCAGCTCCCCGCTCCGTGCCGGCACCCGAATCTTCAGGGACGAGCACAGCGATACTCGGATAAAGCAAATTACTCGAGCGAGTAGTGCTTTTCCGAGTACGCTCGCTCATCTCTAATCGTGACATTTTCTTGACATAGTTTTTGCAAGGCGGTTTGCCATTGCCTTCCCCAGTCATCTTTTACCCCCCAGCAAGCTCATTTTACTGGCCTCGGAAGGCTGAGTCAACCTTGAACCAGCTACCTGAACCAAGCGGGGATTGAACCCGCAACCTTCAGGTCGTGAGCGAGAGCTTAGGACTGCATTTCTGCTGCCTGTTTACTGTGAATGGAGGCGGGAGAAGCGATCTCCGTCCCGCTCCGCCTTCATTCACTGAGCGATGACTGGTCCTGAGTGGATGCACAAGAGCGATAATAGCTGGGATGACTGCCGGGCACTTAAGCACCTGATAATCATCTTGTGTCAAAGGACAATAAGCCTCCAAGGCTCTGAGACCTACTAAAAAGCAGTTGCTGTGAAATAGCTAGTGGGCTCATACAATTTGATCAACATGTACCTAGGAATCTCATGTTTATGAATATTGCTGAGAAGCCATGTGTTAATGTATAATATGTGGATGTGCGGTCCACCTCGTCTTCTACAATGTAGATGTATTTGTTTGGCCCAGTGTTTTTAATTGGCAGGAGACTTCATAAGGGCGATTACCTACTTGGCTCTCAGAATGTGGCCTGCTCACATGGGCCGATTTGCATTGCGGATTCTGCGATCGCCGTCCGCACGGACAATCCACGGTAAAACACAGGCATTGAAAGGCATCTAGTTTTGATTTTTCCTTCACACTCCCTGGCACGAATTACGTAGTCCGCAAGCAAAAATTGCACCATGCTCTATTCTATTATGGAATCCATGCGGATGGCCTTCATTGGCTAACATTGCGTATGGGATATGGAAACTTGCGTCATCACTAAGCGACGGCGTGGGAAATACAAATAAGCGAAAAAATAACTTCTGCGCATGACCGCCTGCAAGCCTCCACAGTTATCTACAGTACAGTTAATGGAGGGATGCAGGGTCACCGGCTGAGCTCAGTAGCGTAGGGACCCATTACAAAGAGGTAACCGTGAAGTGACTAGAGGACTTATACAATTTGATCAAATTGTGACTAAGAATCTTACGTTTACAAATATGGGTGAGAGGCAATATGTGGATAATATGTGGATGTGCGGGTGTCGTCTTCTACAATGTCAGCCAGACAAATATTGTCAATGTATACGGAGATACATTGGGGGGGGGGGGGGGGCGGACCTGCTGTGCCTCACATTGCTTTGATTTTGGGCCAAATCCAGAGGCGACACCTAGGACACCCGGCTCTTCACCCTTTCATCCCACTGGCCAGGATCTGGTCTTTGTAGCAGGGTCCCCAGGTCGTTACTCTGGAAGTGGTCCCAGATAGGTAGCAGCAGATACTACTATAACCAAGTCAGGTATAGTTAGAGTCAAAAAACGGAAAGTTTGGTTGGAAAGTCATATATCAATTGTCGTCTGTCCAAAACCTGGTACTCAACGTCTTGGGAATGTTAGAGGTTCCATAGGTCGTACCCCACCAATTACATTTTAGCACAAGTGCAACTTATGCTATTATCTAATGAGTAAAAGTAGGTATGCCAAAGTATCCTCCACATACAAACATACAGATACCAATAGTTTTGTAGGCTGAGGAACATCCATTAAAATACAAAACATCATTTCAAGAACTGGTCACATTAACCAAGGCAGGATACACATAACAGAGGGCCAATTTTTGAGAATAAGTGCTTTTACCAACTAATTTACAAGGACCTCACTGAGACATCAGGTGACGTGCCCTCTAAATGCAATGCAAGGTTTGACCTACAGCACTGCATCTGGGGTGTTGGGAGCCGAGAGATGAGAAGGTTGCCAGCTCAGGGAAGCCCAAGGTTGGATAGGCTAAGATACCCCCTAGTGAGAAGCCCTGTGTTCACACCCCAGACGCTTCATTATCATCATTAAAAGTGCAACCGAGTTTTTAGCTGGGGATTAGGTGTGAGAAGTGAGGGGGGGGGGGGGATCTCCAGATGGCACAGGGCCAAAACAGAAGGGGCCCAGACAAAGTGGAGTTAATTTGTTAACCTGTTCCTGACCACAGTCTGTCAACTACTAAATTAAAAGTCATAGCTGAACAAAAAATATGGATTGCAGGCTCTAACGGGTGAGGTCCCGTCTCTCGTTTTATTGTTGTCATTGTTTACTGCTTTTCCGGATTAAGAAGCCCAACAGTGACATAAAATAATTGGTTACATTTAGTAATTTCTGTTCTGTTATCATCATCATTATTTATAGTTAAATAGAATTATTTATCTTTTTTTTTCTTTTAAACATAATTCTTAAATATTCTATAAATTAGATTATTACAATTTCTATTATTCATCAATGTATTAAACAATTCAGTATTAATAACAATTCCAGATCATTTACATAAAATGCAGGTATTAATATAAGTGATTGCTATTATTATAATTTATTTTTGTAATTTCTTAAAATTGTAAAAAGTTAAAACACAAAAGTGAATAGTTAAAATTCTTCATAATTAAATCATTTTTTGAAACTTTAGGAATTCCCTTACATTATAAAGCACTTTTTTCTCCCCTGTTCTCCTGCACACAGGACCTCCGACACATCCTATATACCTTTGGGATCGTGTCACCCCTAGGCATCCTGTTGTCCTATCCAGCCGAACTGACGAAGGGGTTCTTCCCCGAAACGCGTATTCCATTGCTGGTTTTTAATTTCTGAAAAAATAATAAAAAAGAAGTGCTTTCACCATCACACATTGGACTTTGATCTACATCTTCTAGTAGCTTAGAGTGTTGCGCCTCCATACCAGTTTTTTTCACATCCTTTTTGCTACACTTACGCCCACACTGGTGGAGCGTCATCTGGTTGGCAGCACCTCCACCATTCAAAATACTCAATCATTGAAAACTCTGTGTACTCCATAAATATTCCACTACCCTCACTGGGTCTTGCTCCACCCTCCTTTTTCATTCCTTTTTCATTTCTTTTACTTACATTATAAAGGATCTTGTGAGCGGCGTTACTTTGTAGCACTACGTAAAAATATCTTCTGCGTAGCTAAAATAAGGCCCGAAGTTCGTACAGATTAAGGGTCTTTTTGGATGGGATCATTGTCGTATCAGCGATTTTCGCTCCTGGGCTTTCGCACAGCGATAATCGTTCAGTGAATAGAGGTGGAACGTAAATGAACGACTGCCTGTTTACACGATCCGATCGGCCTTTGATTTTTATGCTTTCCTAAACTGCATTACGAATGCCGCTGGCTGCACTCACACTCAACATAGCCTTCAAATTCTCCCGATCCAGGAAGAAACTGAATGATAGAATCGCTCCGTGTAAAAGGGCCCCATAGGTTTATCCACACGGGTGATTTTCACGTCCATGTTTGCGAATTACTGCACATAAACAGCACATTGACCCATTATAGCCAATGGGGCTGCGCAGCAGGTGTTTTTTTATACAGACCAATGGTCCGTGTAAAAAGAATATGCAAATTACAAAATAAAAAAATACACCTCAAGCACAGTTCATAGTGTGGCACAAGCCCCCAAGGCACAGATCATAGTACAGCACAAGCCCCCTAGCACAGACCATAGTGTAGCACAAGCCCCCAAGCACAGACCATAGCACAGCACAAGCCCCCTAGCACAGACCATAGTGCAGTACAAGCCCCCTAGCACAGACCATAGTGGAGCACAAGCCCCGAAGCACAGACCATAGCACTGCACAAGCCTCCTAGCACAGAGCATAGCGCAGCACAAGCCCCCTAGCACAGACCATAGCACAGCCAAGCACAGACCATAGCACAGCACAAGCCCCCTAGCACAGACCATAGCGCAGCACAAGGCCCCTAGCACAGACCATAGCACAGCCAAGCACAGACCATAGCACAGCACAAGCCCCCTAGCACAGACTATAGCGCAGCACAAGCCCCCTAGCACAGACCATAGCACTGCACAAGCCCCCTAGCACAGACCATAGCACTGCACAAGCCCCCTAGCACAGACCATAGCACTGCACAAGCCCCCTAGCACAGAGCATAGCGCAGCACAAGGCCGCTAGCACAGACCATAGCACAGCCAAGCCACCAAGCACAGACCATAGCGCAGCACAAACCCCCTAGCACAGACTATAGCGCAGCACAAGCCCCCTAGCACAAGACAGAGAGCCTCATCCGAACTCTTTGGGCTTATAAACACAGATGATTTTAATCTCTGAATTTGAAGCAGACAGAACTCGGACCCGTTAGAAATCTTTTTCACAGATTGACCATCCGTGCAAAGTAAGGCCTCTTTCACAAGAGCAACGTGTTATCACGCTGGCCGCGTTGCGGACGAAAATCACGTGCAAAGGTAAAAGCCGCAATCCACTCATGGCCAAAATTAGTGTTTTCGCGTCCATTCATACAGTTGGCTGCGGCGTATTAGCAGAAAAATGCGCTGCAGCACGGAAATCCCTCAGTCGGCACAAATCCTCGGAATGACTTTAAATAGTTAACCAGCTGTAACCTTTTCCTAGCATTTGACGCAGCTAAACTCCCTCCCCCTCCCTTTTTTTCAGCTCCCATAGAAGTCTAAGGGAGCCTCCGGCGTATCTCAGCAAAAGATAGGGCAAGACCTATCTTGTCACATAGCGTATAATATCGGTCCCCGCTGTCCTATTATTCCCAGGGCAGAGTTTTTATGTTTTACGCAGAATGAATACATTGGAAACCAATGCTTCGGATGGTCGCGATTTTTTTACACGGGTAAATTAGCTTCACATAGTATGTCCATCTAGTTCAGCCTATTGATTTTTTTAATGGGTTTATTCAAGTGTGCGTATTTTTAACATGATTTTTGGTCCATATTACCGAATGAAACAGGCCACTGAAGTCAATGGGAATGTGCAAATACGCAATGAATACCCATGGTACGTGCATATTCACTGCGTATTTGCAAATACAATCAATGGGCCCTGCTTCCGTTTTTTTTTTTTGCAAAAACACGCAGTGATTACGTGCGCAAAAAACAACTCAACCAGGGCCACATAGGCCCAGAATACCCAATGCCTATTCACGGACTGAAATCTGCACGCATTGGTGTGAGTAAGCCCTGAATCGTACAGTTTATCACTGACCAAAAAACGCGAATACGGCCTTTCTCTTCTGCCTGGTAAATATTATAATGGGGTAATTGGTGTAATTTCCCCTTAAGTAATTCTTACCCGGTACAGCGCTACGGGAATGGTCGGAGCTATGGCGATCGATAATAATAAATAGCAATGTGTATGTGATTGAGGCCCTTCTGTCAGACTCAAGGTTTAGAGCGAATGAATTGGAGAGGGAGGGGGGTGCGGAGACACTGCAGATGGCTGCAACCTATAAGTGCATCTAGGGATAAAGCCACGGCCGGGAGGGGGGGGGAGGAGGACACTTAGGCCGGACATCTGCTTAGAGGGTGAGCTTAGCTGCCGAGTTGAACTGTTAAAAAAAAAATCCTGCATTAACCACAAGCCTCAAATTAATTTTTATTACCCCTGTGTAAAATTCTTTAAATATTAAGCAGCACGCCTGTCATGATTATTCGTACAAATAGCCAAAAGCGAAATTTTTTCAGGTTTTTTTTTTTTTTTTCTCGATCACATCTATTCAACTCTTGGAATGACCCGAGGGTTTGCACTTATCAATGCTTCTCCGTAGACGAATAATCCACCTTGGGACGGTAAATCGATGTGATCGCTTCCCACGGCAAACCTTGCTGCGGTAGACGACACCTTTAAGATGTTCCTATGATGCAGGACGGCGCTGAGCAGACATCATTAACGCTGATCCCAGTGTCAGTGTAATCTGGTTCCCCCCAAGGAGGTGAGACAATAGTGCACCAGATCCCACTTGCTGCTTAAAAGCAAGTCTATGGTATTGTCTGGTTTCACCGACAATGAATAATAACACCCCCGCACCCACAAAGAATATAATAATTAAAAAAAAAAAAACTTGACAACTGCCCTCCAACCTGCCCCCCCCCCCCCCCTCCCCGGCTCTAGAGGCTTGTGGACAGATGGCATGTAAAGCGAGGACAAGCGATGCAGAGAGTGACAGCTGTCAGCGAGGTTGCACTGACACACGTCACCTCGCTGTCTTGGGCTTATGTTAGTTCACAGGAGATGCTCAGCCTTGGACAAACACAGCGGAGAGAGTGACAGCTGTAGCGCTGCCTGTGTGCCCCCTGTTGGCCAGAAGAGCTGACAATCATCCTGCGTACTGTACACAATGGCTGAGAGATATCTACAGCAAGGCAGGTCAGACTGGCGAAGGCGATAAATATTATACAAGGGATTAGAGTGGTTGTTTTTTTTAAACAATAAGAAAAAAAAACAGAATGAAAATGTCGTTTTCCTTTTAAATTGCATAAAAAGAGGCAAAACGAACATAATTTTTTTATGAAAAAACAAAAGGACGTATTCTAATAGGAGCATTTACACTAACATGCCAAAAATCATGGGACAGGAATTAACATTGCGTAGGACCCCCTCCTAGAGCCGGCGAAGTGTAGCAACTCGACGTGACATCAGCTCCACAAATGGAGGGATGTTGAGCCTTGCCGTCTGGATAGCCCCCCACAGCTCTGTGGTATTTGTAGGTGCAGGATTTGGGAAATTAATGAACCTCTCCACCACATCCCATAAATGCTCAACTGGGCGATTGTGGGGCGAATGTGCAGGCTATAACGTTTGTGGAAGTCTTCAAAATGCTTCTCGAATTAATTCTGGATAACCAGGGCCTAATGGGATGGTGGATTATCCTGCTGGAATATCCCGTCATTGTGGGAGTACAAGGAATCCATGAAGGGCTGTAAATGGTCACCAAGCAGTGAAATGTAGTGGGCACTGGAGAATGACGTGTTTAGGCGTACCACTGGACCCAGCTCATGCCATAAGAACACACCCAACACCAATATGGGACCACCACCAGCCTACACAGTGCCGTGTTGACAACTAGGGTCCATGGCTTTATGGGGTGTGCGCCATATTCGAACCATCAGTTCCCTCCTTCGCCCTGAACTCCTTAAAGACATCTACAGGCAGCAAGAGACAGCAGAAAGCAAAGACCCACATACATACTTCCTGTGATCTGTGGTGCGGTCTCTGTTAATAGCGATGGACTTCCCATGAAAACAGGTAGCGGGCAGCAAATTAGAAGGAATGATGCTTTAGAGTGATTTTTCAGAGCAAAAAATGTCATTTTAGTTAATAAAGTATTTAGTACTTTTGCTGTCATCAAATTAGCTATCATATAAGTGCAAGTTTGTTTAAAGTGCATTAAGGCACAAAGAGTGTGGAGGACATGTTTGGATGAAGGGATCGGATTCTAAGGAATAACGTAGAAGATGTAGAGGGGAAGAGTCAGATAAGAGAGTATGATAGGTCTGCCTGAAAGGTTTTTAGCACAGTTTTTAATGCATGCTTGATGTTGAGAATTAATCCAATTGCCTAAAGTAGTGCATTCTAGACAACTGGTGCAGCTTGAAAAAAGCGTTGAGGACGGGCATGCAAGCTTCAGATTATGGATGGAGAGCTTCATGGGTGACAGTGATGAATAAATTGTATTCTATAATGGATAGGCAACCAGTGACCGGCACAGAGTAGGGCCATTAGTGTAGCGGTTAAACAAAAAGATGAGCCTAGCTTTTGCATTAAGGATAGATTGGAGAGTTTAGTCAACGAAAGACCAATTAGTAGAGAGTTACAATAACCAAGATGAGAAAGGATCAGGGCAACAATAAGAGTTTTGGCTGTTACTACAGTAAGAAAAGAATGGATACTGGAGATGTTTTTGAGACGTAAGTAGCACCATATATACAGCTGCAAACACGCCCACCACCATAAAACTATAAGAAATTTGGTCCTTTTTAGTATTTAGATTGCATTTAAGGAACTATATTCGGGTGGTTTCACACCGGCACTGGGGATTCCGGTTTCCCGTTCCATTCAGGGAGTAGGAAAGTGGAACAAAAAACCGGAATCCCCAGTGCAACTGTGGAAGTAACCGAACAATGTCAGACGAACCCCATTGACTATGATGGGGTCCACCCGCTTTCCTCCCAGCTGGCCGACTTTTGGACATAAGAAACCGTCCTTAGTTATTCTCTTGTGATATACCAGATGCAATGGCTCAGTGGTGAAGCATTAGAGAATCTATAAAGACCTAAACCGATCTCCATACTCTTGATAAATCCATTATACATTTTAGGGAGGCCACACACAGGTCCTTTTCGGGGACCCTCTTCTGCCTTTGTACGTGTATGTTAAGCTTAACGTTAGAATGCATTGAACATTGTATTTTCAGTTTTGATTTCTTTTAACACACCGACAGGAAACAAATTACAAATATAACAACAAAGACCAAAGTAGGTGGAAGGATGTAAAGGTTGGAAAGTCTGCAGATGTTTAGGCTGTCAGCTCACACCCTACTGATTTCGGGGAATCCCTGAAATAAAACTGAATGTTAATCATACAAGGAGACATGCCTCACTATCTGCTTGCTGCATGGTGGTCTTGTGTTGCTGTGTGGTTACAACGGATGTCTACTGCATGTCGCACCCCTCCTCTGTACTGATGTTGTGGGTTTTAGGACTTGTAAAGAATTCCGTTGAAAAAAGTTAAAGAATAACTACAGAAACGAGAGATGAAGATGTTGTATAGTGTCAAAGGGGTTGAATGGTTACTGGACAACCGCTTTTCAATAAGACCCCCTGTGTGAAAATAATAAACAGATATTATATCTTCCAAGAAATGTATCCGGCCCCTCTTGAACTTGTAGTCTCATAGTAAACAACTTCCAAAACTTAAAGTGACCCTCTAGATTCTGAGCAAAATTCTGTCCTGGGACTGGAGGAGATATATTACCTGCACTTGATCTTCTCCTCCGTCCCACCGCGTGCCAGTTCTGTTATGGGCAACCAATGTGGCCGTCGCCATCATTAGATTTCGTAATAACTAGAGATGAGCGAGCCTGCTCGAATAAGGCAGTTACTCGAGTGAGCCTCGCTCTTCTCTAGTAACTGCATTCTCGTCCAAGCAGGTTTGGGGGTGGTGGTAATGGTGAGCGGGGGCGGCGGGGGGTATGGAGAGATCTCTTTCACTCCCCCCCCCTGCTCCCTCTTGTCGCCTCCCCCGAGCCTGCTCGGATGAGAATGCAGTTACTCGAGAAGAGCGAGGCTCGCTTGAGTAATTGCCTTATCCGTCTCATCTCTAGTAATAACTCATAGTGCATTAGACTACCAATGCACTATAGCTGCTTTGTGATCGGCGCTTGCCAATCACAGTCCAGCCCACAGTTTAGTT
This sequence comes from Eleutherodactylus coqui, assembly GCF_035609145.1. Taxonomy (NCBI): domain Eukaryota; kingdom Metazoa; phylum Chordata; class Amphibia; order Anura; family Eleutherodactylidae; genus Eleutherodactylus; species Eleutherodactylus coqui. Next base: position 25,211,539 of record NC_089847.1, on the reverse strand, counting down.
AGAAAATGGCCGCGGCCATCTTGGTTGCCCAAAAATGGAACTGGAACCAGTTAAACAGAGGTCCAAGGAGAAGATCACGGGAAGGTAATATACTCCCTCCACTCTCTGGTCCTGAAACAGAATTTTGCCCTAAAACCGGATGGTTACTTTAAAGCACTAATAGAAGTATATGCCATAAATGGCAGATAGATGGGAGCTCTTGAACCTGCATGTATCTGGACAATTAAGGGCCCCTTCTACCACATTAGCACTCCAAAGAGGAGAAGACCATGCATGCAGATGCCTCTCTCCCTTGAAGACTATTATGGTATCAGCCTATACCTGTCAAACTCTGTGCCATCCAAAAGTGGCAGCAATAGCAACTGCTTAACATAATGAGAGCCCAGAAAAACGGAAGGGCAGTAAAAGTAGGCTCTATATACAGTACATTGCTGAACCAGCATTAATGAACTCCACAGCCTGCATATGTTCACATAATGCAGTGACAGACTATACAGAATATAATATGCTATAGAGAAGGAAGGAGAGAACAGACTAAAATGAATTCATGTTTTGGGGGGACTGCAGTTTTTGTCACTGTTGAAAGGGTTAATGTCAACCTGTCACATGAATATTACAAAAATATAGTCCTAAGGGACGTCACTCTATCGTCAACTAGAGGGGGGCACCAATTATGGGTTAACACCCACTTCAGAGATGGGACAAGTTGTCAATGTTCAGTGGCGAGTGGGCAATTATCCCAATCCCTAGACAGCAATGCCCACAGGCTGCAGAGAGGGGGGGAGAACAACGTGATTGAGGAGTAACTACCACAAAAAAAACGCCATAATGAAACCATTTGTGACTGTGCCTACCAAAATATAGCTTTTTGGCACAGACGCTTGTGACAAATTAGTTAGGAGTTCATAAGAAGACCAATTTAATGAAGGGGAACATCTACTAATTGTAACACCTACTAATGATGTAGACAGTCATTTTTATGGGTTATGAGCGAATGCAGTGTGCAAACACGAAATATATAGGATATTACAGAAATTATTTTGGAACTAAAAAATGTATTCTTTGATGGCAAAAGAGTCACAAAATCGATTATTAATTTTGTAAACACAAAACAACTGTTCTGCTACCAAAAATGTACCATCAGAATTTAAAGGGGCTGTCCGGTTAGAATTAACTTTTTTTTTAAAAATCTGAGTCAAAAGGGTTAAAACAATACAACATAGGGTACCTAACCATCCTCATCTCTGGCGATCATGATTCCTCTGATCACTGCTGACAGCTGAAGTCAAGTGACCGCCGCCTGCCAATCATGATGCAAGGATTTTAGAATGGTGACACTGCGGTTTCTGATTGGCAGGTAGCACTCACCTGACTCCCGCTGTCAACAGAGACAGGAGGAATGGCGGGACTGCAGTGATAGATTGCTAGAGCTGAGGATGGGTAAGTACCCTTTGTTTTATTGTTTTAACCCTTTTGGCTCTGATTTTAAAAAGTTAATTTCAATCGGACAAACCATTTAGCGGGGCCCTTTTATTCTGTAACCACCTCTACGACCAAGAGCGGAGAGCGGCTCTGTAAGAGCAACTCCCATTCCGGCACCCCTTATGCAGGCCTTGTATTTCAGGACGGCCATTTTTGGGAAAGGCCTTCCTGTAATACTACATATCCCCAATAGCAAAATTCCTAGCTGGCTATGACTTTCCTTGGCAAAATCAGCAGTTTGCGAAACCCAGGGCGATTAGCTATTCACCCTGAGAACGAAATCTGAAAGCAGTTGTGTATGAAATTCTTAAAGGGGTTGTGTGTGATGGTATCTCCTGAATTTTCACAGTGGTGGCCACGCAAGTGGGCTGCTGCTCCATTCACTTCAATGGGATCTGCAGGAGATAACAGACAAGTTCAAATGCTCTTCAATTTCCATTAAAGAAGTGATTGGGACTACTGGAGATTGCTGAATGATGAATCTGGCTATCTTCTGTACTTCCCATAAAAGTGAATGAGACCACTGGAGATAGCTGAGCACTTGAACCTGGCTATTTCCTGCAGTTCCTACTGATATGAATGGGACCAATGGAGATTGTTGAGTGCCTGAACCTGGTAATTTCCTGCAGATCCCATAGAAGTGAATGAAGTGGTGGCACGCATGAACAGCCACTGCTATTAAAATTCAGGGAGGCATTGGAGGCGATATCTCTAGATCAATCAGACCCCAACTGATTTAGTGATTGGCAAGTCATCCCTATCCTATGAATAGGGAATAACTTGCCGAGATTGGAATATCCCTTTAAAGGGGTTTTAAAGTGATGGTATATTGCTAGGATATGTCTTTACTTTATGATCGGCCAACTTCTAGGACTCGGATGAAAATGAGAATGAAGTAGTTTCAGAGCTAATTTAGTGCTGTACCCCCTTCACCTACTGCTCCTACTGTACCTCCCTCCGCGCAACGAACTGCGGCGTGGCTCCATCCAGTTGCATTTTCCCAGCGCCGCTGTGAAGGGAATAACAGTGAACGGGACGCGGCACTACATCAGCTCTGGAGCCCCTTTATTCTCAGGATCAGTAGGGGTCGATCATAAATTGGTGGCATATCCTAGCAATATGCTATCACTTTATAGAATAGAAATATCCCTTCGACCAATACTTAGTCTAGGCTCTAGTGAATTCACCAACTAAGGCGGCGCTAAAGTTGATTCAGTGCTCCAAATGGACATGTCCGTTGTGCCAAACTGTCATCTGAAAATGTGGGCTTATCCTTATTTGATCTAATTTAGCACAAACATTTCGAGAATCATTTCTCACCAGAGCAACAAATCTCTGGAATACACATCTCCATTCCAAGCAAGTAATAAAACACAATAGAAAATTTCCTTAGAGAGCGAACTCATATGGTTTTTATAAAGCCTCCTACCGACAGAGACTTTATGTGCATTAATTTGGAAGAAAATAATGCGAAAAATGGTGAAGTGTATACAATGCCGGATTCTAGCTGGATCTCAGAACCTGGAGGTGCCGGAGAAACTGTCTAAATATCATTACTTGCTAAATCCAGATATTATGATTACATTGGCGCCATGAAAGAGCTAGGTAATAAGAGGGCAATGAGACATAAAGTTATGTATAAAGGGCTGTTCACATCACGTGTTTAATTTACGATTACCGTATACTTTATACTGTAATAATACTGCCATACAGTATACTAATAATACTGCCATACAGTGCACTAATAATGCTGTCATACAGTATACTAATAATACTGCCATACAGTATACTAATAATACTGTCATACAGTGCATTAATAATACTGCCACACGGTATACTAATATAAACATACATGAAAAAAGTATGCAAATGTATGCGATTCTAAGCACACCTGTAGTTTTTTAGTGTATATGTACGTATAGCTATGCGTTTCCATACGCTTTTATATTAAACTGACTATCTGGGACAATTATTATTGATAACCTATCAACTGATGGTCTCAGGATAGATCATCAATAGTTGATCACCGAGGGTCTGCTGCTCGGGATCCTTGTTAATTATCTGATCCCCGGCCCAGTGGACAGCGTTGGAAGCAGATAGCACTGTCAATATTGCGGAAGCCCCCGATTCAGCAATGATTTTTATGCTGACTGAAAGTCAGAGAACGAAAAGTGAACAAATAGTTAATGATTTTTTTGCATTTACACGGGACAATTTCTTTCGTTAGAACGAAGTTTGAGTGATAATCGTCCCATGTAGATGGCCCGTTGGTTTCCCTCCGCTCTCCTGCACCGTCTTATCTGCTTATTTTTTTTGTTGTGGTCATAAATAAACTGATAGGAAGGTGCAGGAGAGGAGAGATAAGGGCAGAAAACCAAACTGTCAGTCCAGCCTCACTTACAGATCTCCTATTGAGACGTAAGCCCAGGGGCGTAGCTATAGAGGATGCAGGGGATGCGGTTGCACCGGGGCCCAGGAGCCTTAGGGGGCCCATGAGGCCTCTCTTCTCCATATAGGGAACCCAGTACTATGCGTAAAGCATTATAGTTGGGGGCCCTGTTACAGGTTTTGCATTGGGGCCCAGGAGCTTCACGTTACGTCTCTTCATAAGCCGTATTTACACGGGACAAATGTTGGGCAAACGATGCCTGACACACGTCCCCGCACATACTAGCTCCCATGCTGTTGGACAGGAGCGAGTATCGTTGGCTCACAGCGGGGCAGCTGGAGATTTCACTCCCGGCTCTCTCCCGCCCCTCTCCATTCATTTAGCAAAGTGGCTGTTCAGTACTGAACGGCCGCTGTGTTAGTGAATGGAGAGGGGCAAGGAAGAGCGAGAAGAGAATTCTCCTCCAGCCGCTCCGCCCCGCAGCTGGCCACTCCGTCTGAGAGCCAGTAAAACTCGCTCCTGTGTAACAGCACGAGAGCGAGTACGTGCGGGGATGAGTGTCGGGCATCGTTTACCCGAGATTCGTCCTGTGTAAATGGGGCTTTAGGGTCCTCTCAAAGTGCCGCGATTTCATTTACAGCACTAGGCTGCGATTTTACTTTTGTTGTAGCGTGTTTTAGCGCACCCCATCATTGTGATGGGTGATGAGGTGCTTCTTTTCCAGATCAAGCGCATGTCTGCAAGGTCCCATTGATTTCAATGAGAGTGTTATACTGCGATTACCACAATGTTCAAAATGCTGCGTTAATTGCGGTAAAAAGCGCATGTTCGAGAGAGGCCATACGCTATATTCACATGGACAAGCACCATATCAGTCTGAGAAACCCGGCCCAATATCACGCTTGACAACGTGCATTTCACCTGCGGATGCAGGGTGTTTTTCATGCAAAAATGCCTCTAATTACTCTTGTAAAATTGCGATTCTCCAATGCTTGTTTCACAGGTGTCATAGAATCAGTAAGTGTTTCCCACTGATTTTGCACTCACGCGGCATGTGATGTGCTTAACTGTCGCATTGATAACAATCGGTAATGCGTTCCAAGAGACGTGAAAAAATAGGAAATGCATCGCTGTGAGGAAGAACATCGCTCATGTTTATGACTCTATCCAAAAGAAGTCCATGTTCGCATAGTTTTGTGCATCTTACAGCACAAAAAATTTGCGCAAGACTTGTACTCGTGTGACTGTAGCCTCCTGCTGCATGTAGACTGAACAATCGTTCAGAAAATCGTTCAAAAGAGCGAAACCTAACGATAATTGTTCAGTTTAAACGCAGCCAACGACTGAATGTTGAACGGGAATCGTGTGCATTCTTGTTCATCATTCAGTTTCAGCCAGCATTAAAATCGGCGCCGGCCCGTGGAGTTTAAACTTTGATCATTCAGTGCTTCACATAAGAATATGGGACACTGAGTGACTAGTGACCGAGAACCGCACAACTCTCAACGATAATCACGTAGTCTAAAAATGCTGCCCAAGAGCGAGTGAGCTGGTGATGACATCACCACCTCGTTCATTCGTGCGAATTCGGATCTCGCCCCGTATAAAGGGCCCTTCGCCTGCAGTGTCTGTATACAATGATATGTAGAAGCCGCAGAAGACTGTGCAACATTTTTAATTAAAACTTACTGCAAAAATGATTGCCAGCCCCTATATAAATATGAAAGGAGCAGATCCGCTATTTCTTGTATCAATTACCTACAACGACCGTCCTTCTTTTCTTTAAATAATATCCACATCAGTATTTTCGGCGACTGGACCAAGAATGTAATAAGTGCCACCATTTTATAGTATATTACACTACAATAATGCAGGGCAGGATTCATGTTCAAGTCTGTTGCTGAATGCGTGTTGCATATCTGCGTGTGCAAGTGTGTTTTTTACTGTTCTTTTTGCGTGTGCGAGTCGCGTGCATTTGCATGTGCACAAAAACACGCAGCGATTCTCTCAGCCATTGAAATGGCCAATTAGTTTAATGAGTTGAATGTATGTTTTTTCCCTGCACAAAGGCGCAGAATAATAGATCATGTTGCGTATTTTTGTGTGTGACCAAAATGCGCACTGAAATCAATGGGTTCTATTTTCTGCATATTGTGTGCGCAAATCTGCTTGGGTGCATCCGGCCTGAGGGTGGAGACTGCATGGGAAAATTAAAAAATGAAATAAAAACAATCCTTAAATTGTGCAAAAATCCTGAAAGGGGGTGTCCACTCCCTCTTCCAGTAGTTGATGGGCAGGGATCCGCCACTTGGGACCTCCGTCCATCAGCTGATCATCCGGCCTGCTGTCCAGTGCATCAGCGGATGAGGAGGAAGTACAGGCGCCGGCTTGACTCCCATTGAAATCAATGTGAGAGCCACACAACTGCAGCGCCCCCTACTTCTCTGCGGGTCAGAACTGAATATGACATTCTGACCCGGAGGTGGAGTAGCAGCACGACTCTCCCGTTGAATTTAATGGAAGTGAAGTCGGCACCCTTACTTCCTGTGCTGACCACTGATGACAACATTGGCCCGATACAGCGGGCCGCAGAATTAGTTGATGGCCGGAGGTCAAGAGCGGCGCACCCCCGTCCATCAACTACTGATGACCCAACTAGAGGACATCATGGAAAAGAGGGCAGACAATTCCTATAAATTGCACATAAATCAAGCGTTTTGTGAATAATTATTGTGGGGGAAACCGTATTAATTGCAACAACCATTGTGCCTTGATGAATTGGATGGGATGCACAAACCCTACTATACTCGTATAACCACGACTACCAGAGGAGACCATAAAGACCTGACTGTACAGCCTGCAAGGACGTATTTTCCCGAAAAGCGCATGCTTCTTATAGTCTAAAGTCCATCCCTCGCACTCCACCACAGAGAGAGGTGCAGCCGGTGGCGCGTGGCATGTAGAGTAACTATTCACTGTATACACATGGAGGTCTAATGAAATCCATTTAGTCACTAGATGTAACTTGCTGAGCATGGCCTAACAGTAGGCGGGTAGTCAGAATAGGTTTCAGTAATGAATGTATAAAACTATAGATTTGTTTTGTCATATATTCTATATTATGCTGATTTCAGCCACTAGATGGCAGCACAAAGTTCATATGGCTATTTCTATCATTTTCTATACGGAGCAGCTCATTAATAATAATACTTGTATTCAGCATATTTGGTACATCTCACTTAAAACGCAGTAGATGTGTGACATACTACCCCCTAAGCACTCCGGACCTCACATCACCTAAACTTCTAGCACCATAACTAAGTTTATGGTGCTTATAGTTGATGACAGGTTCCCCTTAAAAACATTGATTTTTAAGGGCTTTTTTTTTTCTTAATGATGCTGCAAAGTTTTCCCATATGAGCTATTACATGACCAACAGGAAAAGTAACTAAGCATGAAAAAAACCCTGTAACCTCATAATAAAAACATACATAAAAAGCAAACATTTTGCATACATGTTCAGTTCAAATATGAGGTCCAGTATATCTTGCAATTTTCATGAAATAACCAGAATGCTTGATTGATGGAGACTCACAAAACTGCTGAGATGCTTGGGTGGATCTTGGTATCAGGGCCAATTCACACGGGCGTATATTATGGCAGTGTACTGTTTGTGTATTCCACGGGCAAAACACGGCTCCATAATAGCCTATGTGGGAATTTACATGCTGATTTTTTTCACGGGGCCCAAATTGCTGCAAATAAACCTCTTCTCGTTCGTTTTCACAGATGATATTCGGACATGCCATGTGCATGATTAGTGTAAATCGAGTCATGTGTGCTGTCCGATACGTGTTAAGCTTGAGTTTCTCGGCTACAACACATATATACCCATGTGAATAAGCCCTTAAAGGCGTTCTCCCACTTCTAGTTGTTTTCAGACAGCTCCGTACATTGCACAGTGGCCCAGGTTGGTACTGCAGCCTGAATTCTATTGAAGTGAATAGGACTCGGCCTGCAGTATCACCCTGGGGCACTGTGCAATGTACAAAGCTGTCTGAAAACAGCTAGAAGTGGAATAACCCATTTAAAGCGAACCTGTCAGCACTTTTTCACATTGTAATCCATCTACTTTGTTTAAACACAGATGAAATGTGCATTTCAAAAGTGACTTTGTTGTCCTCCGAGCGCCAAGCATACCTGTAAAATGAAGAAGCATATTTTTGCCATGCAAATAACAAGCCATCGGTCTGGCGGGCGGACCAAACCACTAGTGGTGGGCTGGCTGGACCGCCTCTAGAACGCTGTGTAAATACCCCAACATCGCCCCTCTCTCAGCACATGTCGTGAAGACGTTCTCCGTGACATCAGAGCGGCAGCTAAATTCTCTCTTGTATACTGTGAAGTCCAAGATCGGCATGCATAAATCTGTCCACAACAGGAACAGAGACGGTCTGGCCATGAACAGTCAGGTCCGCCTATCGGACCGATCGCTTATTATTTGCATATGGCACAGGAAAACTAAAAGTCTTCATTTTGCAGCTTTACTTGGCACACGGAGGACAACAGTGTTACTTTTGAAATACACATTTCATCTGAGTTTAAACGGATTACAGTGTGAAAAATTGGTGAACTTCTCCATTTACATATAACCATCATCATGGGTAGACTTTGAAGAAAGTAAAATTCCTCCTAGCAAGTAAGAACATACAGGCCTTAAAGGAGTTGTCTAGTTTAGGATCTGCACCCCTTGGACAGAGTGGAGAACGATTAGAAAGAGCGTTTCCCTCTCTCTGGAGGACTGTCCTGTCCTGTATTACACAGGCAACTCATTGGCGTGAATGGGCACAGCATAAAGCTGGATTCCTCCACTGGGGGCACTGCAGGAAAACTGAACACTTGCTGCCAAGTTTCCCCACAGACTAAGAGCTGATCATTGGGGGTCCCAGCAGGGGGACACTTTATGATCAACTTGTTGTCAAGGGTTCCTTCAAAAACAAGAGATTGTCCAAAGCGGAGAACTCTTATTTTTTCTAGAGCATTTGAAAGTAAGTTGTCTGAAAGTAGATGATCCCTTTTTGAGATTCCCTAGTATAATGTAACTGAGAGTGATAGTCTGATGGTACGATGGTTGTCCATTAATATGTTTACAGGGTTTTTGGGTGCTTTCACCTTTAATGATCTGTGGGAGAACAGCACAACCCGTGTCATGCTTGCCATCCCAAAATGATGTGAAAATATAATTGTATTATTGTACTCATAGATCTGTAAAAGCATTAGATGCTGCTCCCTGGATGTGCACTGCTTATAGGACTTTTCCCTAAATTCACAGTAAATATACAGAATCTGTTAGGTTTTCCCTCTTCTGGGTATGTTAGATGACGGGCCAAAAAGCAGCCTTTACTATTAAAAAGCGAAGGCTTGTGAAAGTGACCCGATTTGTCACATCAGTGCCTGCTAACTCATCAACATCTTGCATTTCAGTAATACATTAGCAATGCAAATGTACTATATTAGGTGCTATATTACCTTGTGTCACGCACTTCTGTGTGCCCACTAGATCAACGCTTGCTAGGTCTCCTCTGCTGAATATTATCATGATATAACTAGATACTATAAAATCATCATATTTGTTCATTAGTTACTAAATTAAAGGATTTTTCAGGATTTTAAGTGTTTTTTGGGAATTGTAATTCCAAAGAGCAAGGAATAGACTAAAATAAAATACTATGGAGTACTCACCTGTTAACTGCCCTGCCAGTTCAGCATTGGTGCCCCGATCCCTGCTGCTCCGGTCCCACAATCTCCTGCTGCAGTCACATGACTGCTGCAGTCAATCACTGGCTTCAGTGGTCATGTATGCATGTATTGTACACGACTGCTGAAGCCAGTGATTGGCAGTAGTGGTAAGGTGAATGATATGGCATATAAGCACAGCAGAAACCTCCAGGACCGGAGCAGCGGGGACCAGGGTGGCTGTACTGTCCCCGGGGGCATATTTAACGTTTTAGTACGGCTTAATTTTTTTATTTTAATTCATCACTTTCCTTACGAACTTTTTGAAAAGTCCAGGAAAACCCCCTTAACATTGATAGTCTACCCTTAGGAAGACTAACATGAATGGGGCAGAGCTTCAGTACCAGACACAGCAGTATAGACCCCCAACTGATCACACATAAGCATAGGCCATCAGTGTTAAAGGGGTTGTCTCTTCAGGATAAGCCCCTGTCTATTGCCCTATCAAAGCATATGGACCTCATGTACTTGAACAGAGAGCTACTTTGTAAAATGTCCCTTATACCAGCTAGTGATTCAGGTGACATGTATGGCTTCCCCGGTGACAACAGCTGATCCCCAGGGGTGAGAGAAACCAGACCCACAGTGATCAGTTTATTGCTTCTGTGCCTGATTCCTTTTTATAAAGAGTCGTCTTCATGAGACAACTCCTGGAAACACTCCTTAAAGAGGTTGTACCACAATTGACTTTTATCAACGATCCAGGCTGAGGCCCCTGCGGATCCCGAGAATTGAGGTCCCATGTCCCCGTCTTCTTATTACCGTGCGCTCACTGCACCCGCCTGCAGTGACACCGATATTGAATGGAGCACCAGTCGTGCATGCAGTCGTGCATTGCCGATCCCTTCATTTCAATGAGGCTGATGGAAATCTACGGCAGTACAACTGCAATGCAACTCCATTCAATCTCTTCCCCACTATGGGGAGTGCAGTGAGTAGGGACACAGGACCCCCATTCTTGGGATCGGTGGGGGTCTCAGCGGTGAGACGTCCACCGATCAGACTTTTATCACCTATGGATAGGTGACAAAAGTTGTTTTTCCTATAACCCCTTTAAAGACTTCCAAAGTTTTAGATATTTTATAGTGTGGACATTTTTACCAACCAGCTTCCCACGGATGGATCTATAGGCAAGTTGCAAGGTACTGCAAGTTGGTAATGATTGGGACAATTTAAAAAGACTGGCTTTTATCCAAATGGCAGATACGAGTAAAATGGATGTTGGATCTTACATGTTTAGTTAAAAAATGGGTGTTGCATATTTTTTTTACAACTGGAAAGCGGTGAACAGTCATTCTTTCTGCAGCTCTATAAAACAATGCCTTAAAAGTCCATGAGTTGTCTTCTTGGCAGCCATTAGTGTTTTTGAAGCCACAGTTGTATTCCCCGTCTACCTTCCTCATCCCTCGTGTCGTAGCGGTTGTAAATACAAGAGGTGCACGTTGGCCTCGCTGGGAGCCGTAGGGGTAGGTTCAATCAGTCTTGGGAAAATCATTGCAGCTGTTCTATCACCTAATGTTATCAGCATAAGGACTGGCGTGTATACTTATGCAATGTTTACATAAGGAAGACAGTAATCGAAAGCTACAGGTAGGTGACACAATCATCCGTGCTGAGATAATAACACCACACATATTTGTGTGTGCCAACACATGGCGCAGCTGCTATCGGAAGAGGCAGATGTGCCCGATGTGTTCTGTGTGCCAAGTAGATTGTCATCTTAAAAAGCGCTGCGCCGTGCCAAGTGCTTGCTCATCTGCTGCTGACACATGCTATGGTACTCGCACGGTTCCCTCTTCCCAACCAGGTTTCCACATTGTTACACATGTCAGGGGCTGGGAAAGCCCTGGCATCCCCGCAGGGAGCAGCTGGAGTTGGGGAGACTTGCAGAATTCTCATAACAGTCTATATATTCAATATAATTATGAATTAAAGTGTCTTTTGTGTACGGATCAGTCCAAAGAAAAGTGTCAATTGAAGGAGATCGCTGAATTAAATTGATATAAACCTGCAGAATTCCCCTTATAGTAAACAGCTTCTCATTTACTTCTAAATGATAATGCTGGTAGAGTGGCGCATGGAGACCATGAGTTCAATTAACTTTCACCAACATGCCATATGCTTGAGCGTGTTTTACCCATAGGCCCTTAAGCTTCCTTGTACAGATGGGACAAATTTTACCTTGATTTCGACAGCAAAGCGAAGAAAGTTATCTTATCTTAACCCATCAAAAAACTATTGTTGTGTTATCTTAACACAACAAAACTCATTGTAAAGTCATTCGAGTGTAAATAAACCACCCTGATGGCACGGCCCACCGTGATACCAGGAAACCTTAGAAGTTAAGCTAAAGAGTTAATGCCCCTTTACACAGGACGATTGTCGTTCTAGTTGTTCTCCCGCGGGGTTTTGAACGATAATCGTCCCATATAAATGCGTGCAGAAACTGAACAACTGGATGAGAACTGTGCTGTTGTTCAGCTTTAAGCTGCTTAAAATTCTTAATGACGATTGTTCAGTGTAAACAGCAGCTGTTCAGTACTGAACTACCGCTGCTTACAGTGAATCGAAGCGGTGGGTTGGAATGATCCTTGACCCACTCCGCCTCCATTCACTAGCGATGATTGTTCCTGTGTAAAAGAACAGATATGAATATCGCTGGGACGACCCGTCAGGCATCTGCGCCCAACAGGTCGTCTCATGTAAAAGGGCCCTAACCCATCTGTATAAAAACATGGTGGCAAATAAACCTCTTTCTTAAAGGCATTGTATACATTAGGTTCCTGTAGATGGATCCAACCTTTTTTGGTGGGATCTGCTGCTGAGTATTTCCGCTATTCTCAGCTGCTCATGATAGATGCAGTGGCCCAAAGTCTATATATCTGGCCCCTCCATAATGGTCATACTGTCATGTCTTCAATGTGGATGCACTGTGCAAATTGTCTTGTCTCCAGTTATGTGTATTGCACAGCTGCAGCATGCAAAAGGTTAAAGTCTGCAAAAGTATCAAGTCTGTCTAGTCACATGGTTTTGTATGAATATAAATATGAGTGAGAGAGGAGTGAGAGTTCCAGCCGCATGTGGGTACCTTCATCCCTCATGTGGTGAAGGGATGGAAGCAGAAGAGAGGTATACTGAGGAGAAAGAGTCCACCGTGCAGCAATTTATCTTCTAAGTCTCAAGTAAGTGTCTGCAGAGTGTTGTATGCCCCTCCGGTGTTATTCTGCATTCCGGAGTTTGCGTGTCCAGGAGCGGAGTCATACAGAAAAGCAATTGTAGGCCCGGTTTCATCCCGTGTCCTTCCTCCCTGACTGTATGTTAAAGCTGCCTTTACCTGCACGAGTGAGTAAGCTGTATTCTGCAAAGCCTGAAGTAAAGTTTGCCAATCACTGTCCATTCCCAGTTATTGAGTTTCTCCAGTTAAATCAGGTGTGGACTCTCTTTATTTCTACCGCCGAAGAGTCATCAATGAGAAGAAACAGTGGAGTCACGAGTGACAACGTCTACAGTCCACTACACCAATACAGGTAACTACTCACCCAGCATTGCCTGGAAGAGGCCTAGCGGTGCCTTGGCTGGGGTTCCATGCGTCCCTCCGGGAAGGAGTCTGGTAGAGCCACCGTGACAAGTGCCATCTTTACCCCTGCCAGCTCCTTAGTTTGGGCCTCGTGTCTTGGTCACTGCATAGACATGACTTTGGAGATGTTGGATTGGTCTTCTTGTCACCTTACCTCGGTGATAAGCAGTGTCAGATGTGTCTGGCAGTCACTCATTTCCACTGCCTTCATAGTAATGAGCATGCAGACTTGGATCAACTGGATCTGCAAGCTGGTAGGAGAATTTGGAGGTTGAAATCACTGACCAGGACCAAATTCACTGTCAATTCCTTACGTAGGTTGGTAAAAGACATAGGTCCATCAAGTTCTACCTTTTAATATGTATGATATAGAAGATGATGAGCATTAGCAGAATTTTTGTACAGATTAAGCAATTGTTAACATGACTGGCATGTGATAGCTCATGATAACTCACTTTTCAGCATTGCCGTACAATACATGGTAGTTAAAGGGGTTGCCCAGGACTTTAACCAATGATAACCAATCCTCAGGATAGGTCATCAATAGAGATGAGCGAGCGTACTCACTAAGGCAAACTACTCGAGCGAGTAGTGCCTTATGCGAGTACTTGTCCGCTCATCTCTAAAGATTCAGGTGCCGGCGGGGGAGAGCTGTGAGTTGCGCGAGTGAGCAGGGAGGAGCGGGGGGAGAGAGTGAGAGATCTCCCCCCCGTTCCTCCACGCTCTTTCCCGCCGGCAAATCTTTAGAGACAAGCGGGCAGGTACTCGCATAAGGCACTAGTCGCTCGAGTAGTTTGCCTTAGCGAGTACGCTCGCTCATCTCTAGTCAAGACCTATTTTGTCACGCAGCAGGGGATTTCAGTTGCTGAATCCCGCTGCTGATGTTGATTGGCGGTGGTCTGTTACTGAGGATCCGTGCTGATCAGCTGCTCCTCCAGCCCTCTGCCAGTGTGGACAGCGCTGGAAGCAGATAGCGCTGACGGTATTACAGTGGACTGGCTTGGTACTACAGGCACAGCTCCCATTGACTTCAATATTTCCCATTCCTTTTAAATCCACTTCTGGCTTTGGCTAAAAAAACTGCATGAAAATCTGTCGCAAAAACTGGAGTTTTTCCAAAAGCTGTTGTGGAACCATTGTAAATCTTATAGTGTACTGCTACATTGCAGAAAATTTCAGAGGTTTACTCTCAAGTTTCAGGACAAGCTTCTGTCCTGGGACAAGAAGGGGTGGGGGGTATATTATCTGCATTTGTTCTTCTTCGCCATCCCTCAGATCTGCTGGTTCCTGGCCCAATTTTCAGCAGCAATTTTCTACCTACCTAATGTACATTGTGCACTACTCTCTGATTGGCCAGTGCTGATCACGAGAGCAGCTCTGGCCAATTAGAGAGCAGGTATAAAGTGTTGGTAGTCTAATACTACCAATGCATTGTGGGAATTAGGTAGTCTGAAGAATGCGTTGACCATATTGGACGGCTGAAAATGGGACCCGGCATCAATGGATAAGAGGCATGGCAGAAAAGTACACCAGCAAACTATTTAAGCAGTTAACTGATATTTGCTGCTAAATATGTTCAACGTGGAGCCACATTTTATGCTTAAAGGGGTTTATTAAAATTTTAAGTTATCTCCTATCCACAGAATAGGGAATAACTTGCTGATCGGTGGGAGTTTCACTGCTGAGACCCCTGCAGATCTCAAGAACAGGATTCCCCCACAGTGAGGAAAAAACTGAATAAAAGTTTGGTCGCGCAAGTGCACGAGCGCTCCATTCACTTTCAATAGGACTTCGGACATACGCAAGTGGCACCCACTCAGGTATTTCCATTAGCCCCATTGAAACGACTGCGCATGTGCGACCGGGGCTCTATTCACAGTGATGTCACCGCGGTGGCAGAAGCGACCCCCAAAGCTACAGGAGAGCAGGACATGGGAGTCCTATTCTCGAGATCATCAAGGGTCTTAGCGGTAGGACCCCCATTAAACAGCAAGTTATCCCTCATCCTGTGGATAGGGGATAACTTTAAATTCTGGTGCAACCCCTATAACCCAACCTGTTATTGTAATAAACCAAATAACACATTTTTGTCTTTACCTGTCATTATCAGTGTTGCTATGAACAGCTTGTCTCTCCTGTCAAGTTTCTTGTACCTGGAGGACGGTAATTGAAAATACTAATTATTGAAAATCTCATTAGATATAATACAGTACGTGTAAATGGAAAATGTTATACGCTTCTTAATATTAGGGCGGTTCACAATAGGATTTTCATGTATGTTTAACGTATATACTACAAGTACATGAAAAGTTATATACAATGCAATCTAAGCACACCTGGACATTGTTAAAAAGTACGTATTAAACAGATAGCCGTACGTTTCTATACGTTTGTGTCCATATTTTACACTATTAAGTCTTTCTTTTTAATAAGTTTTCTAATGGAACTTTTTTGTTTTTTAGATATCTGAGAATAAAAAACATGTTTAACATATGAAAACGTAAAGGATTACGTTTTCATATGTTCTCTATTGACTGAAATGTTAAAAAAAGTATACATATTGCATATGTTTTATGGGGACAGAAAAACATAGTAGATTAAGCTTTTCAATCCCGCAAAAAGACGTTCAAAAATGTAAGAGAAGTCAAACGATGTTAAAATTACGCATTTCTGTACTACAACTGACGCATTCTAGCCTATGGGTAGGTTAAGCTACTATCTATCTATATAGACTGCAAAAGCATCAGTATTTATAAGCGCTTGATCACAGGTAAAACAAGGGGTGCGTACTGTTTCTTTTTTTTCGGTTTTACACAAATGTTTTAATTTACATGAGGTCGGATAATGCCTTTAGATGTCAAGTGAAAGTTTGCTACGACTGTAAGATAGATGGATATATACCCTGTTTCCCCTCAAATAAGACCTACCCTGATTTTTCGGGAGGCTTGAAATATAAGCCCTACTCTGAAAATAGATAGGCCCTAGCTGCATTACAAACAAAATAAAGGAATACATTACCTAGCAGGCTGAGTCCAGGTCCGTCCAGCTGCTCTCGGGAGCTCCGTTGCGCTTCTTGCAGTCCTCCGCCACCCACAGAAGATCACTTCTTGGTTACGGGATTCAGAAATCCTGCCTCCAGGAAGTGATTGGCTTTGACTGGTTCTCGAGCACTGCTCAGCCAATCAATGCAGCACTCAATGAACCAATGTGATGGCTGTAATTGGTTCATCGAGAGCTGCATTGATTGGCTGAGCAGCGGTCGAAGAACCAATCACAGCCAACACGTTGTGGAGACGAGATTTATGAACTGGCCAATCAATGCCGTGTCTCAGTGCTTCGGAGCTCCGGAGAGCAGAGGGAGGAACCTGGACCGAGCCTGCTAGGTAAGTATAGTAAGACATTCCCCGAAAATAAGACCTAGTGCCTCTTTAGGGGTAAACCGTAATATAAGACAGGGTCTTATTTTTGGGGAAACATGGTAGTTATCCGTGTCTGAATCTCTTATCACCTTTATCATTTCATGGGGTGTCATCATATTTTTAACACCCTTGCACGGGGACTGTGTGGAGCGATATTTGGTATTGCCGTGTCCGTAAAAGTCTGATCTATTAAAATAATGCATTATTTATTCTGAATGATGAATGCGATGAGAAAAAAAACACAAAACGTCAGAATTGCACATTTTTAGTCACCCTTTCCTCAGGAAAGAATGTAATAAAAAGCAATCAAAAAGTTATATGTGTATACATATATATATATATATATATAGGGAAAAAAAAAATATATATATATTTTTTTTTTTTTAAGGATTTTTTGTAAAAGTAGCGCAACTGAGTAAACTATATAAATTTGCTTGCCGCAATCGTGAAGTTATTATGTAATCTTTGCAACACAATTTGTGCCATAAAACACCTCTCCACCCACAGAAATGATATAATTGCATTTTTTTCATTTCATTTAAAAATGTTTCAGTATATTATATGATTCTGTAAATAGTACTATTGGAAAATACAACTTACCCTCCTAAAAAAATTTCCTCAGGCTCATTCGCACGGGCGACAGCGAAATCGCTGCTACAACATGGCTGCGATATATTGCATTTTTGTACACACAATTTTGTATCGTCAGTGATGCTTTTTTTTTTATAAAAAATGTTGCGTCGCTGCTACCCGCGATTTTCTCTTGTGATTTTATTATGAGAAAGTTAATAGGAGTTTCTAATGTTAAAAATATATCGCATCACATAAAAATCGCAAATGCGTGCGATACAATAGACAAGGAGGCTCCATAGGGTAACATGGGCTACAAAACATTGCAAATCGCGGCAATATTCAGCACGACGCAATTTTTTTTTCTAGCAACATAGCATCAGTGAAAACATCGCTCATGTGAAGGAACCCATTGGAAACCGTGGGCTTCACATACATGCGTTTTGTAGCACTGTCGCACGATTTTGTAGCCCGTATAAAAGCAGCCTTAGGCCGGTTTGACATTTGCGTCAGAACTTCCATCTGGAGGCTGCATCACTGATGCAGCTGAAAATACCAGTACGCAGCGCCTTTTTTCCACCCAAAAGCCAAGCAGCTGGGCGAAAATGGACGGATTCCATTATAGTCAATGGGGTCTGCCCGGCGCTGCTCTTTTCCGTCCACAGACGTAACCATTTAGCCGCGGGGATTCCCCTTTCCTGCTTGTCGAATGCAGGAGGAAAGCGGAATCCCCAGCGCCAATGTGAAACCACCCTTATATAGCCGTTGAATTAGCGGCATATACAAGGTGTTAAAAGAAATGCTAACTTCGCCTCCTATAGGATGGAGTGAGCCGCTACCTGCAGCAACCAATGAGATTCTAGTGTACATTTCCCCTCAGCAGGTTACAACATGAGAGCAGCCATCTGATTGGTCGCTTTGGCTGTTGCTAGGGGCAACCTTGCCTGCATGAGGCCTTGTATTGTTGTGGCGCCACATAACGTTATAAGACCATGTATATTAATAACTAAATAGATAAAAAGGTCCACTATTATGTGTATTATTACATAATAGACTGTAATGGCTGCACTTGTGACTGAAGTAACAACCAGACAAACATACAGCACGCCTGCAGTGCCTGCACTCATCCACAGGCGGAACCATAGATACGTAGTTGTATTTCCGGGGGAGCTGTGCAGCGACGGACCGGTCCCCCAGTGGTGCAAGGTGAGAGCGAGCTATAGTGTAAATGTATGGAGAAGGGAGACGTCACTGTGTTTACATAGATCCCCGTGTAGTACTAACGGTCTTGACACGTATCTATCGGCCATAGAGCTGTAGTGCTGCTCTGTGGAGACTCGTATATTCAGCAGGAGGGCTCAGGACTCCATTGCTGGTTATACCTGTGTAAGAAAGCCAGTTTTATCCTATATAAATGCCCTGTCGGGGACTTCTGCCAGGCGATGCGTTGGGGCTCATTCACACCGGCGATGTGTTGGGGCTCATTCACACCGGCGTATGCAATTTAGGTCCCTGAAAGATGCACCGTTTTAGACACATTTGTGTGTTTTTGGAGAATATATGTGTTTTTTGTCATTTTTTACGTCCTTATTGCATCCATATGTAATCCGTTTTTCATGCGCCCAGAAGAAGAAGGGGGACAAGAAAACTAGGTTTATGTACCCTCAGCGTTTAGCGAAATAAACGTGTTTTAGTCCCGTTCTGCGGCCGTGATGATAACGGGACAAAACAAAACCATTGATTTCAGCGGTTTCGTTTTCGCTATCATTGCGATCGTGATATTGCTGTTTCTTTTTAACGCGAATGTCAATAGGACTTTCTAATGATAAGACCGCATCGCACAAAAATCAAACGTTTGTGCTTTGCGATTTTTGTGCAATGCGTTTTTAACATTAGAAAGTTAAAAAAACACAGCGATATCGCAAGTGCGAAGGCACCCTAATTGTACGCGTGGGAAAGATAGGGCAAGACATATCTTCCCGCTATTTTTTTAAAACTCCCGCACTATGGCGCAGAGTTTGAATGGCCGGCACGGGAATTATAAACGTTGTTCATGTGTATCTACACTCCGTAGCGGTGAGCATAGCTGCGCACACGGCTGCATGAAAATTGTGTGCACGCAATAAACAGACCATACAACCCATTAATTTCAATGGGTTCGTTCACAGGAGCGTGATTGGCGTATGCAATTGCGTTGCGCAAAAAGTACAGCATGCTCCATTTTCTTGCGTATTTGCACAGGGAAAGAATGCATTTTGAACTCATTAAACTAATTGGCCATTTCAATGGCTGAGAGCATTGGGGTGTGTGTTTTTTTTTTTTTTTTTTACAAGCACAATTGGGTGCTAGGTTTTGTGCGCAAAAAGTACAGTAAAAAAGCATTGTTGTGCACACAAATTCGAAACCCCTGATGCGCTTACGTTCATGTGACACAGGACTTAGACTTCAATCGGCGATTTAAAGGATCTGTTACAAAAATTGTTAGGCCTAACTACGGTCCACGTAAAAAATGCGCTTTTAATACAACATTCGTAGGGGGTTGCTGCGCTGTCATGGTAATAATAAACCTGCCACTAAAGGGGTTCAGTCAGTAGAAAATACGGACTGCATATGGACAGAAAATCTGCCTGTGTGAATAGGCTCCCAGGATAGGGTGAAGGGCCCATTTACACGGGCGTCTTCGGTCCTTATTTTTTACTACGGGTAACAATAAAGACTTATTGGATTAGATTGGTGTATTCAGACATATGTGCTCTGAATGATTTAGTAGTCTAGAGATGGTGGTGGCCATCTTGGCTGCCTGGTGATGGGGCCCTGAACCAATTGAACCAAACAACAGTCCCCAAATCAACTACAACAGGGATCCCCAACTCCAGTCCTCAGGGACCACCAACAGGTCATGTTTTCAGGATATCCTATGGTAAGAATACCTGTGACAATGTCTGAGGCACCGACAATAATTACATCACCTGTGCAACACTGAGGAAATCCTGAAAACATGACCTGTTGGTGGTCCCTGAGGACTGGAGTTGGGGAACACTGAACTACAAGTAACATACATGCATCCTCCAGTCCTGGGGACAGTATTTTGTCCCGAAACTGGAGGGCCGCTTTAAGCTAATTGAGTGAACGACTGTCTAGCGAACGTTCATGTAAAATCTCTAACGTGTATGGGCAGCTTTAGACCGCTGTCCGTTCTCAGACTGGAGGGGCTTTTGTGCTCTTTTTTTTTTTTTTTTTTTTTATAAGCTGAACCAACCCCTTTGGTAAGAGCTCATGCACCCACCATTGCCACATGCATGGATCCTCAGCGGCAGTACACGCTGTCTCGGCAGGTCCTCTATAAGCTTCTGTATGCTCCTATAAAGGCAATTATTTTAGGAGAGAATGCATTTGGAATATGGCATCCAATGAAAAATGTCACAATTATCTTCTTGAAGATCCATGTAAAATCCACAAGACAAAAAATCCATGATGAAATAGACACAGACGTAGTATGTATAGAATAGAATTTAGCCAGGGTTCCCTGCCGATCAGCTTATTACTAGGCCAGTGTCTTCACGCATTGAGCTGATTTCTCCAGAGAGTAGACAGCTCCGTTCTTTCTGCAGTGGCTAAGCTTAGTATTACAAGCAGAGTCCCCATTCATTCGGAACTTGGTCTTCAATACCAAACCTGCTCACTGCAGTGAGAATAGAGCTGTTTGCTTCTTGCAGAAATCAATTCAATGCATGGGCACCCTGCACGGGCGAACAGCTGATCGTCAAGGATCCCTGGAGCCAGACCCCCCACTGATCTATAATTGATGGCCTATTCTGCACATAGGCTGTTAATAGTCTACAATTTGACAACCCCTTTAACAAAAAATGAAAAGAATATGGATGAGTCTCAAAATACCTGTGTGCGGATAGGTAACCAGAAGACTGTACTACCATAATAGTTGCTTTACAGGGAACCTGTCATCACCATCTCACCCCTATAACTAACTTCACTGGCTGGTAGGGGATGAAATATCTATTGTTTTTAATGCCCTCTGTTTTCCCTAATGAGCCCATGTAAATCCACAATTAGTTTCCAAAGTTATCACTTGCCATGTGCACAGATGAGCAGAGAAGAGTCATGCAGCCAAGAAGAGTCACGCTGATATATTAGCTGCTGAGCTAGCCGTGTCCCCTTTCTCTTGATAGACAGCTTGTCATATCCCCTATTTCACAGTAAATTCTGTCTATCTAGAGAAAGGGGACACGGTTAGCTCAGCAGCTAATAAATCAGTGCCACTCTTCTTGGCTGGATGATTCTTCTCTGCTCAAGTAGAGTCACTGTTTTATTAGCTGCTGAGCTAGCAGTGTCCCTTTTCTCTTCATAGACAGCTTGTCCTATCCCCCATTGCACAGTAAACCCTGTATATGTTCAGAAAGGGGACACGGTTAGCTCAGCAGCTAATAAATCAGCGTGGCTCTTCTTGGCTAGATGACTCTTCTCTTCTCACTTGCACATGGCAAGCTATAACTTTGAGACTTATTTGAGGAGGTACATGGGCTCACTAGGAAAAGAGAGGGCATTAGAAGTAATTGATGTTTCACCCCATACCAGCCAGTGATGTTAGTTTTAGGGGTCTAGATGTGATCTGCATCACTTTCATTGTTTATCTTGGTTGATAGGTGAAATGAACTGACAACATGTCTTCATGCTCTTCTCTTATAGCTGATTTCAGCCGCTGTTCCAATGAAGAAGTGGGGCACAATGGCCGGAGGATGTCGCCTCTTATTATCTACAGTAAGACTACACTGTGTCCGTACCCTTTCCTGCTCCCTTCACACTCCTGCACCCCGCCAGCTCCAGCCGTATGCTCCAGTGTTTTGTAAGGCTCCAGCCTACGGTAACAGAACAGCTTTAGTTGACCAACATGGACATCACAGTTACCAAGATTTATATCTCAGAAGCTTTGCACTGTCTAAAGAAATAACTCGCCTCTTGGGTGACCCTAAAAATGATGTTCCCCCGAAAAGAGTGTCCTTCCTTTGCCCTAATGACTCCTCCTATGTGGTGTGCCAGTGGGCCGCTTGGATGAGTGGTGCCATTGCAGTCCCACTTTTTAAGAATCACCCACCTCCTGAGCTGGAGTACATTTTGAAGGATTCCCAGAGCGCTCTGGTTGTTGCTGAGACAAAATACGCAGATGTAATTGCACCTTTGGCAGGGAAGTTGGGGATTGCAAACATTACTGTCCCAAACTTTCCGGAGCAAAGGTCTACAGAGGAAATGGTACATTTGGAAGCCCATGATTTCCACTTGGATTGGAAAGAAAGGGGAGCTATGATTATTTATACCAGTGGAACCACCGGAAGACCAAAAGGTGTCCTCAGCACCCACCAAAATCTAACTGCGATGGTAAGAACTCAATGTACACATGAAGTAAGTGGGCACCCTGGGCAGTAATGACAAGAAGGATGACTGTAACGGCAACATACGTTCTATGTCTGGATTCAGACACATCAGTGGAGTTGAAGAACAGCATCTCCATAAAAGTTAAAGGGGGTTTCCTAGATATAGATATATTCATACCAAAAGAGGACAAACAAGTTATACTAATCCAAGGGCAGATGTCATAGGGACACCAAGCAATAGTAAAGTGCTGGACCAAAAAGTTCTTTAACCACTTAATGACAAAGCCTGTTTGCTCCTTAATGGCCAACCAATTTTTCACTTTCTTTCATCATCACATTACTTTTTTTTTTAAATACTTTTTCAACTTTTTATTTTTGTCCCACTAGGGGACTTGATTATGGTCGTCTTTTATCATTCATCTAATACACTACTAGACTTCAGAAAGTTGCTCACCTCAGTTGTTTTGTGTTGTTCTTTTTGATCGTCATGCATTCTTTAATCATGGTTTAATAAAGATAATACATTTTATACCTGTGTGTTAACCCTTTAACGACTACCCATATGTCTTTTGACGGCTGCCATTAAGGGGCTTTAATCTGCAGCGCTGTCAAAAGACGTATGGGTGGTCGTTAAGGGGTTAACACAAAGGTATAAACTGTATCATCTTTATTAAACCATGATTAAAGAATGCATGCCGATTAAAAAGAACGCCACATGTGCAAAAATGTGCAAGTACTAAGGGATCAGTCCCAATAAAGTGCTAAGATTGATCCGTTAGTAATTGCACACTTCTGCCCACCTCAGATTCTTGCATCTGTAAGGGCTCCTGCACACTTGAGTTTTTCTTGCACATTTTTTTCACGCAATATCGCTGCGTTTTTTTTCACGCAATTGTCAGTGGGACTTTCTAATGTTAAAAACTAGAGATGAGCGAGCGTACTCGGAAAACCACTACTCGCTCGAGTAATTTGCTTTATCCGAGTATCGCTGTGCTCGTCCCTGAAGATTCGGGTGCCGCTGCGGCTGACAGGTGAGTCGCAGCGGGGAGCAGGGGAGAGCGGGCGGGAGAGAGGGAGAGAAAGATCTCCCCTCCGTTCCTCCCCGCTCTCCCCTGCAGCTCCCCGCTCCGTGTCGGCACCCGAATCTTCAGGGACGAGCACAGCGATACTCGGATAAAGCAAATTACTCGAACGAGTAGTGCTTTTCCGAGTACGCTCGCTCATCTCTATTAAAAACGCATCGCACAAAAATTCCAAAGCACCAACAAGTGATGCGTTTTTAACATTAGAAAGTCCCATTGAGAATTGTGTGGAAAGAAAAAACATGCAAGAAAAACACAAGTGTGCAAGAGCCCTAAGAGTGGCTTTACACACTGGCGTCAGCAACAGTTGTTCCGTGTGAACATGGCCACCAACGTGGGGACAAACGATAATTCGCTCACTAGTCATTCTGTTTCAGCTCACCTAAAAATAGTCGCTGGCTGATTATCATATGATGTGAACAGGTAATCCTTGTCTTTTACTGACTAGCCAATAGATTTTGCAGGGAGGTGTGCGTTTCAGTGACACCGAACACGAACAACAATCGCTCTGTGTAAAAGCACGCACTCAATAGTGTGGCGCAGAGTGTTAAGGCAGCAGAATGCAGTCCTAAGCTCTCACTCACGACCTGAAGGTTGCAGGTTCAATCAGGTAGCCGGCTCAAGGTTGACTCAGCCTTACAAGCTTCTGAGGTCGGTAAAATGAGTACCCGGCTTGGTGGGGGGTAATAAACAAATTACCTAAAAGCGCTTTGGAGTAAGTTGGCGCTATACAAATAACAAGTCCCTTCCACTTCATTGATATGCTAACAACTCGCTGTAGCGACTATTTCCAGCAGCTATCTGAACAATAGTTTTTAATCTGAATGCATTTTTTAATTCTGGTTTAATAAAGAAGATCCTTTTTACACCTTTGTGTGAGGCCCGGGTTCACACAACCGTATCATAATATGCAGTGTAAAGTTAGCAGCGTTTTTATGTGTATTGAAATACGTATCCATGCGTATGTACTGCTTCGTTTATGCGCAAAAAAATGAACGCAAGCAGAAGTTGCCTTACCCCATGGAAACGCCCTTCTAGCA
Organism: Eleutherodactylus coqui; assembly: GCF_035609145.1. Taxonomy (NCBI): domain Eukaryota; kingdom Metazoa; phylum Chordata; class Amphibia; order Anura; family Eleutherodactylidae; genus Eleutherodactylus; species Eleutherodactylus coqui. The sequence goes on along the minus strand of NC_089847.1, from coordinate 25,186,797 downwards.
CTCACATGATGGCACAGGCGCCATTTTCTTGTGCTTTCCTGTGTTGGTGAAGTTGTTAGCGGCGCTCTTAGAACCTTATCTTCACTACAGGATGGCGCTCTATTGGCTTGGCTGTTTTTATTTCCACTTTTGCGCAGCTACGACCGATGCTTAAGAGCAAAAAGTTTACCCATATCAACAGTAGCCAATGTATGTATATTATGGCCTCCAATATCCACAGACAACAGCTTGGATGGGTCGGAGGTCCAAATAGGCTCCTGCACCGTCTGTCTACAACTTCCTGGTTTCTTTTTTTAACTTCCTTTACGCATTAAATATACGCAAGTTTGAGTGAACCAATGAAAAGCAATGTACTTTCGTTGACGCCATTTTGCAAGTATATTATGCTCATACATTGCACATGTAATACACACCGAAAATAGTTGTGTGAGCCCGGCCTTTGGCATAGAGAACTTTTTGGTCCAGCACTTTATTATCGGTTGGTAGACATAGATACTTAGGAATATTTCTTCTCCCAGGTGACATAATCAGCTTATTACATTGTCCGTCAGTTCTGGCCTATACACCTGTGAGCAGGGCGGAGCCAAAGCGCTATATGGTCATATGAGAACATAATGACATCACACCTACCACACGTCGAGGGGGCGGTATATTATTTGCACTCCATCTTCTCTGTTACGCTGGTTCTAGTCCCGTTCAGGCTGCAGTATGCACCTTCTGTGCGATTGTCCCGAATCTAGAGGGTCAGTTTAACGAATGTCACTCGGTGGCATTCATCTCCCATAGGCTGTCTCTGGTTTATTCTATGCAGTCAAAAAACGGAACTTCCTGAGCAGAGAGGCACAATGGCCTTGATCAGCTGAATGGGGGTGAATGTTTCTGGTTACCATATGCGCCAGGATTTTCTTGGTACATACGGTAAACATACACTATGAGGATTAAAAGTGAAAATAGCCTAAAAATGCTTTCAGACTGGGCAATGACACGAGCCAACGATGTCACCGTTCGCTCTTGTGCAGCCCATTTAGACAGGCAGATTCATCGTTGACTCCTTCAACGAGAATCGTTCAGTGTTTCACGGTCGGAACTGAATAGTGCCACCCAGGCCCCATTGACTATACTGGGGTCCGCCCGCTTTCCGATTGGCTTTTAGACGGAAGAATTATCGTTATAATACAATGCTTTTTCTTCCAGTATTTTTAGCCGGATCTGCGATGGAAGGTTCTGGCGTAGATGTGAGACCACCCTTGTAGCACTGCAGTTGTGGTCTCCCTTTAAACCCTAACTCATGTGCTGTTTTCTTCCATGCAGGTAACCGCTCTGGTCAGCGAATGGTTGTGGACTAAATCTGATTGTATTTTGCACGTTCTTCCGCTTCACCATCTTCATGGCGTGGTCAACAAATTGCTGTGCCCTCTCTGGGTGGGGGCTACTTGTGTCATGCTCCCTGAATTCTCCCCAAAGACGGTAAGGAGGCCGGAGGCTGGAGGTGGCCCCGAGATGTCAGAGTAAACATTTTAATGAATTACTAAGTTTAAACAGACTTTTAATATAAAGTGTGTCATCTACATCTGTAGTGGGGGTGGATACACTGTAACCAGTTATATCAGGCTGACAGTAGTGTTTGTAGCTATATATCTTGCCATAGTAAGCTGGGCTCCAGATTTTTAAAAAATTACCTAGCCAAAGGCTACTAAGCTGGAGGATTTAGGAGCCAAATAACATTTTTAGTTGCAAATTTGAAAGAAGGAATAAAAGAAGCCATAAAATAGTGCATACGGTACACACTTTACATATACAGAATATCTAGCTCTTACTAGAATAAGATCTGGGGTGTGTTCACACGTAGATGATTTGCTACGGATTTTCCGAAGTTGGAAAAAATCTGCAGCAAATCCTCACCCAAATCTGCCCCATTCGATGCAGATTTTGGTGTGGACCTGCGGCAGATTTTACCCCTTCAAATTTCAATCGGATTGAAGGGGTGAATTGTACAGTGACTCAGCAACAAAATCCACACCAAATGGTGCAGGTGTTGACATGGATTGTGGTGCAGATTTGCTGTGGATTTTTTTCAGCTGCGGAAAATCTGCACAAATCAGCTACCCTGTTTCTCCATAAGTAAGACAGAGTCTTATAATAACTTTTGCTCCAAAAGATTTTACTTTTTTACATGTATAGCTACCTGGACACTAATTAAATTGGCTTTTTTAAATTAACTGTAACTAGGGCTTATTTTTGGAGTAGGGCTTAATATTAAGCAATCTCAAAAATTCTAAAAAATCATGCTAGGTCTTATTTTTTGCGGAACAGGGATACATGTGAATGCACCCTGCCTGCACTCCCTCCTCTCAATATCCTCCCATCCTCCAATATTAATAGTGTCTCCACTAAAAAATTGCCATCACCATACACCCTCTTTGTAATAGTGGCTGCAGTTGGATAATAGTCAAATAGTGCCTCAGTGGTCCCCCATTAATTTAGTAGTGCGTTGTCTACCTCTCCGGACGCGCACCAACTTTTTAACAAGCAGCTCTTTCTCAGTACTTCTCCGACTGTCAGAGGTTTTGGATGCCGGGTGCTGCATACAGAGGAGATCCTGCCTCTTCCCCCGTCTCCTGCACCTACTATACACTAGAACAGGAGATGGGAAGGAGTCAGGATCTCTTCTGCATGCAGCGCCGGCGTCCGGAACCTCTGACCGGCTCAGTACTACTATCAGCCATTCTCCTGTGCTGCCACCGCACTGCTTGCCTGACTGATGTTTCTGGTGAGCAGCAGCGGGGTGTGGGCCTAGCAGGGCCACCTCTATAGCCGGGGGAAATGCATTTTATCTTAAGTTACAGCAGCAAAAAAGCCACAGCGGGGCTAGTTGCAATTGGCGACAAGTCTACGAAGTCTTGTCACCTGCTGCAAATTAGAGGTCGTCATCTGGAGCCCTGAGATGTGACCAAGCATTGGAGTTTTATTTAAAGACTATCTATAAGTGTTGCAGTACATTCACAGGAGATGTATTCTCCACCGTGGAAAACTTGCGCCGAATCCACAGCCGCATGCCTTGGATATGCAGTTTTTGCTACGGATTCACAGTTGATTAAGGCTGCCCGGCAAAAACGCCTCCCATCACTTCAGTAAAGTGGCGATCCACCGGCGCAGCCTTCGGTCGCGTCGGAGGGTTGGCAAGTGTTCCCATTACTTTCAATGTTTGCGTGTGATGTGTTTTACTGTCCCATTGAAAACAATGGCTGATGCGTTCCGAGAAACGCGTAAACATAGGACATGCCGCAGTGCGGGAAAACATCGCTTGTGTATATGACTCATTCTAAAGAATCGGGCTCATATTTGTGTGAGATTTGTGCTTCTTGCAATGCTTAAATCTTGCATGAGTTTCTCGGTCGTGTGAAATTTGCTGTAATAATCCGCAGCGTTAACTTGCATGCTAGAGACTAAAATCTGCGCTGCAGGTCAGTTTTATGCTAGATCTCATCCACTTTGCTCCCAGTGAAATACGCTACTTTTTTACACATGTAACTGCAACAAAAAATAAGCAGTGCTACATATAAACCTACCCTGAAAGGGGTTGTCCCGCGAAAGCAAGTGGGGGTATACACTTCTGTATGGCCATATTAATGCACTTTGTAATATACATCGTGCATTAATTATGAGCCATACAGAAGTTATTCACTTACCTGTTCCGTTGCTAGCGTCCCCGTCGCCATGGTGCCGTCTAATTTCAGCGTCTAATCGCCCGATTAGACTCGCTTGCGCAGTCCAGTCTTCTCCCTGCTGAATGGGGCCGCTCGTGCCGGAGAGCTGGTCCTCGTAGCTCCGCCCCGTCACGTGTGCCGATTCCAGCCAATCAGGAGGCTGGAATCGGCAATGGACCGCACAGAGCCGACGGTGCACCATGGGAGAAGACCCGTGGTGCATCGTGGGTGAAGATCCCGGCGGCCATCTTCGTAAGGTAAGGAAGAAGTCGCCGCAGCGCGGGGATTCGGGTAAGTAATAAACCTTTTTTTTTTTTTTTTTAACCCATGCATTGGGTTTGTCTCGCGCCGAACGGGGGGGCCTATTGAATAAAAAAAAAAACGTTTCTGCGCGGGACAACCCCTTTAAGGCGGCTTCCGACAAGCGTATGCGCAAATATGTCCACCTTAGCGTAACGTATTTACACAATGAACAAGGTTGATTTACGCGCGTATCGGTAAAAAGTAATATACATTTTCCGCCCACAGGGCATGTGCAACCCACCCCCACCATGTTTCAAAAGACTTTTTAGCCTAATGAGAATCAGATGTGTTCTTGTTTTCCCCGGAATTGCTCAGTGTGTTGCACATTTGCGCACCGCCCATAGACTCCTATGGGGCCGCTGTTGCACAAATGCCCACGCGAAAGAAATGCATGCGTAAAATACGGAAATGAGGATGAACCAGTGAGTTCTATCCTCTGTGTATTGGCAAATTTTGCGCACGCAAATATGTTTATCTGAAGGATCCTTTCTGGTCTGTTTTTAATGATGCTAAGTAGTATTTGACATGGATTTACTACAACTCTCTGCTACGTTATTACTTCTCCCTCACACATGCACTTTTTACCATGATTACTGTGGTATTTTGAACGCCACATTATCGCAGTATAACGCTCCAATTTTTTTAAATAGGGCCTAGTGGTGGATCTCCATCGATCAACTTCTGCTGACCTATCCAGAGGATTGGTCATCAGTTGTAAAAGTCTGAAATACCCCTTTAATGGCCACACAGTTGATTAGCATGGTGGCTCAGTGGTTAGCACTGTTGCCTTGCAGTGCTGGGGTCTTAGGTTCAAATCTGACTAAGGGCAACATCTGCATGGAGTTTGTATGTTTGAGTGGTTTCCTCTGGGTACTCCAGTTTCCTCCCAAAAACACAGGTGAATATAAAAATTGCCAACCCCATTGGAGACAGAAGCCATATCAAAGTGATTAAAGGGCTTGTACCAGAATTACAAGTTATCCCCTATCTACTGGATCCTGAGAAGGGGTTCCCGTACCGCTGTCTTCCTACCGTAACTGCAGTAAGGGCTCTTTCACACGGACGTCAATGTTTTTACATTTGCCGCCGGTGACGTAAAAATATGTGAATGGGCACACAAAGCTTATGTTTGTGTGCCCGTTCAGGGGGCCTGAGACCGGCGCTTATCTGCCGAGCCCACAGTGCTGTCGGGCGGTGGAAGACAGTTTAGCTCTGCTAAGCTGTCCCCCCCCCCCCCCCCCTTCCCTTCCCTCGTCGGCTCCCGGCAGGGGAAGAAGGTGGGATGTGGTGGGAGCTAGTGTGCTAAGCTCCTGCCTCCTATCCGCCGCTTGTCCACAGCAATGGGAGGGGACAGGAGTTTACCAACTAGCTCTGCCCGCTTCCTCCCATGGAACGCTTTTTCGCCACAGGAATTCGCCCGTTTGATCTGATGCATTGGAATCCAATGCATCAAATAGTAGAATATAGCGTCCGGCCGTGAAAAGAGCGGCCGATATATGCTCGCGTGAATAAAGCCTAAGGAGAAAACTGAATGCAGCGATGGTTGCGCAAGTACGCCGCCACTCCATTAATTTTCAACGGGACTGCTGAGCGTATTCTGTAAATCATGGGGGGAAAAAATGTGGCACAAATTGCAAGTGCAGCCGATAGTACAGCGAGCCGTACAACATCCAGCACTCCTTGTAACGGACAGCAGTTTGGCTTCTTGCGACAATTAAATGCTTCCGCCTGCCCTTGATCTGCGAGATGACCATTATGGACGGACTTGGCCGTGGAGTCTAAACACTCGGCATAGATTTTTCCAGCCGCTTCGTCCAGCTGCGCTGAATTAAGAGGTCGCTCGGCGGTTTTGATGTCTCTCTCAGCTGCATTAAAACACGTTTTAGAGAGAATTGTTGTGGAGCAGCGGTGAGAACAAGAGGAGGAGGAGGAGGTGATGGAGGTTCGGGAGGGGAGCGGAAACCATAACAAACAGCTTGGGGGAATATAAAGCCTGGAGTTGTCTACAAGAACACTGAAGGCGTCCGTGTGCCGAGGCGGAAGGGATTCACCTTTAATCAGTCCCCGTGAGGACTTGTGCTCGTGGCGCAGGGCGAGGACGGGTTGGACTGTCAGCCCCTGTTAGCAATCACATACATTACTGGGATGGGAGCAGTAAGGAGTGTGTAAATGGACGTAACATAGTCAGCCGTAGCTATACACCATCTATATACACTATAGTTACACCCAGCGGAGTCTTGTCATTGCTGCAGGTTGGCTTCAGCTTCTCTTGCCTTCATCCCAGGAGATGTGCGGTCCTCCTCGTCCGCCTTAGCAATATAGTAGCTAATGCTTATGGCAGAATAGCCATTTTTGAAGACAATGTAAATTCCCGGAACGGTATGTCCACAGAGCAAAAACCTGTAAACTCCTATTCTTCAACGTTTAAAGGGTTTGTCCGGCTCTCCAGCATCCAATCATATGTTAGGGAATTGGTATTTATGCATTATCCTAGTAGAGTATGGATGAGGATACATTGTATCAGTAGTAAATAAGAATACTCTGTAGATGTCCCTTCTTTGTAAAACCACTTAGATGCACTTCTACAATGGGACAGTATGTAATCAACAGGTAGAAGTTGCTTCTCTGTAGGGCCTATTCACACGGGCGCATTTTCTCTCCGCATTTTTTCCGGACGGCATATGGACTCATTGAATTAAATTTGTGTATTTTTTTGTTTACTTTTGTACGCGAACTGATGTTATTCGTAAAACAAAAATTAGCATGTCCTATTAGGGCCCTTGTTCATAAACCAAAATCGCCCATTAAGGTCTATGGCTGTGTTTAAAAAAAAAACAAAAAAAAAAACAGCGAAGAATGTTCACTAAGATTTTTTTTCGCGCAGCCTGTTTTCTGTGGGTTGTGCCTAAACCGATATGATTTGGGCTTTTTATTTTGCATGTGTTCAAAAGGGATTTTAAGTTCAAATTAATCACATCAGGTCTGTGCCCTTTCATGTGATCGTGTGTATATGTATTTATATAAATGCATCTTCAGATCTGTTCCATTACGCCTGAAGAAGGATACTGAGAGGTCTGAAAGCTTGCAATAACATCATGTATTTTTGTTAGCGATTCAAAGGTAATGGCTATCTACAAGATACTTTGTTTCTCTTACTGAGAACAATCACATTTTGCTCTACAGGTATCACGGTATCAAACCTTTTTTGTTTTTTCAAATTTGATGACACACGGATGCAACATGGGCATAAAAAACCTGCACATATGCAGCAAAAGCGCACATACACGCAGTGAAAACAATGCATTTTTCACTGACCAAAATTGGATTGGCCATTGTGAATGAGCCCTTAGCGTCCCTTTAAACTGGTAGGAGCTTAAAGGGGTTATACAGGGTTAGAAAAACATTGCTGCTTTTTTTGTCCGTTGGTTTTGTCTGGTATTGTAGCTCTGCTCCCATTCACGTCAATGGACTTGAGCTGTAATACCACACACATAGTGCAGAACAGTCAACATGACATCCAAGATCCACGAAAGCTTGACTGGCGTGATCAACAAGCGGGTATATAAACAGTAGGTGTTGGTGGTTCACTTGGCAAACAAACTTGGAACACTGCCCTACTTCGTTCACCATAACGGCTTCATTGGCGGCATGCTTCTGTCCTCCATACATAATGTTGTGATTTGCACAGTCCTTGCCCATTAGATATTGATGTTTGTACATTATCGTTGACTGCTCTGCTATTGGAGGGCAAGTAGTAAATTATTTGAGCTACTGCTGCTTGAAACATTATTGAAGGGCAGCACGGTGGCTCAGTGGTTAGCAGCACAGAGGTCCTGTGTTAGAAACTGACCAACCACAATATCTGCATGGAGTTTCCTTTTGAGTACTCCGGTTTCTTCCCAGACAATCCAAAAAAGTATACTGACGCTAGTTTGACACAGCATTTTATGGCCATTTTGCGGCACATTTATCCAGCATTTAAAGGAGATGTCCCGAGGCAGCAAGTGGGTCTATACACTTCTGTATGGCCATAATAATGCACTTTGTAATGTACATTGTGCATTAATTATGAGCCATACAGAAGTTATAAAAAGTTTTATACTTACCTGCTCCGTTGCTGGCGTCCTCGTCTCCATGGTGCCGACTAATTTTCGCCCTCCGATGGCCAAATTAGCTGCGCTTGCGCAGTCCGGGTCTTCTCCTCTTCTCTATGGGGCTCCGTGTAGCTCCGTGTAGCTCCGCCCCGTCACGTGCCGATTCCAGCCAATCAGGAGGCTGGAATCGGCAGTGGACCGCACAGAAGAGCTGCGGTCCACGGAGGCAGAGGATCCCGGCGGCCATCTTCAGCAGGTGAGTATGAAGACGCCGGACCGCCGGGATTCAGGTAAGCGCTGTGCGGGTGGTTTTTTTAACCCCTGCATCGGGGTTGTCTCGCGCCGAACGGGGGGGGGGGTTTAAAAAAAAAAAAAACCCGTTTCGGCGCGGGACATCTCCTTTAACTCTTGATGGCCTCTCCTTTAAGAGCCACTTCGGTAATTTTTTAAAATGTCTTTCTTAATTAAAGAGCCCCCCCCCCCACACACACACACACACACACTTCCCTGTATTCATAAGTGGGCTCGTATTACCTTGGTTAGTTATTCCTGTCCGAATCTTCCAGCTTGATGGTCATGTGATCTCAGTTCTGACCAGCCTCAGATCTGCTTGGAGATATGTATTCATTTGCTAGTCAATTTCTCAGTCTGTGTGATACGGTTGCATAGATCTTCCACTGCTACTGCCTGCAGGTGACAAAGTCATGTTACTGATGATGGTCACACTGCTTTCTGTCACACAGCTATAATAGAGGAGATCACAGCTCATCCTTCTCACTGTATACTTATGGTCTGCAGCTTATTTAAGTAATTATTGAAGGTAATGATAATGAAACTGTCCACCTCTGCCGGCAAAAATGGTATAGCCTTAACTAAGGCTGAGCTGATGCATCATGGGATTGGGTGAATGTTTAAATTAAAAAGTCTCACCACACAGATAGCGTCTGATAAGCATCAAACAGGCATGGAAGTGGCTGGAATACACTGAGGAGACCTACAGAGTATGAAAGGTAATCAGGTTAGAGGGGCATGCATGGAAAAATGTGTTTTTTGCCGGAGTGGCCCTTTAAGAAAAACCTTCAGTAGTATATCAGTGGGGTTTTTGCTCTCATTCTTGGGGCTGATGTGTGCCGAATAATACAGCTCCTTTCTTTCTCCATTAAGTGAGCCCCTTTAAAGCCTATAGTGTAATACTACATACAAACTGTTTTTGTGGTGTTTTTGGAATTTTTTTTTGCGAAACGCAGCATATTAAAGAGACCAGTTGCAGAGGTTTTACGTAGTCTTTCACATATTGCATGATTTCTGGTGCATTGTGGGCTTCTTCTGTGAACCGCTGTTAACCTTGGCAAGGACACATGAGGTTTTAAGAAGATAAAAGTGCAGCAGCTGGAAGAAGTCGGAGCCAATGTGCCTTGCAAATTCTGCGCATTTAACTCCAAAGGATGTGTGAGAGGGTAACTCGTTATCTTTCATAATTGATGTGTGATTGTTTAATGTTGTCCAGTATTTGAACTGGATAACGGGAGGTGGAGGTGCCAGCTCCCCATTTTGATTTGCGCATGTACAGTAATTGTACCCACCTTCTGAACACCAACATCAGGAAGAAGACTGGGTAATTTTAGTTGTAATACTATAGATACAATATTGTCTATAATGCAAAACAGCCCCCCAACTACCATCACTTGGAGGGCCACTCCAGCGAAAACACGTTTTTCTCTCCCCCCCCCTTAACTGATTGCCTGTCACACTCTGGAGGTCTCCTCTGTATATTGCAATCACTTCCATGCAGTGCAGCCCCCTGTCTGATGCTTACCAAGCACCATACTGATGCTGAGATTTCTCCCTGATCACTTTCTCTATGCTATGTTAACACTCCCATGATGCATCAGCATCATATCACATGACTAATTAGAGCCAGTACCATCTCTGCTTGCTGGGAGGACAGTGTCATTACCTTCTGTATTTACCTAATTAAACTACAGACCATAAGTATACACATAGGAGGATAAGCTGTGAGCTCCACCATTATAACTGTGTAACAGGAGCCTCTAATGTTCGGCAGTAACTGTGATAGGAATTTCTGTTCCCCTCCCTATGAAGATCTTGTGAGGTTGTCTCGATGTAATATCATACTGGAATTATGCCTACTGAAGAATTGACTTCCAGAGAGAACATAAAGCCAAGGAATTCTCAGATGGTCAGAATGAGATCACATGACTCACTTAGAGAGATGGACTCCAGGAAGTTTCAGATAGAAAGGAATAACTAGTAGAGATGAGCGAGTATACTCGCTAAAGGCAATTGCTCGAGCGAGCATTGCCTTTAGCGAGTACCTGCCCGCTCGAGACGAAAGGTTCGGGTGCCGGCGCGGGGGAGCAGTGAGTAGCGGCAGTCAGCAGGAGGGAGCGGGGGGGAGAGAGGGAGAGAGAGATCTCCCCTTCGTTCCGCCCCGCTCTCTCCCCTGCATCTCCCTGCCCGCCGCCGGCACCCGAACCTTTTGTCTCGAGCGGGCAGGTACTCGCTAAAGGCAATGCTCACTCGAGCAATTGCCTTTAGCGAGTATACTCACTCATCTATAATAACTAACCATGGTAATACTAGTCAACTGGGAGCTAATTGCATAGTAAATTACGCTAAAAATTCACCGCAGTGGTCCATTTAAAAAAAAAAATGTTTTTTTTTTTTCCTCAAAGAACATTTTACTAGATTTGCTTGTTAGGAAACCTCATTGTGGTACCATGTAAAATCTGCAAGCAAAATGTACACTCGGGTCTTTAGCACCCTAATTTAGCTAAATGTTGGCATTTTGGGGGAGAATTAGGAGCATTTCATCAATCCCATAATTTTAAATTCTTCACGATTATCTTGAATCCTTCTGGAGTATAATATCCAGACTGGAGTTTCATTACATAAATATCCAATTATGGGAAATAATGACTTAGAAGCTGTTGTTCTTCCTTGTCGTCTTTTCTGTAGGTATGGGAGCACTTGTTAAGCATGGATTCACCTTCTATCAACATCTTCATGGCCGTACCTACCATCTACAGTAAACTGATTGATTACTATGACAGTCACCTTACTACCCCCCATGATAAGCTCTCTGTGAAGACCGTGTGCCAGCAGAAAATCAGGTATTGTTGCAATGCTACAAGCTACAGTAGATGGGATGAGAGGTTTGTTGCAAAAATTAAAGGGGTTGTAAACTATTGATGGCCTATCCTCAGGTTAGGTCCTAAATAGTACATCGGCAGGGGCCCGCTGCTCAGGATCTCAGCTCATCCGCTGTTTGCTGAGTCCATATGCTCATGGACTAAGACTATTTTTACAGGAAGCAGAAAGCTCTGTTCCCACTTTGGTGGCCAGGTTTGGTATTGCAGGCAAAGTACCAACTGAAATGAATGTTAACTGTGCCTGCAATACCAGGCTTGTCCACTGAAGAGAGAATGGAGCTGTATGCTTCCTGCAGAATTCAGCACAGTGCATGAGCACACCAGCCCATTGAATCTGATTGGTAGGGGTCCCAGACAACAAACCTCTGTGGATCTACTACTAATGGCCTGTTCTACAGATAGGCCATCAATAGTTTACCACTGGACAACCCCTTTAAAGGTGGTATTCCAACTATAGACATTTATGGTGTATTGGTGGAAAATCCCATTCAACAACCCAAACACGATGTCGGAGAAAGGGGGACAGCGAAGCAGAGAGTAGGGCTGAACCTTGTTCTTTTACTGAGCATCTAAGAGGTGGAATACCTACCTATCAGACATACTATCCATCCTTTCAATCCATGCCACGTCTCATTTTTGGCTATCCAAGATAGCCTTTGCAGTTTTCAGACTACCTAATCCCCACAGTGCATTGGTAGTGTTAAGACTACTACATCTGCTCTCTGATTGGCCAGAACTGCTCTCGTGATCAGCACTGACTAAGTAGAACATTGCTGTAGCCAACTTGGACAGCCAAAAGGACCCTGGAACTTGGGTCGCTTTAACTTTTACAATTTGGCAAAAACAGTAAGCAAAAATTCACTTTTACGGTGTATTCCTTATTTGACATGTTTTTTGCAGTGTCAAGCTATACTAAATTAATTTGACTTGCATTAACCTTCTCCTGTGGCTGGCTGTTACTTTTGTCATATGGTGTCAGGATGCCTTTCTATCTTCCAGATTAATGGTGTCTGGGTCGTCGGCTCTTCCTGTGCCGATTTTGGAGCGTTGGAGAGAAATCACTGGGCACACTCTTCTAGAGAGATATGGAATGACAGAAATAGGCATGGCACTGACAAACCCACTTAATGGACCACGTGTACCAGGTAGTCCACTAATGTCATGTGTTCTCATATTGAAGGCTGCGAGATTAGATATAAACTATTGATGACTTGGGCAGTAACAAACACATCCTTCAGCACCCATGCACACCCAACGCATCCTTCAGCACCCATGCACACCCAACGCATCCTTCAGCACCCGTGCACACCCAACGCATCCTTCAGCACCCGTGCACACCCAACGCATCCTTCAGCACCCGTGCACACCCAACGCATCCTTCAGCACCCGTGCACACCCAACGCATCCTTCAGCACCTGTGCACACCCAACGCATCCTTCAGCACCCGTGCACACCCAACGCATCCTTCAGCACCTGTGTACACCCAACGCATCCTTCAGCACCCATGCACACCCAACGCATCCTTCAGCACCCATGCACACCCAACGCATCCGTCAGCACCCATGCACACCCAACGCATCCGTCAGCACCCATGCACACCCAACGCATCCGTCAGCACCCATGCACACCCAACGCATCCGTCAGCACCCATGCACACCCAACGCATCCGTCAGCACCCATGCACACCCAACGCATCCGTCAGCACCCATGCACACCCAACATCTGCACAAAAAAAATCAATGGGAGCTGAAGTGGTTATTAATCTTCTGTAACCGACCCCGGTGCCGGAGGTGAAAGTGCCAGAAGTGTAATAGTTGCTTCAGCTCCCATTGATTTCAAGAGGAGTAAAGCCAGCTGTGACACTTCTGCTGCCGTCCCCTATGACGACATCCAACCCTCTGCACTGACAGACTGGGCGATCAGCGCATCGCCGGGGATCCTGAGCAGCAGGTCCCCGGCGATTAACTGTTGATCTTTCCTGAGAGTAGGTCATCAATAATATTTGCCTAGAAAACACCATTAAACATGCACATGCTGATGACCCACTAAGAAATGCAATACAATTTTTTAGTTGGTCACCCACATGTGTATAGTTTAAATAAAGATCCAGATTTTAATCAGCAGCTCTTGTGAACCGGATCTCCAAGTTCATTTTTGTATGTGTCTTTGTCAAATTAAGTTCAGGTGGGATCCGCATACCAGGAGTTACTATATAAGGGGTGAGCTGGTTTGATTTTCTTTGGTTTTACCCCCATCAGGCTGGTGTGAAGAAGTCGTGGTGTGCCAAAAAACTCACAACGGGGCCTGGAACGGTACTGCAGCTTTCTCCCATTCACTTTTACAGGAGAGCGCTAGAGTACTATTCACTGTAAGGCTAGAACTGATGTGTCACGTTGAGGGGAGATGAAGGAAATGTTCACTTTTGCCAAATATATTTTAAATATTTATCTGCTTAGCATGTTGAGCATCTTTACCAATCTTGTACTAATTTTTAGCATATCTTCAGTGCAAATCACAAGTACAGTTGTAAGTTGGTCAAGCAGTTTATTCTGCACAGACCAACGCATTTCACGCCCGGACGGGACCCTTCAGACATGAGGAGACCCCTAATCACTGGTGTAAAGTAATCTACTCACTCTGGGATTGTGGGCACGGAAAAAGAACTAAGACACTACATCTGCTTTGATTGGCCAATGCTTCCCATGTGATCAGCACTGGCCAGCAGGAGTAACAGGTAGTGTCTCAGACTACCAATGCATACTAGTGCACAGTGTGCATCAGGTAGTCAGAGAAGCGGTTCGGCCATCTTTGTCTGCCCAGGCCTGGAGGGTCGCTTTAAACATGAAATCAACAGTTTAGAAAAGTGCAATATTCTAAGATGAGCTTTTTATATCAGTCACACATATGTAGAAATGTCTCAGGAGCTTTTCACTATGGAGATAGGGGGATGCGAGGTAGTGATCATGGGGGCTGGGGTTTTTCTATACTTCCTTTCAGTACCTTTATTGAAGAACACTATAGTCAAACTGAAATTGCTGATAACAGGGTGGAATCTGTTGCATTGTATTGATATTTATCATGTTTGTCCTTTTAATTAGTTTTCTAAACATTTCACCAACTGCTGCTGGTGAACCTTAAAAATATATCTGTGAACCGGCCAATAGCTATCAGTCCTAATTGCACCATTAAAGGCGTTGTCCAGTTTAGAAATCCATTGTTATATACTATACTAGGGATTTCTGAGTTTTTCCAGGACTAAACTATTGCTGACACGTCCTCAGGATAGGTGATCAGTTGTTGAGCAGTGTGCGTCCGCCACTCAAGAACCTCCACTGATCAGCCTATTGAAGAGGGAGCAGAGCTCAGGTTAGCATTGTGGCCTCTTCTCAGACATGTGACTTAACCTTCATTGGTCACGTGGCCTGAGAGCAGCTAAGTCCCATTCAAAAGAATGGGATTGAGGTGCAATATCAAGCACAACCTCTATACTATGTACAGCGCTGTGCCTGGTATGCACTGAAGGGACAGCGGTGCTCAACCAGGTGCCGTTTTCACTTCAGTCAGCTGATTGGTGGGGATCCTGAGTGGCCGATCCCCACAATCAACTATTGATGACCTATCTTGAGAACAAGTCATCAACAGTTTAGTGCTGGAAAACCCCTTTATCAAAGGATATAGAGGGAAGTCCTCTGTTCATAAACCTCATGTCTTGACCAGATGGGAGAACAGTTACAAAGAGCGTCTCTCGCCCCGCTGATTTGAATGGGTACCCTGTAATGCCTGTTTCCTCATGTGGTGGCGCTGTGAGGAAGTTATGCACTTACTGTCAGAATTAGGCTGGTTTCACATCTGCGCTGGGGATTCCACTTTCCTGCTCCGTTTTGATATGGGAATCCCCGCGGCCAAACAATTAAACGATTTAGTCTCTGTTCGTAACCGAACAGCGGGTCCGCCCGCTTTATGCCTGGCTTTTGGACAGAAGAAAAAGCGCTGCATGTGGCAGTTCCTCCGGTTGGAGGTTCCAACACACATGTTGGGCAGGAGGGTACTTTGTGATCCGCTTATTTCCATTAACAAATCTGGATCATCCACAGTGGAGAACGCCTGTAACACTCACATGATAAGCAGCTGTCACACACGTCTGGTAATGCTTCTCTCCAGGAGACACAGGAATGAGGGTTGGAAAATTCATCTTGTCCGATCCTTGTTTCCCGTGATGGTGGCCCTCAGGTACTAGTTTGACAGACCCCTAGGGCCCAATGTCCACGGGCAGATTTCAATTGCAAGCGGAAGGTCCGCAGTTCAAGCACCTATAGGGAACCATGGGAATTGAATTTACACATGCGGATTTGTTTTCTAGATTCCGCATGCGGAAAACAAATCGCAGTATGCTCCATTCTAGTGCCGATAATTTCCATTGAGGTTAATGGATGCTGTCCTATCTGCAACCAGTCAGCAATTGACATTGTGAACGGGCTGTAAATTCTGCAGTAAAGCAAGAGTTTGGAGAAAAAATAACCCCGTACTGCGCATGTGCGCCGGGGCGTCACTTCCGCATACATCCGCAGTACAGAAAAAAACGACCCGGACAGGTACACGGGGTCCTTGGCCGCGGGCAGGGTCGGATTCCGCTTTGGCCTACCACATGCGGAATCTGATCTGCCCTTGGACATGAGACCCTGAGCCGTCGGCTGACTTCATACAAAGCCAATGTCTCCATCACCTTTGACCTATCGCACGATGGTTGCAGGGCATGTCTTCGTACGCCACTTCCCACCATATTGGAGATACTGTAAAGCAGAGGACATAATATCTGCGTAGCTTCACGTTTTTAAGCGAATTGCAAAAAGGGTTAATTCTGCTGCATTTGCCTGAGTTTCTCTTTTTCTCTCTCTCTGTTTCTCCACGCACAGAGCTATGAATTATTCATGGGTAGCTCACGCCTCGCCGGGTCTAATCAGCGCTTTAATTGGAGGTTTAGATCACAGTTGGCTAATGGCTGCTCCAGCGGGGACCTGGCGCATTGTGACAGGCGGATCGCAGTGTGTCTTATCACCGGCCTGTCTCAATCCTCCCAGGGCCCCTCTGTACACAGCAGCATGTGGACCCCTCTGAGCCGAGCACATGCAGCATCCTCAATTACACAGCTCCGCGCTCGCAAGCAGCCTCCGTATAGGGGGGGACGTGTGCATCAAGGGCGCACGGCTGCTGTATTCACGGAGAGTATATGAACCGCGTGCTGCCAGACGGAGCTGTGTTGTGTGCGGTCCATATGTAGCCTGACATGTTCGCTTAATCATATACCTTTTACTTACCTTAGAACGTTGTAATATGTTCTGTACAGAGTCAGCCTGCTGAATGCTTACCAATGTGCCTTACTCTGTATGCATTGCATCCATCCAATGTATATCACTTATGGCAAGCAAGCCTCTGCAAGGTACGTTTAAGTGTATTTGTGCCAAACCTATGCAGATATAAACAAATTAGTTGCAAATGGCGGCTACTCTGCTCTTTTTGATGTACCTACAATTGCCCAGAGTCGCCTTTAAGGTAAAAAACTATGGTGGAAACCTACCCTACAACCTGTACGTAAGCAAAGGGCAACATGAGCAGTAAAGTCCCCATACATATCCCTTTCAGTGGTCCATTACATAGTGGGCAACTATTTGCAAAGGGAGGTACAACCTTTGAGACTCGTTGCTATTTAGGTTCTGTTCACATTTGCATTCAGGAGGTTCTGACAGCAAGAATAGCGCATATTGTAAAAAAAAAATGACCGCAACTAAGAAAGTGGAAAAAAAATGTCCAAAAAGTTTATTCCTCCAATATACTATTAAAAAAAATTGCAGCTTTCAACCCTTGCAGGGGTCTTTTTCAAAGGCCGGAACTTTGCACTGTTGGAGGGATAAAGTTTTTGGGTTTTTTTGCATGGATGATGTCAATTTTTTAAACCATACACTACAAAGCAAAAGTAGATTCTAGGACTTTGTGACCCATATATACAGGGTGTAGTCTAAAAGCCTGATCCAGAGCTGTATCTCAATATAATGGTATGATACACGAGACCCTGGGGACACCGGAACATGGATTTCAATTTTGTGTTTTGGCCCCTGTAAGAGAGGGTAAAACCCAATTGCAAAGTGAAAGAGTAGCATGTGAGAAGTAGAAATCTGCTTTCCACGCCTCTCTAGGTCTCGTAGGACTGCTGCTATGACGGAATTAAGGAAAGCGTACTCCAAGTGCCTTCTTCTGCTACGATACACATATGGAGCCCTCATTGGACCTGTATTCATGCCTAGGCCTTGAACATGACTTCCCGGATGATCTACCCCTATCATAGCAGTAGTATTAGCGCATTCATGCCTTCCTTTGCAAGAACGCTATTGTTATTTCAATATAGTACACAGGATATAGCGATGGATCAGTCTTTTTGACTACATCCTGTATAATCGATTCTGGAGACAAAGATATTCAAGGAACCATAATGGCGCAGTCTGCAGGGCTGCTATTGGCCTCATCAATATAGGAGCCTTGAAGGACCTCAATAAAGTCAATGGATTCTGTCCAGATGTGTCGGTATCCATTTGTAAACAGATGCCACATATTGCAGCTATCATGGCATGGCCAGGAACAGAAGCCTTGACGCTAATGTAATTAGCCGTATCTGGCCAATCAAATGCATAATAGATACTTGAAGCATATGGATGAATGTTCTGTATGTCCAGCCTGAATCGGACACGGCAGAGCATTAGTAGATTTCATTAGCCACTAGTAGAGTCTCTCCTACGATCAATATTGGCTTGTATCTTCGAGGAGTCTGAGCTATGATATTCATAATGAGCCCTTACCTACACTTGGGTTAACAAAGATGACAGCTCCCAAATAATGTGGATGTCCATCCTTCATGGAAGCAACCAGGATTTCAACTAGATCTCATAGGCCCCAATGGAAAAGTTATGAAAGGCCTCTGCCCACCAAGTTGGGTGAAAATAGTGCCATTTTACTTGAGCGACAATCAAAGGGTAAATAATAATGGGTCTTTTTCACAATGCAGAACCCACATGGTGGCGCTGGAGAGCTGGAAGCAATTTTTCCCAATACAAAAGTATAGCACCCGACTGCGCTCCTCAGCCTCGGGGCCCATGCCATGGCTAGAATTATGCCCACGGTTCCAAATCTGGATTAACATACTGCTATTTCTCACTTTGCCAGGGTCAGTGGGCAACCCGTTACCAGGAGTGGATGTCCGTATAACCAATGAGATCCCAGAAGGAAGCTCCTATACCGTCCTCGCTCAAGGAAACGCTACAGGCACCAAGGTAATGGCACAATCTGGGCACTGCCAGTGATTTTCACAGCATGCTCTTTCCCATCTCTCCTCCTGGAATCGTTTCTGCGAATCTGAAATAGATTATGAAGCAAAGAAGGAGTTCAGCCAAGGTTAATACCAAACAGTCTCTCAGGAGAGATGAATATTCGGTAATAATTTTTTTTCGTTAATTATTTTTCTTTCGTTCCACATTTCCTGTAACTTCGTTAGGCGTGTAAAAATCAGCGGGGAATGATATCGCTTCTTGATTTTATTTATTCTTACAACAGATGGCTTTAAATGAAATGACACCATCGCAACTTGTTGATTTTCTTTCATTTTTTTTTTTCCTCCCTGCAGAAATTTATTACCAGATTAGAATCGGTCGGCAAATAATTCTTCGTCGAAATGTTTAGTTTACGAGTTCCAAAGCCCAATATACTAACATTTGCGCACAGTCATACAGAGACTCTTAGACGTAGGTAATAAGACACAGTAGACCCCCTTTTTTTTTCCTCTTTAATTTGCATTGGCATTGAATGGGTTTATCGCGCCAACACAAGCAAACAGACATACAGGATGCAAGTTTTGTGTTATTGTTTTCTCGCCTTTTCAAACCCCCTCCTTCCACCCTCACCCTTCTTTTTCTGCCAACTGGCGCCAGCCTGTGCCAAGACTCCCAACTGGCAGATGCCGCGCACAGCAGATGTTTTCCTAAAGATGTGGGAGCGTTACCAAAACTGTAGAAATCGTGCAAGGTCAACACCAGCTGCACTAAAGAAGTATTTTTTAGGGTGGTTGGGGGGGGGGGGCGTACTTGTTTTATCTGGCATCGGTTAATTTCAGGTGTTGCTTTCAAGGTCTCCCCGGATTCCGAGGACGGGGAAGGAGAGCTGCAGGTACGAGGCCCGGCTGTGTTTAGAGAATACTGGAACAAATCACAGGAGACGAGAGAGGCTTTTACTCCAGATGGCTGGTTCAGAACAGGTAGGAGGAATGTTTGGCGGTATAAGGCAGGTCAGCAGAGAAAAGGGATTACAGTAGTAAATGCTACAAGTTACAAGTATAACCGTTGTATAGTGTGATATATAAAATCTCAGAACGTTCTATAGGGTTATGTTCACACATAGCGGATATGGTGCAGATTTTCCGCAATGGAAAATCTGTGTCAAAATCTGCACCGTTGTATATTTTGATGCGCTTTTTGATGCAGACCCTTGGTAGACATCACCGCTTCAATTGAAAGGATGGAATCTGCTGTCAATCTGCATTAAAAAAAAACATCAAAATGTACACCTATGGAGCAGATTTTGATATGGATTTTTGCAGATTTTCTGATCTGGAAAATCTGCACCTTTTCCACGATGTGTGAATATACCCTTAGGGTATCTTCGCACGTAGATGATTTGCTGCGGATTTCCTTTCAGATTTTTGTGCAGATCATGTTTGTAACTAGAGATCCAGCCGTTTGAAGTAGAGTCAGCAATACTAAATTTTCTTTATTTAGTGTGTGTGCAGAGGAGAGAGGGAGGGGAGATCAGCAGCAACAAAGAAGATCTGTGATTCTCCCAAGGGAGGGGTAACATGAAGTTTTGCAGGTGATCGCCTCTTCTTCCCCTCCCCCATCAATCAGAAAGCATATTTGCTCTCTGATTATCACATATGGGTTTTTTCCTAGATGAGGACTTGCTCATCTAATCACTCCTCTACACTGTTTAACCTCGCAGATGCCAGACCCTGGTATCTTAACGTTTTGACAGAAAAAAAAATAATAAAACCTATTTTCCCCTTACATAAGGCTTTTAACAGCTATAATGCTGAGGAAGGGGCGCAATGGCCCCGAAACGCATCTATTATATGCTGGATTAATTTTTAATAAAAACAGAGGAGTCAAGCTCAAAAACATGTCTCGTGCCTCTTTGAGTTAAATGGGATTGTGCTATAACCACATATTTTTCCTACATTTATCTCATGCACATGCGCAGTCAACGCTTCTTTAGTTTCATTGGGGTTTACTTAAATTGACGAGCCCTAGCCGCTTGGGTATCTCCACAGTCGCATTGAAAGCCAGTGAAATTTTAGCGCGCTTGTGCAACCACCGCTCCATTCAGTCTCTTCCTCACTGAGGCGATGCATTAAGCCCCCCAGTAGGGAAGATTGAGGACAAAGGCCCCCGATTCTCGGATTTGGTGGGGGTCTCAGTGTTGAGACGCCCACCAATAAGCAAGTTATCGTCTATCCTGTAGATAGAGCATAGCTTGTGATTCTAGTACAACCCCTTTAACCCTTTCCAATCCACTGTCTGACCTCTAAAGTCATTATGATTTAAGGTTGTACAGCTCCGATGCTGGAAAACATCGATCAGGGCTCTCTTACTGTATATCGCCAGCCATTCTGCTGTCGGAGCTTATCCAACGTGTCACCTCATGCAGTACTGGCTTTAGCCAGCATATAGCGCTGTTGTATAATGGCAGAAAAAGAGTAAGCCCCCTAGGAAAACCAGAATACAAATTGGATTGGAAAGCGTTAATGTGCTGAGTTTGTTAAATCTGAACGCTCAAGAAGTTTTTATTAAAAAAAACCTTTAATGACCAGTGTTCTGATCCTAAATGACCAGACACTTTTTAGCGATTTTATGCATGTGGTGGTTGAAGGGCCCTATATTTTTATTTTTTTCTTGGGCTACCAAAATTTTTTTTGTACTGCGTGTTCTCAGAACTTTCCTCCTTTTTTTTTTTCTATTTTTCAGTTTTCCATTTACAGGTGAAAACAACCAACTAATTATTAGTCACTCGCAGAATTCTGCTGGGTCTGCTAAGACCAGGAAGCTCTGCCATGCTGAAGGGCACCCAGCAATCCTGTGATCACTGGGTTCAGTATAGAGAACAGAGCTGCTGCATCCTGTATTTACTACATAGCGCTCCTTGTGTAGGCTGCAAAGGAAAAGTCAGAGACAGTTATAAACCACTTCTGTATTCTCCTTATGGTCCCCGGCTGTTTATGACAACCAAGCACATGGTGTATTCTTGATACATAGCAGGAGCTTTAAACCCGTGTCGTACATTTACAATTGCACAGGTTTAAAGCCCAGGACCACATGCCATACATGTGCGGTGCTTGACTGTAATCAGGTTAAAGCAATATTACAGTTTCGGCAACTAAAGGTATCCAATATACATAAATATTTCTTGCATCAATTCCTCAGTTTTCAAAATCTCTGCTTGCAGTCCTTCAGTGGAAACTTTCATTGTGTATTTCCAGTGGATACAAATCTGTCTTGGCTATGTAATGGACATCTAGGTGGACAACTCATTAGAATACAATTATTAGCCTCTGTCTTGTAACGAGTAGGGATGAGCAAGCATACTCGCTAAGGGCAATTGCTCGAGCGAGTATTGCCCTTAGCGAGTACCTGCTTGCTCGAGAGAAAAGGTTCGGAAGGAAGTCTTCCCCAACCACAGTGCCGTTTTTCAAAAAGGACAACGTTCCATGTCATCAAGCACAGATCACTAGGGAGTGGTCAGAGGAACACAACAATGAATTCCCCACACGGACTTGGCCCCCAAACTCACCGGACTGTAACCCCATTGACATGTTTGGGACGCTAGAAAAGGCTATGAGATCCTCTCCCCCTTTTCCACAAAATGTGCACCAACTGACGGAGCTGCTGCAGCGGGCATGGGGCAGGTTGAGTATTGAGAATGTTCGCCACCTTGTGAAATCTGTTCCCTGACATTTGAAAGCCGCGAATGCCCCAAAAGGTGGACCAATCCGCTATGGAGTAGGTTTTCTTAATACAGCGATCATTCCGTGTATATTGAAAATTTGTAAAGCTTCATCTGCTGAAACCGTAATACCTCTTTACCATATTTTATTCTTTACCCCGTGCAGAAGCGGTTATGCCCAAAATAAAGTATTGCCCCGTCTGTCGGTGTTCATCACATCTTATTCTTGCCTGCATTTTTCTCATTTGCCTTCACCTGTTCACTACCTTTAAACAACTGCCACTCCCTTCTCTTCTAATACGGAGTATCTTGTGGATTCCTCTACAGCGCCGGTCGGCCGGGGTCCCCAGAGCTCTTGCCCCCCATGCCCCTCCATGAACAGATTCCAACACTGTATCAATCTTGTTTAATAGAGTGAAAGGGTTATTGGCGGGTGGCAGGTCTCCGGGAGCGGGTGTGAGATGGATGGCTCGTCTCCCCCGCCGGCCGCCGCGCTGATGTACAATGAAATATTTATGATTTATTCCGGCTAATAAACTGAGATGAAGAGTGTGATGTATGCGAGCAGATGGAGGACTATTGATGCGGCTCCTTATGGGTACGAGAGGGGAGGGGGGGAATCTGGGGGATACCGCACACGCACATACAAGACAGACAAAGTCAAACGCTATCCTGCTCCCCGCCGAGAAGACACGGAGGGTGAGAACCCCCTTAGTGTATTCCCAATATTTAAGAGAGGGGGGGGTGAAAAAAATGTTTTTGACCAATCAGCAAAGTGCAAAAAAAAAAGAGGAATGCAAAAACCAGATCTGTTCTTACACCGCGCATCAGTAAAGTACACCTGGGTATAGGTTAAATAATTAATCATTGTGAGAAATGCTGCATCATTATCGTTGTCATAATTGATAGCAATATTTCTTACAATTTTGGAAAAGCGCCAAATAGTGTTTTTTTTTTTTTATTTGCTGAATTTTAAAAGTGCTTTTATATTAATGCAGGAGGATTCTTAACTTGGGAATATTTTCTGTTTATATACAGAACACTAAGTACTTATGCGGGCGGATGCGTCCCATGTATTAAGGGTGTAATTTTCACATGTGACACCCCAAATACGCGTGTGTGTGTGTGTGTGTGTGTGTGTGTGTGTGTGTGTGTGTATGTGTGTATATATATATATATATATATATATATATATGTTACATTCCCATAGCCTACATTGGTGTGGTTTCCACCCCAAAATAGGACATGCTGTGTTTTTATCACACACTTAATAAATAAAATGCAGATGTGATTGGGCCAATAGAAGTCAATGGGTTTTTAGCACCACTTATTATGTGCTTAAAAAACCTGGTGACGTACGTGTATGTGAGTGACCTTAGGGAATGCAGAATGAGGACTACAGTAGTCTTCATCATTCGGCATGCAAGGAACTTGTATAGTGGGACTCCGGTATAAAAGGGGTTTTACCGAGATTGACTTGTAGCACCTATCCATGGGGGTCTCGCTGATGAGTAGGAGCTGCTCATATAAGGTGACTTTCTGTTCTGGCCTATAATGGGGTACAGAGCAGGGAACACTCTTTATGATATCCATTAGCCATAATAGGGCTTGTGGACTGGGGTTATGAGACTTCCCCTATAAGGAGGTTAGAGGGTTTAGACGAGCACTTATTGTTGGAAAGGTTCCCTGTTAAGTTGATCATAGGAACCCTGCTACTAGATCAGTGAGACGCAGAGAAAACTGGGCTTTACACAGTGCCCATTGTAATCAATGATATGTCTGTGTGCCAGGTGCCCCAGAATGAAAGCCGCACTTTAGAGGAGGGTCCAGAAAGGGGTCTCTGGCCCAATTCAGAAACCCGTAATAGGGATGATATTGTTTACCCAGGTATTCATGTTGGCACAGAGCCAATTGACACCTACATTTTTGGGGCTCTTGGGGGATGTTTGGGCGGAACTCAAAGTACAGGTAGGTCTCCACAAACTTCAGTAAGGAGATGCCACTTGTCCATGACCCTTGTGGGGCCTACCAGCATGAAAGCTTAGGGGGGCAGTCTTGCATGAGAGTAGGGCTTGTAATGTGCGGTGTCTCGCATAGCACATGGACGGGGTGTCCGTGTGATGCAAGTTGCGCCCGAGAACCTTGGTCCCAACTGTGTAAATACGGCCTTAGAATAGAAAAAGGTTCTTTCAGCTCAACAAGAGCCTCTCTCAAGCCTTGAGCAAGCTGTTGTTGAGCCGAAGCGTTCCTGCCACGATAACTTGGGTTAGATGATATGTGGATGCCCAATCTCCTTTGTCTATGTTACTATTGCTATACAGATGAGGACCGATCCTCCGTGGATAGACTGTCACATTTACTTAATTGTTGGACACGTGTGCTGCTCTCAGTATATCTCTTGATCAATGCTACCTGTGACTTCTAATTTTATCAAAATATGAGCAGAAATATGGCATATTTATCTATTCAGTGGGCCTATATCTTAGATGATAGCCAGTGTGATAAGTGGCAAAAGTGCAATTTACTCGATTTGCCTATAATGATGTCTTGTGTTGATAAAGCCATCTAAAATGCTAGCCGCTAGGGGTCTCCTTTCCTACCAGCTTGCTGCCTGCTGTCAAGTGATATTACTTCAGTTACTGGAGACAACACAAGGGCAGAACAGGAACTGCAGGAGGGGAACGTGTCATACTGCTCATTGAAGTCTATGAGCGCAAAAGGGAGGGGAGGGATAGAAAAAGAGACACACACAAAGGTGGAGCTACAGCTAATGGCAAGTGATTTACAGCTGTTTATTCACATCTCTACTGATCAGTATTGCTGTATACTGGCCTACACGATGATATGTCTGTCTTACAAATACTTGCAGAGAGAGCAGAATCTGCAGTTCTCTGCATAGTATTTAGAAGACAGCACCAGGTCCTCCCACCAGCTCTGAGAGAATTGAGAATCAGATATGCATCCTGCAGAAATGAGGAAAAAACAGAATACAAGCCATATAATTTACAGAAATAATGTTGTCATGGCTGGCCTAATCTAGGTTGCAAAGGGTGCTAGATTTTAGGGGAGGCTCTAGGCAGATATACAAAACAATCACTTGGTTCTGTGACTGTATTTATGTTGCTTTTTTGGTTCTGGTATTGTATCTGTGTTTTGAGCTTGGTTCTAGTGCTGTATTTATGTATTGGGCTTGGTTCTGGTGCTGTATTTGTTATGAACTTGGTTCTGGTACAGTTTTTATTTGCTGAGCTGTTCTTGTGTCGCTATGCTGCTATCTTGCTGCTTTCTGCACAAGCAGAACATGCCTATCACTTTTAATATATAATATAGATGGATCTAGATTTTTTTTTTTCTTTAATGGGGATGGGAGTGGCAAAATAAATTCTGCATGTCATACGACTGAAACTATTGATACATACCCCACCATAATTGTAGATCCCCTTCATCTACTTGCAGCCAATCAAGACATGATGATCATTCATGAGAATCTGGTTCATCCTTAGTGTATGTTATGGCAGATTTAATGGCCTCTCCTGTGTTTGTGGTCATTTATTAGATTGCCCTATGTTAAAAAAAGGTTTTGTGTCAAAATGTCGCAGGACTTGCAGGTCAGTTTTGCCTCTTCTTCTCCCATCACCAGTCTCCCTAGTTGTCCAGCATTTAATACTCAAACTACAGTAAAGCTGCTTCTTTTTAGAATTTTTTTCCCCCCGGACCCATCCCGGCGGCTGTAACTCCAGCCCCCAGTTACACGGACTACTCCGAGAAATAGATGATGTGAAAGTGTCTTAATTCATTCTGAGCCCCCCTCCCTGCTACCCTGGGGAGCACTGCTGTGTTTACTACCTCTGAGACATCATGCTCCAGGGTGGGGATAGATTATCTCAATGCCTTTTACAGGCTGGGATGGATAGCTGCGTACATTACTGGGCAGACTGGGAGCAATTGCTGCAAACGGGAACGCCTGAGACCCAAATGTGATAGCACATACATATAGCAACATACGGGGCATCGGCCAGCTCCGAGCCGGTGACCAGCTTTACATGGAGTGACCAGAGAAAAGTCTATATATGGAGCACCCTTAGGACCATCATAACAAACAAGGTGCTTAAAGGGATTGTCCAGGATTAGAAAAACATTTCTGATTTCTTCCAAAAACAGCGCCACTGCAGTCCATAGGTTGTGTGTGGTATTGCAGCCTTTATTACGATTACCATGGGAGGATAGCTTTGTTTGGGAACCGTGGGTTGAACTCTGTAGCTAACCAGTCTTAGGGTGGGGTCACACGGGACTTATTTCCAGCTGAAATCTCGCGGTTTTGCCGCAGCGAAAGACAGATTTCCGCCGGGAAAGCGCTGCTTCAAAACCCGTGGCACTTAGCCGCGTGTTTTGGAGTGGCTTGGCCGCGCGCTTTTCCGTTGTGGACGGCGCTCAGATAGATGAGAGTGCTGCCATAACAGTAAAAAAAAAATTTGACATGCTGCGGACGGGGAGTCCGTGCTGCAGGGCTGTCTTTGCCACAACAGATTGGCTGTCCCATGTGGACAAGATTTTTCACAAATCTCGTCCACATGGCTGGCTAATCCCGGGATTAGCGTCCGCAGGCGGATTTGCCGCTGCGAAATTCCAGACCAAATTTCCACGGCAAATCCACCCTGTGTGAACCCAGCCTTAGAGTACGTTCACACGTAGCAGATATTGCGTGCACACCAAGGTCACACAAGGTCACTGCGCTGGAAAGGGGCGCCTCGTGAGTATAAAACATAGCTCCCTGGACTCTCCATTCCCCGAGTCTTAATAACATAGCCTATGGGGCTCAAAGGACATGGCAGGTTCCCTTTTAAAGGGATTCTGTCATCAGAAAATGACTTATTGTATAAATCACATTTTTGTCTTAAACACGTTTTTTAAGAATTTTTGGTGATTTTAGTTTTTTGGACACTATATCTATTTTTTAAGAAGTCCTAAAATCCTGCATTTTTTTTTACACTGACCTTAGAGCCTCATACTACTGTCAATTCCTGAACTGTAGAGAAAACTTTACAGCAGTCATCT
Organism: Eleutherodactylus coqui; assembly: GCF_035609145.1. NCBI lineage: Eukaryota > Metazoa > Chordata > Amphibia > Anura > Eleutherodactylidae > Eleutherodactylus > Eleutherodactylus coqui. The sequence continues at coordinate 25,159,431 of NC_089847.1, read as the reverse complement.
AACTGACATCCCAGGCAGAGAGGTAAAGCCTATATGTGGATACCACAGGATCCACCATTCACAATAGGTGATGGTCACAGCTCACCTCCTCTCCTCCCTGCACAGGTCACAGAGCGTGTCTAGAACAGTCTCCCATGCAAATCAGTGGGTTTCCTCTTGTCCAATGTATAAATGTCAAGCATTTCTCTAAATGCTGCTAAATGTAGCTCAGGAAAGATGGCTGCCCCACCCCCGCCCCCATAGTCATGTATAGAGGGCAGAATGAAAAATTCTGCAATCAGAAAATAAAAACAGATTGATTAGAAAAATGGAAAATGTTTCACAATCTGGTTTTAATTACTGCAAAAAAATGTTGGTGATATAGTCCCTTTAAGGCGGATTCACAACCTGGTGCACACAGATCAGCAAGTGCATGTCACACAATTGGACGCCTACATTGTTACTGTTTGTGTCGCATTCACCATTATGAAGCGGGGCGATTATGGTCAGACATTATATGTCTTAACGAGGTGGCCAGTTAGGATGTCCGTACATTTTAGTTATTGGACGATTTCAGTGGGACTGGCAGTTCATCCCATGTGTATGGGGGCTTCCTGATGCTCCCCTGATGGCAAATGTTGGGGGAGATAAGTATCTGGCAGCGGCTTTCTCCCCTTTGTACATTCAGAATCCATGCACGCTCAGTATGCAAGTGCATAGAGGTCTCTGGAGAGAGAGCTGTCAACCGAATGAGCTTTGAGCTGACAGCTATCCAGTGCGTACGGGCAGCCTAAGTCCGTCATGAATGGAATCACTAGAAATTACATAGACTGTGAGGCTCTATTCACACAGCGAGTGCAATTTGGGCAGTAAAAAAAATAACCATTTTTCATGCGATTTTTCATATTGTGATTTTCATGCGTTTTATGCAGTTTTGTGCTTCCTGTTTTTTTTTTTGGTTTTTTTTTATGTGATCCCCATAGTATCATGCATGCTAGTGGGATCCAGTTTTTAGGGAAGGTGGTTCCCTTTAAACTTGTACAATAACTGCACATGTTGGCTGAGCAGAGTCTTCAGTAACCAAAGGATGCAGTGTAATATGCAAATGCGAGATGGAACCGTGCCTCCACAGCGCCACCTATCTTTTACTTTTGGAGAAGATTCTTGCTTTGGGTTATTTTCCCAGACAGTGTTACGAGGCCTGTTAAAAGGTCAGATATTGACTTGCAGGAATGCTACCCTCTAATAGGTGGCACCATAGAGGCATCTCCAATTTGCATATTTAATTTCCAAGCAGTGCATGCATGACCTTATAAGTCCCGCCACACCTATTAGGTGCTCTCCCTGAGGAAAAACTATACCCTTCCCGACCGAGGGTGCAGTGTAAGACTGGTATAGTAACAAGGTATTTTAGGGGGGGTGAGTATATGTGATGGTCCAACTTATTACTAGTCATAAAACCATGAACTTGGGTGGCCATGCAGGTGGCAATGTACAGTAGGTTTCTGGTTAGGGGGGTGAGAGGTCTATTGTACACCGATAAGGGACAAAAATCCCAAACACAGCCCATCTGTGCGTGATTATGAAGACTCTGGTTTGTCTTATTTCCTTGGTCATGTTACAAAGCCTCAAATAGGTGGCGCTACAGAGGCATTGTACCATCTCCCATTTACATGGTGGCGCTCCACTCATAGCGTACTTTCAGATATGGCACTGCTCTCAAGGTTTGGTTGCTCCTTGTTGGATTCTGCCTGTAATTACTATGTTTATATGTGTATCTTTTCAGGTGACACTGCGGTCTACAAGGATAACCGTTATTGGATCCTTGGCCGAACTTCTGTAGACATCATAAAGAGTGGAGGATATAAAATCAGTGCCTTAGAAGTAGAACGCCACCTCTTGGCTCATCCTAGCATTGCAGGTGTGTAAAGTACCTCCAGAAACTAACTAAGGGCAGCAAACTTTAAAAATAAAGGTGCTTTCTGAGACTGAACTACTGATCGGCAGGGGTCCCCACCGATCAGTTGGATAAAGAAGCTGTGAAACTCAGAAGAGCACTGCGGTCTGTGAGGTCACCTTCATCAGGCACATGGCCTGAGAGGAAAGGAGTCCCATAAAGGTGAATAAGATTGAGCTGCAATACCAGGCACAGCCACTATAAAATATATGGCGCTGTGCCTGGTATAGACTGAAGTCACAGTGGCACTCACTCGAGTCGGTGCCGTTGGCCCTTCAATCGCTGGTCATTGGGGATTCCGAGCTCTGGGCCCTCAGCAATCAACTATTGACTTATTTTGAGGATATGTCATTAATAGTTTAATGTTGGAAAACCCCTTTTAAGATTTTTTTTTCTGTTCCTAGATGTGGCTGTGATCGGAGCTCCAGATGAAACCTGGGGGCAGCGAGTATCGGCCATTGTGAAAGTACGTGATGGGCAGACCCTATCTTTGAAGGAACTAAAGGAATGGGGAAGGTGAGTAGATGAGAGATATAGGGGAAGCGTCTGATGGAGATGCATTTCTTCTTCCTCGTAACGATTATATCGGTTTTATAGATGTACCTATAAATCCTCAGCAGTAACCGGCAGGAAGCATTATTAAGAAATCACAGAAAGAGGACATATATATTCATTTTCCCCAATTGCTTGCTGTCAGTTTGCTTCCATTCCGTATCGAGTAAAAGTTACCACAGATCCAAAAGTCCAAGTCCTATCTGACAGTGACTACGAATCAATGAGGAAAGTAATGGAAGTGGAAAAGCAATTGTGACTAGTTGAGCTATTCAGCTGCTGTAATAACTGATGATCAGTACAGAAGGGTGGCTCTACACAGCCGAATAGTCGCTGAGGCGTACGAACGACTGATGTGTGTGTGCTTTTACACGGGTTGATTGTTGTTTACTTGTTGTTCCATTTCGCGATCTCTGGATGAATTGTTGGGGGTATTTACATGACCCAAATTATCGTTATTTGACTAATCGGAGGCCGTGAGGTTCCTTGGCGGGCATGCATTTGAAATTTTGACTGCTCCCCCAACACACCATCATGGCTTGCCAAGTCCACTGAATGCACATAAATACGTGCAAGCGGTCTTCGCGTAAACACTCGCTGCTGTGTTCTCTCGCTGGTTCCGCTATCACTCGAACACTGATCGCTCACAAGAGCACACCTCCCCGCGAGTTGTTGAAAGACAAGAATTACCTGTATACTCCAGATGAGAAATAATAATCAACCAGTGACTATTTTTAGGGGACCTGAAAGAATTCTCGCTCGCCTCCCAGTTGGTGGTCACTTTTACACGGGACGGCCTGTTGGGTGCAGATTTATTTTGTTCTTCATAAAGCTACCTTAAAGGGGTTGTAACAAGACTACTAGGGTTCCCCTAACCACAGAATAGTGGATAACTTGCTGATTAGTGGTGGTCTCATCCCTAAGACCCTGCTAATCTGGAAAATGGGGATCCCACGATCCCCTCTGCTTGTCACTGTGGGGGGCGCTTTTCCCCCAGCAGTGACATAAGAATGAACGGACAGCTGGCTGACCATCCGCGGTCGGTTCTCCATTCATTTCAAAGGGGTTGACGGAAATGCCTGAGCGCTGGCCACTCAGGGAAGCCCACCTGAAAGTGAATAGAGCGTTAGCATGCTTGCACCAACAGCGCTCCATTCAGTCTTCTTACTGTGGGGGGTGCGGTATTGCTGGAGTGAGGAGGACTGGGGGCGTGGGACCCCCGTTCTAGTGATCACTAGGGGTCTCAGCAGTGAGACCCCACTGTGGATAGGGTTCAATTTGTATAACCCCTTTTAAATTGTTTTGGCCACCAATAGATTTTACCAGGTGCATTTACCAGAACGAGCAGTATGGTTGTGATTTTGCTGACACTTGTAGTTGCACTCATACTAGTTTTTTTTTCCCATAGTGGTAACTGTTACTATAGCAGTAGCAGGTTTCTTGCGACTTGCTGTAGGTTTCTTACAGATGACATGTTTACTATGCAGACCCATCTCGCATGTGATACAAGTGTCTGAGCTCTGTTCCCTTCTCTTATTTGGGGCAGTCATGGCCCCGTACTGCATCCCTGCTGAGCTCATCCTGGTGGAAGAAATTCCCCGAAACCAGATGGGAAAAATCAATAAAAAACAACTGCTGGCTCTCTTCTATCTAACCGGGAGGAGGGAGCAAAATATACCTGCCTGAGCAAGTCAAGGAAAGTATACATGGGTATACGGAATACTCTACAGAGAATAGACTGACGTAGCAGAGCTGAACTCGCTGCTTCATTACATACACTGTAATAATATAACAGGTTATCGGCAGTCCCATGTAAATATCACAGATAACGCAACATGATATCGGCAAGATTCATGCCAAACGACCGACTCGGCTCTGCTGCATCTGTACCACCTGATCAAATATTGAGTGCTGCCATTTTTTGCATATACTCAGGGAGCTGCACTCAGTATTACAAATACAGCAGATATTATGAGACTGTCGCTCTCCAGATGTGGAATCACACTTAGGGCTTATTCGCATGGGCGATTTTCATTTCCGTGCGCTGCCCTTATTTGCAACCTGCTGTACACGGACGGCACACTGACCCATTATAATTACTTAGGCTATACAGACTAGGAAAAAATAATCACAGCATGTCCTATTCTGGTCCGACTTCACAGACAGCAGTCACCCGTTCAGTCATTGGGTGCGCAAAAATTACAGAGTGCACGCCGTGTTTCACTGATCAATGCTGGAAGACAAATTGTGCCTTCTTCTGCCTGCTTTGCGCATGAGAAAAAAAAACTAATCACAGATCTAAAAAAGCGACACATGCAACATGAACATACACGCAGATTAAAATTGGTTCGTTTTTTCACAGACCAAAATTGGACAAGCTGTTCTAAATAAGCCCTTATGGTCGAGTCATATGCATTCCTCCATATTAACAAGACTTGAGCACAGAGGTAACAAAGTTTAACTTGACTAATGATGCATAACTCTCTGTGCCTCCTGTTCAATAGCTTTTCAACAGTTTTGTACACAGCTTTTCAGTAGCTGGAGATAAGTTAACCGTCTGCAACATGTTATTACGGTCAAGCTAAACTTTGGTACATCCGTCAGTACTGTGTATTTTAACATTTTTTTGTCATTTATTTTAAATCTCAGGAAAACCGCTTCATTATGCTTACATTACTTTATTTTTTTTACATTTTTGACACATCCTCTCAAGTGTATTTGCTGTGCTTATTACAGGCCTCTCTCCAGCAAAGTCAGAATCCTACTGTACACTGATGAAGGGCAAAAACCCTGAAACAGCTGTCTGTGCATGGACTCTGACTTTGCTTTCAATTCCTGGTCATTGTTACTAGGCTTGTGTGTAGAGTCTAATTTTGACTTTAGGTATTGCTGCTTTCCAATAGGTGACGCTACAGAAGTATTGTTCCATCTCCCTTAATTGCATAATGCAGGCTCTGCTGTTTCCACTAATCCCATAGGCTTCAATGAAGGGTCTTCCCTTGGATGCAGCGACTTGGGGCACCTTTGGTTGGAGAACGAGGGTCAACAGATCTCTACCTGTCAGATATTTATAACCTATGAGTATGTTATAGATATCTAAAGGAAACTTCTTTAAACCCTTTAGTGGCACGCCCGGAAAATCTCCGGGGCTTGCTGCACTGACCATGCAATTAAACGCCGGAAGATTTCCGTGGACAGCTCTAGTGCTGAAATGCTGGCCAGGACACACAATTGTGTCGCTGTACACGTTTGCCACTTCAAATTACCTCAGGAAAATCTCCCGGGCTTGCTGCGCTGACGTGGTAATAATAAACTTGTCACTGAAGGGGTTAAAGGGGTTGTACAAAGATTGACTTTTATCACCCATCCACAGGATAGGTAACAAATCTGATCTGTTGGGATCTTACTACTGAGACCCCCACCAATCTCGAGGAAAAGGGGGACACCACAGACTGCCTATCAAGCCATTCCCTTGGGGTGGCTTGATAGGCTGCCTGTCAGAATGCAGCATGACGTAATGCTATAGTCATACTGCAGGAGCGATCAAAGCATCACTAGTTGTGGTCCCCCAGGGGGGCTTAAAAGAAAAGTAAAAAAAAGATCAATAAAGTTTTATTAATTGTAAAAAAAAAAAAAAGTAATAAAGGTTTAAATCGCCCCCTTTTGCCATATCTATAATTTAAAAAAATCAAAATCATAAAAGAAAAATACATATTTGATATCGCCACGTCCATAAAAGTCTGGTCTATCAAAGTAGCACATTATTTACCCCGCACAGTGAACGTCGTCCGAAAAAGAAAAAAAAACGCCAGAAATGCACTTTTTCATTTACCTTGTCTTCCAGAAAAATGCAATAAAAAGCGATCAAAAAGTCATATGTATTCCGAATTGTTACTAACGTTAACTACGGGACATCGCGCAAAAAATGAGCCATTGCTGAACTACGTCAACGGAAAAATAAAAAAGTTATTGTACCGACCCATAGAATAAAGTTATCATGTCGGTTATGTTGCAGTTTGTGCGCTGTAGAAACAAGGCGCACTAAAAGATGGCGGAATGCCTTTTTTTTTTTTTTTCATTTTACTCCACTTAGAATTGTTTTTACGTTTTTCAGTACATTATTTGGTACTTTAAATAGCACCATTAAAAAATACAACTCGTGCCGCAAAAAACAAGCCCTCATACAGCGACGGCAATGGATAAATAGTTACGATTTTTTTAAAGCTGGGGGAGGAAAAAACTAAATGGAAAAATAAAAAAGGGGCCGCGTCATTAAAGGGTTAAGGCCCCACAAACTCATCAAGTGATGCTTTGCACACACAAACTGTTCTCTGGGACAGGATATTTTGCATCAGACACACAGATGGTAGAAACAAATGGTAGTAAAGATACTAATCACTTCCTATGGTTTAACTTATTAAATGTTATGTGGAATCCTAGCTGACTAGATTAGTAGAATATCATCAATGTGTTCATCGTTTCAGCATTTTGTGTACTCGTTACAACGGCATGAGGAGCAAAACTAATTGCTTCTGGAGACTTTGATTCACAGAGCATAACTACATTCATTCTAATGACACATGGGTGAAGATTAGAGATGAGCGAGCGTACTCGGAAAAGCACTACTCGCTCGAGTAATTTGCTTTATCCGAGTATCGCTGTGCTCGTCCCTGAAGATTCGGGTGCCGCTGCGGCTGACAGGTGAGTTGCAGGGGAGAGCGGGCGGGAGAGAGGGAGAGAAAGATCTCCCCTCCGTTCCTCCCCGCTCTCCCCTGCAGCTCCCCGCTCCGTGCTGGCACCCGAATCTTTAGCCCCGAGCACAGCGATAGTCGGATAAAGGCAATTACTCGAGCGAGTAGTGCTTATCCGAGTACGCTCGCTCATCTCTAGTGAAGATGGAAAGAGTTGTCTGGTAGAAAACAAGCCTCACTCAAGGCTACATCTACCCAAAGCAACTACACCGACCCCGCACATCACTGCACTACATGGATGCCACTGAGTCCAATGGGCACCATGTGATGCTTCATTTTCCCTGAAGTGGAGCTGCATGGGGAGTTGAACACTTGCTACCATGTTCCTCCACATGGCAGAAGTGGGACTCTTTATTCAGCTTATTATTAGGGGACTTGGTCTAATGTAGAGGAATGGCCAAAAGCAGACAACCCATTAAGGATGCGGGCCTTTTTTCCCCCCATTTTTTGTTTTTCCTTCCACTTTAAAAAAAATCGTAATTCTTTTATTTATCCATCGCCGTCGCTGTATGAGGGCTTGTATTTTGTGGGACGAGTTGTATTTTTTAATGGTATTATTTAATGTAATATATAATGTACTGAAAAACGTAAAAAATTCCAAGTGGAGTAAAATGAAAAAAAAAAACAAAATCTAAATTCTACTATCTTTGGTGCGTCTTGTTTTTACGTCGCACGAACTGCACCAAAAATGGCATAACTTTATTCTATGCGTCCGTACGATTACTATGATACCAAACTTATATTGTCTTTTTTTTTTTTTTTTTTTTCAAAGATATTTAGTTTTTAAATTATTTTCTGCTCCCAACTTCTGAGCGCAATAACTTTTTTATTTGTCTGTCGACATAGTTGTGCGAGGGCTCATTTTTTGTGGGACGTCCTGCAGTTTGCATTGGAACCATTTTGGAATACATATGACTTTTTGATCGCTTTTTATTGCATTTTGTCTTGATGACAGGGTGACCAAAAAAAGCTCATTTCTGGCGTTCTTAATTTCTTTCTGACGACGTTTATTGTGCGGGGTAAATAATGCATTACTTTGATAGATTAGACTTTTACGGATGCGGCGATACCAAATATGTATTTTTGTTTTATGATTTGGATTCTTTTATTAAAAAAAATGGCAAAAGGGTTTTTTTTTAACTGTTATTGCTTTTTTGTTTTTAAATTAGTAAAGCTTTATTGATCTTACTTTAACTTTTTTTTTTTAGTCCCCAGAGGGGACAACAACTTGTGATGCCTTGATCATTCCTGCAGCATTACATTATACTGCAATCAGGCAGGCAGTCTATCAAGCAACCCCACGAGTGCATTCACGTGGTTGTATTTTCTGTCTACGTGTGGTCAGTATTTATTATTGACTGTATATGGACTACATACAGACCTATTAAAGGTGATGTCCAGTTGTAAGCTACTGATGGCCTATCCTCAGGATAAGTCATCAACATTAGATTGGAAGGAGTCTATCACCTAGGACCCCCTCTGATCAGCTGTTCTCCTGGCCAATGCTTCTATGTACTGAGCTGATTCCTGTAAGTTGCAGACAGCTCCATTCTCACTGATGTGGCCAGGCTTGGTATTACACACCAAGTTCCCATTTATTGCCATTCTGCAGTGAGAGTGAAGCCTTGTGGTTGCGGCAGGAATTGTCTCCGTACACAAACGCATTGGCCCAGAGAACAGGTGATCGGCAGGTTTCGCTGGAGAGATTGGACAACCCTTTTAAAGCAAATTGGTGAATTTGGACGTGCGTTTCGTTTATGTGGAACTAAAAATCACAGCGTGTTCCATTCTGGTCCTCAAAACATCGTCCCCCTCCACCCTATCACCCCACTCTCTCCAAAACAAGCATTTTGATTGTCCCCAAAACTTCTGACACATATATTATCCGTTGCACCCCTCTGAATGTCCCCCCGAACAATTCGGTTGGGCGCTATCAGAATGTGTATGTTGGTGAGACTGCTGGATCAGCTGTCAAGGTGCTGAAGGGTCCAGCCAGTTACAAGGGTCTCTGTTCCTAAAAGCGTCAGGTTTGTTTCAGCAACTCCAGAACTTAGTAGTCAAGTGGGCAACAAATACAAGTTATAGACGGCTGGCCGACTTGGATGTAGGAGAGCAATATCCGTATCCGAAGGCCCATCTTTGGGGTATGATTGTGGTTACTTGTATTTGTTGTTCGGTCCTTTCCAGCCTCCGGCGGTCGTGTTCGCCTGTAGAGATATATGAGAGAATATGGAACTAGAAAGCATTACTTGCTGTAACCGATAGTGTAAGGTTAATAGACTGAATTTTCAGTTTTTCTCCTAATTGCCAGTAAGGGTGGGTTATAATAGGGGTAGCTTGGGCGGCCACTTAGGGCCCATGCCCACCCAAACCGCCCCACCATGAATGCAGGCCCTCTTCAGGCTTTCAGAAGCAACCGTGTCCTACGAGTATAAGACATGCCACGTGGTGCCAAAGGAGGGCTGTGTCGCAACGGCACTACTTCCAGGCAAGAAGCCTTGACTGTGTGTAGCTTTGCTAGTGATTCCCAGCAGCCCACCCAAAGCCAGAAGTCCCACCACTGAGGAACATGTTGCCCTCTGTCCATCAAGGGGCAGCAGAGAGGAGAGACAGATAATACTCTGATCAGGCAGCAGGGAAGCAAGTCAGCAGCTTCTGATCATTAACCATTTGCACCCTCCCCAGCTCTTATTTTAGGTGGGCGAGCGCTTTGTGGATTCCTTGGAATTACTCAATAGAAACACATAAAAATGATGTCAGGATGATTTTATTAGCATTTTTAAAAAATTAAAGTTGAGCTAATGATGCGGATGGAGGATGATGATGGAGATTCATCCTTTTTGCCGGTGGTCATATTTTTTGCCTGCTCTTACAGGAACTGCAGTAAACGGCTTCATTAGTGATCTTTCTGTAACGGCCGACACTATAGAGACAGAGAAAATACGGGTTAATAGACAGGAAACGGAGAAGGACACAAATCATTACAGGATAGGAATGGATTGTATCAGCCCCAAATGTTGACCCGTCTTACCTGCATTGGCACACTCTGCACTGGTAGGTGAACGGAAAGTTGATGTCATAGTTGTGGTAGACCGTCACCTCTGGCAGCTCAGGATGCACGTTGGTGACATTCGCTGCATATGACTTCCATAATGGACCGTGGGATCCGCTGTCTAATTGCTTGTTAATAAGCCGGCAGGCAGCATGACACATTTCGTGGACTAATGTGTCTCTTACTCGGTCTAAAGAGAAAAGCATTTATATGTACAATGAGCATAAAAGACGGATTCCATCCCCAGTACCAGCCTATCACTTCTATCACAGACGGGGCATTTCCTGGCAGCTTCTTACCCCGTATATAAAGATGTACAGATGGATGTGATGTGAAACCTACCTGCAGAATCGCAGACTTTATCTGATAGGTTGATGATGCAGTAACTATCGTCACCCTTGTTCATCCAACTGCAATAACCTGAGGTCGTTGTTAGCCTCTTGTTCCATATGATGCTCATGTTCTCAGGGAGCTAAAGAAGAAGGAAGAGAAGACAAAGTCCAATAAATCTGCAGTTCTATCATAATATATAGCAAAAAGAGGTATCTTGAATCTTTGGGCCCCAATGTAAGAAGTTGCCCAACTCTTGTTTATAGCTTTTCTTTGTAAAGGGCAGAAGACCTTCAGGGCCCCCTTGTACTCCCGGACCCCGAATCTCCAAACCAATGAAAATATAAATGATTCTAAAGGGTCCAAATGTTGACTAAGTGTCTGGGATTTCCAATTTCAGGCCAATTAGAATTATTGAGGGAGGATATATTGGATCAGTTGATGATAAGATACCTTGTTCTCAAATATGGTGCTGTTGTACAGCTGGTAGAGCCTGGATACCAGCTCCTGCTTCGTCTCCTGGAAGTTGGTGGTATAAATGGAGGTTGGCAATGTGATCTCTTCAAGGAAACAGCCCTGGATGTTACACAGAGGCCTCCTGGGAAGAATAAGGAATCCTATGTAAAGCCACTGGAATGTTTGTCCCATACTTCATTGTTTCATTTCAAAATCATAGCGATGAATAATATATGTAACAGGACTCACCTCTCGTCTGATTGCCCGCTCTCCTCATGGTCAGAGAGTTCATTATTCGTACAGAAAGCTGGAGAAAAAAAAAACACTTTTCAAAATTTTGCTGAGTTTTGTTAAAATCTGCTAATGTTGCCAACAAGAAATGTCTTTATGCAGACAGAGCGACAAGAGTCCTTTGGTTTGGTAACTGACCTGTGAAAGAACTGTCTGATATAGAATATTCATTGTCCTCATCGTCGCTGTCGCTGATGATTATTGGCGAGTCCGGCTGTATATACGACTGATGAGTCCCAGTATCCGTCCGGATGCCTATAAATTACAGAGAACAGATCAGTTTTCTATACTTAATAACCTAAATCTAGATTGTAATTACAAAACACAGTAAGACAAGCGTCAACCTATCAGGAGCGTTATTGGATCAGTGCTGTACCTGGGTTATAAGGTGATGGGTGGTAACTGAAGCCACTATCTTCACCTCGGTATGGAAAACTGGTGGTTGGCTTCTTCTTAGGACGGGGCTGGAAAAACATAGAAAACATATCAAACAAAATCCAAAAACATGATTGTGTCTAATTTCTGGAATAAATCATCTTGGTACATACCCCACTGACTTCTATCATCGCCCTATATGTAGTGTATGCAGGGTGTGAGGGGCTCGGCTATGGTTATGGTATGGATAGGGTTGGGGTGACATTTATTTGGCCTCTTACAATACTAATCTCTGTCCTGCACATGGACCTGTAGTCACAATGACCCCACTGAGGGGGTCTTTAGTCTACAAACATCATCCAGGCTGTCTGGAATATTTTTGGTCATCTCCTTCCCTCCATCTTCTAAGACTTTTACCCCCCCCTCCCCCCCCCCCCATGTATTAGAATTTCTTCGGATTGTGTCACTTCATGGCCGACACTGAAATAGAACTTTGCTTTCTTTCTCAAAAATCTTGTCAAAAACTCAATAAAATATTGTTTACAAAAAAACCTCTGCTCACCTGCTGGATCTCCTCGTCCTCGTCCTCTGAACTGGACACAATTATATAATGCTTTCGCTTTGACATAATAGCCAAACTTGCACAGAAGGATCTTCGCTCCACAAACTCCTACAAAGACCTTCAATGGAACTTTGGGCGACTGGGAATTTATGGATGTTGGTCATTTGTGACATCATTAGATTGTTCTTACTTATGGAACACTGTGACATCATGACAGTGACATTACTGGTCGTCTGATCACTTCTCACTGTGCGGGTCACCTTTGACCTTTCCTCGCTTTATGATTGTCCTATATGATATTTATACATGCACATATGTATAGAATGTTTAACCCTTTCCTGTTGCAACCAGTTTTGGCAGTGATACTTTTTAGTTTTTTTTTTAGTAACAAAGTGACAAAAAAAACTAAAATTCTCTCATTTTATTTATTTTTTACCATGGACTTTTAGGCTGGGTTCACACACATCGGAATCCCGGCAGAAATCTCGCAGTTTGGCCGCAGCGAGATTTCCGCTGGGAGAAGTGCTGCTTCAAAACCTGCGGCACTTAGCTGCGGGTTTTGAAGCGGCCTGGCCGCTCGCTCTTCTGCTGTTGCCGGCGCTCCCATAGAGGAGAGCTCGGCCGCAGCCAAAGAAGAAAAAAATTGAACATTCTGCAGCCGGCGAATCCGCGCCGCAGCGCCGACTTCTGCCAGCTTTGCCGCGGCGGATTCACCGTCCCGTGTGGACGAGATTTCTGAGAATCTCGGGATTAGCGGCCGCAGGCCCATCTTTGCACTGGGAGGGGGCATGATTGTGGTTACTTGTATTTGTTGTTCGGTCCTTTCCAGCCTCCGGCGGTCGTGTTCGCCTGTAGAGTAATATGAGAGAATATGGAAATAGAAAGCATTACTTGCTATAACCGATAGTGAAAATCAAGGCTACATCTACCCAAAGCAACTACACCGACCCCGCACATCACTGCACTAGATGGACTCCACTGAGTCCAATGGGCTCCATGTGATGCTTCATTTTCCCTGAAGTGGAGCTGCATGGGGAATTGAACACTTGCTACCATGTTCCTCCACATTGCAGAAGTGGGACTCTTTATTCAGCTTATTATTAGGGGACTTGGTCTAATGTAGAGGAATGGCCAAAAGCAGACAACCCATTAAGGATGCGGGCCTTTTTTTCCCCCATTTTTTGTTTTTCCTCCCCCCTTTTAAAAAAATCGTAACTCCTTTATTCATCCATCGCCGTCGCTGTATGAAGGCTTGTTTTTTGTGGGACGAGTTGTATTTTTTAATGGTATTATTTAATGTAACATGTAATTTACTGAAAAACGTAAAAAATTCTAAGTGGAGTAAAATGAAAAACAAACAAATTGAAATTCCGCCATTTTTGGTGCGTCTTGTTTTTATGGCGCACGAACTGCAGCAAAAATGACATGATAACTTCATTCTATTCATCAGTACGATTACTACGATACCAAACTTATATTGTCGTTTTTTTTTTTTTGCGGTACAACTTTATTTTTTTTTTTCAAAGATATTTAATTTTTTTTAAAATTATTTTCTGCCGCCAAGTTCTGAGCGCAATACATTTTTGTTCAATAAGATTTTATTTGGACAAACAGTGCAATAATACAGTTAGGGCATTCAAGACGATTACATTAGATTATGGACATCTACTTATTCCGCCCCACTCTCACTTTGATATAGAAGTGAGCTGAGTTGTCCTCTATTTTGTGTTAATAGTAGAACTCGGTTGATCACCAATTGATGGTACAACAAGATTAAAACAGAAACAGTAGAGAGAAAGGACTTAGTTTGGAGATTAGAAGTATAGAAGGGGGGGAGGGAGGGGTAGTGGGGGGTGGGTCAGGCAACCGCGTAGCAACCCTGATTGTTGATTTAATTGACGTTGTGGAGTCTCGACGGCCAAATCTACCCAAGTCATCTCTTACCAGGTCGACCACTTGACCTTGGATCTCTTGTCGTGCATTCCCTGAATCCCCAGATCAAGTTGGGGAGAAGGCTGGCCGAGCGAGCAACCGAGAAGGCAGCAACTCCCGCTCCACCCACCCTTTTGCTTCTGTGGTATTCCTGTATTCCAGCCATGGCCGCCAGAATGCATAATAGTCCTCTTGCTTTATGTCTTCCTCCGCCCTCATCTCCTCATATCTTACTAATTCGTTGATGGCTTTGACCCAATGACCTCTGGTGGGGGAGGCGTCAGACCGCCAGAACCTTGGAATGATCTGTCTGACTGCTTGTACAAAAAAGCGCCATAGGCCCTTTTTGGTTTTGGATATAGGGCCCGGGAACATGGATAGCACTCCCACCTCGAGCGTGAGCTGCGCGTCCCCTCCGCTTATATTGTTAAATAGATTTACTACATCCTTCCACAGCGAGGCTTTTGGCGGGCAACTCCACCAGATGTGGGACATGCTTCCCATTGCGTTTGGGCATCTTTAGCACTTCGGGCTAAGTTGTGGGAGCATTTTGTGTAGCCTGACCTGGGTTCTATACCAGCGGGAGATTATTTTAAAATTGAGCTCTTGGAGTCTGGCATAAACCGACCCTTTATGTGTCGGAACAAAAGCCTTTTCCCATTCGGCCGGGGGCAGATTCCTACCCAGTTCCTCTTCCCACACACCCACGAAGTCAGGTGGGGAGACCCCATCTCCCGGTCCAGCATCATCTTGTATAGCACTGAGATTGGATGGCTGATAGCATCTGTGGACATGCAGAGTTTCTCGAAGTCTGTGAGCTCCCTCCTCGTCCGGGACCCAGAGGCAAAAGAATCCACCAAGCTCCTCAGCTGGAAGTACTCCAGCCAGGCTCCCGCGGGGCAGTATGTCCTGCAAGTTACTCCGTCAGGGGCCTCAATCCTTCTTCACCTAACACGTCTCTAAGTCGCGGTGTGAGGATGCACTGGAATGGTCTTTAGGGATTTACTGTGCACAAAGGCCTTAAATTGGGGATTAGCCAATAGAGGTGTGAGGGGGCCCGATATCAATATCAGTTAATTTCCCTTCGCGAACCCCAACCAGGCCCTCATCAGCTGGTTTAGTAACGGTGATATGTCGGCGATACTCCTGATTAGAGTCCCCAGAACCCAAAAAATTCCCTGAGTCAGCCTGGGATCTAGTTTATGCTCTAGCTCCACCCATAGTTTGTATTCTCGGTTTCAAAGCAGATTTATTACGCCGTTCGCTAGATTAGCTTTATAATATAGAGAGAAGTCCGGCAGACCCATTTCTCCCTTTGTCTTGCTTCTGGTTAAAGTATTGTATTTTAGTCTGGATCTACGCCCTCGCCAGACAAATTTTGTGATCAGGGAGTGTATGTGTTTGAAAAAGAATCTATGTAGTTTAATGGGGAATGCCTGGCAGATGTATAAAAACCTTGGCAGGGCATCCATTTTGACTGCATTTATCCTGCCCCCCCCCCCCCCCCAGGATAGGAGAAGGGGATTCCATTTCCCCAAATCTCTTTCCAGATTTGTTAGAAAAGGTTTAACGTTCAGGTCATATGTATTTGCTGGGTCGCCTGGTAGTTGGACACCTAAGTACTTGAGAGAGTTGGATTGCCATTTGAAAGGGAATAGCTCTTGCAGGGATTTTGTTTTGGCTCGAGGGAGAGAGATATTCAACATTTCTGTTTTTTGTAAATTAATTTTAAAGTTGCTTATTGCGCTGAATTTGTCGAATTCCTTTAATAGAACTGGAATTCCAATTCTTGGACAGGATAGGTCCAGCAGAAGGTCGTCCGCGAACAAAGAGAGTTTTAGCTCCCTCTGCCCCAGCCTCACCCCTCTTATAGCGTCATTTTTCCTTATGGCACTGGCCAGAGACTCCACTGTCAGTATGTACAAGAAGGGGGACAATGGGCACCCCTGGCGCGTACCGTTCCGGATATGTATGTTGTCCGACAGGGCTCCATTGACTCTTACCCTAGCCGAGGGGTCTCTGTACAGCGCCATTATCCAATCTCTCATGCGGGGCCCCAGTCCCACTCTCCTTAATGTGCCCTCTAGAAACCTCCAACCGACTCTGTCGAAGGCCTTTTCGGCGTCGACTGCCATGAGTCATAGTGGGGACCCCTTCTGTCGGACATGTGATATCAATGACATAGATTTTATTATATTATCTCTCCCGGGACAAATTCCACCTGGTCCCTGTGGACCAATTTTGGGATATGGGGCTGGATCCTTGTAGCGATTTAATTTTGCAAAAAGCTTGACGTCCACGTTTAAGAGTGAGATGGACCTGTAATTTCCACACTCCATGGCGTCTTTCCCTGGTTTAGGTATTATGACCAGGTGAGCCTGTAGGGCCTGGGTCGGGAAGGGGCATCCCCTATTTATCGCGTTGAAGGAGTCGATTAGCAGCGGTGTAATATCATCTTTGAAGAGTTTGTAGAATTTTGAGGACAATCCATCCGGTCCCGGACTCTTGCCCACTTTGAGTTCTTCGATTAGGGACGAGATTTCCGCTAGAGAGAAATCCCCTTCCATTTCTGCAGACACTTCTGGATCTACAGGTCCAGGGGCGTGGCTAGTTAGGTACTCCTCTACGTCTCTATCCCTCGGGGCCTGGTCGGGGTTCCGCTCGATATTATATAGGTTATTACAATAATCATGGAAGACCTCTAGGATTTCCGCAGTTGAGTGTGCGACGCCCCCCTGTCGTTTTTGTATCTTTGGGATGTGTGTCAGGGGAGTCTTGGGGTGCAGAGTCCTTGAGAGCCATCCCCCACATTTATCCCCGTATTCGAAGGTGCACCTGCGCATTTTGTCTCTGAATCCCATCGACCTCTGATCGAGTATCGAGAGTATTTGCTGTCTTATCGTGGAGATCTCTGCTCTCAAGGTCTCTGATGGTTGACCCTTGTTTTTTTTTCTCTTTTATCTCCAGCTCTATCAGGAGTCCTTTTTAATTTTTCCGTTCTATCTTTGTTTTAAGCGGGCCCCGTGGGAAATGAAAACGCCACGCAAGACACATTTTAGAGCTTCCCATTTGATGGGAGTGCTCATGGTGTCGTCTCTGTGGGCTTCGATGAAGGTTTTGATCATTTTTTTGACGTCTCCCACACAGACGGGGTCATTAAGGAGGTTGTTGTTAAGTCTCCACTGATGTATTTTGCCCCCCCCCCCCCCAATCTGTGAATAACTCCGTAGACAGGGGCGTGGTCTGACCATAAGAAAGGTCCCATGGAGCACTCTGGGTCTTGGTCCAATAGTTTGTGGGAGATAAAAAGGGGATCTATTCGACTGTAACTGTTATGTACGTCCAAATGGAAATTGTAGTCTCTGACCCCTGGGTGCAAGATCCTCCACATGTCCACTAGTCTCAGCTTTTCTAGTTCCTTTTTGAGTGTACGACGAGCTGTGTGAGAGATGGGGGACTTACCCACCGATGAATCCATCACAGGGTCCATTACCAGATTGATTTCACCGCCCAAGATCACGTCAGAGCCATCAGCTATCTGCCTTGAAGTGGGTCTCTTGTAACATGGCCACCATAATTCTCTTTTTGTGTAAGTGATAGAGGAACTGGTTTCTCTTTTCCGGGGTGTTCAACCCTTTAACGTTGTATGTGCATACTGTTACGCTAGCCATGTCGACATGTGTAGGGAGATTGTGTTTGATTGTCCGGTGCCCGGCCTCTCGCGGTGCCTTGGGGTGGGGGTGGTGGTTGGAACATGGGGGAGGGGTTAGGGATAGATAAGAAAGAAAGGACAGGAGAAAAAGAAACAGAAGAACATGAGCAAATATGGGGTAAAGCCCCACTAAACATTTCTAAGGGATTTTCTAAGAAAAAACCTTAACTTGCAGCGCGTTGGCTGCACCCTCTAATAGGGAACGAACGGAACCTTACGCCGAAGTAGCGCCCCGTGGCGGCTACGGCTGGAACAAACATATCAATAGTAAACGTTCAAGGCTATGGCTAAATGTCCCTTTAACTAGGTGACTTAAACTGCGTCTCAGCAGAACCCGGAGGTGGGAGAGCGAACAAAGACATGAAAATGCGTAGGTGTTAGTGTCTCAATAGTTGGCAATCAGCAACAGGCATCATAGATCGGGATGTCAGAGTTCGGCTCTGTCTCTGACCCTCTGCCATGAGGGTCCCATCGCTGGGGCAAGCGCTCCTTCTCAGTGTGGCCAGTCCGGCAGGTTGATCATTGGAAGCTTAAATGTACTTAGGAGGTTGGGCAGATCCCCCAGCGATCTAAAGATAGCTCTTTTGTTTCCTTTGCGGGCTTGCAGTTGAAAGGGATAGCCCCATTGATAAATCATGTCCTTTTCTTTCAGTGCCGTCAGTAATGGCTTCAACGCTCTTCTTAGTTGTAGCGTACGGCGGGATAAGTCCTGCAGGATCAGTATGGGAGAGCCCCGGTATGTCAGGTTCCCTGCCTCTCTGGCGCATCGCATCATTTGCTCCTTCTCTTGGAAGAAATGCACCCTGCACACGATGTCCTGCGGCCTTGCAGGGTCCGCGGATCTCGGGCCCAGAGTGCGATGTATTCTATCGATTACAATAAAGTCATCTGGTGGGTGCTTGAGTAGGTCGTTAAAGAATTTTGGGGCCCAAGTCACGAGTTGATTCTGTTACACTCCTTCTTCCAGGCCGCTTATGCGTAAATTGTTCCGCCTGTGGCGGTTTTCAAGATCATCAAGGTAGAGAAGGAGCTCTGAGATTTGTGTAGATTGGGATTAAATGGCTTTTCTATGCGATTCTACCGTGTCCATTAGCTTTTCTTGTGTTTCCTCCACCTCCACTAGTCGTTGGCCCACGTGTAAGATATCTTTTTGTAAGGCTGTAATGTCCTTCTTGTGTGACAACTCGAGTTTATGTAAGAAGTCGTCCAGGTCTGTTTTTGTGGGGAGAGCGCGTAAATGGGTGCGCCAATCCCACTGCTCTTCCTCATAATATAGGTCTGCTGAGAGCTGCTGGTGGGGGCCCCTCAGGTTTGCCTCCTGGGTCTGTGTTGGAGAGATGCTTAAGGGGCTGTGGGAACCCTGTCCCTCTTGCACTGTGTGTGGGCCGCCCCTCCCCCACTGCAGAGACCGCGGGGGGTGATGTGACATGTGGCTCTAGCTGGGAGCTCATTGTGCCGGGTTGGCCACAATCTGACCTTATTGCTGCTTCTCCTGCAGGTTGTGGGTGATCGCTTGTCCTGGGTGGCCTGCTGCTTCCTTCCGTGATGTCTCCCGAGTCCTTGGCGTCTGCTGCTCTCTCCCTCTGCGCGCCGCCGCTGTGCAGCGCCGGACATCCCGCCGGCGCCATCTTGGATTTTCTTCTGTTGCCGGCCGCCTCGGTATCCGGTCGTAAAAAGTGCTCTAGTCTGCCCTTCTCGTGATCTGCAAAGCACCCTGATGTGCTCTGGGATTTTCTGAGACCTATGCTGTCCTGCTCCGCCGCTGGGAATGCTTGTGAAGCCTTTTAATCGCGGCTGCTGCCGGAGCCTTTCCTGGATGCAACATACTCCATCAGGTAGCTCCGCCCCGCACAATACATTTTTTATTTGTCCGTCGACATAGTTGTGCGAGGGCTCATTTTTTGCGGGATGTCCTGCAGTTTGCATTGGTACCATTTTGGAATACATACGACTGTTTGATCGCTTTTTATTGCATTTTGTCTTGATGACAGGGTGACCAAAAAAAGGACATTTCTGGGGTTCTTTATTTTCTGACGACGTTTATTGTGCGGGGTAAATAATGCATTACTTTGATAGATTAGACTTTTACGGATGCGGTGATACCACATATGTATTTTTGTTTTTTGATTTGATTCTTTTATTATAAAAATGGCAAAAGGGTTTTTCTTTTTTTAACTGTTATTACTTTTTTTTAATAATTAGTAAAGCTTTATTGATCGTACTTTAACTTTTTTTTTTTTAGTCCCCAGAGGGGACAACAACTTGCGATGCCTTGATTATTCCTGCAGCATTACATTATACTGCAATCAGGCAGGCAGTCTATCAAGCAACCCCACGAGTGCATTCACGTGGTTGTATTTTCTGTCTACGTGTGGTCAGTATTTATTATTGACTGTATATGGACTACATACAGACCTATTAAAGGTGATGTCCAGTTGTAAGCTACTGATGGCCTATCCTCAGGATAAGTCATCAACATTAGATTGGATGGAGTCTATCACCTAGGACCCCCTCTGATCAGCTGTTCTCTGGGCCAATGCTCCTATGTACTGAGCAGATTCCTGTAAGATGCAGACAGCTCCATTCTCACTGATGTGGCCAGGCATGGTATTACACACCAAGTTACTATTCATTGCCATTCTGCAGTGAGAGTGAAGCCTTGTGGTTGCGGCAGGAATTGTCTCCGTACACAAACGCATTGGCCCAGAGAACAGGTGATCGGCAGGCTTTGCTGGAGAGAGTGGACAACCCTTTTAAAGCAAATTGGTGAATTCAGACGTGCGTTTCTTTTAAGTGGAACTGAAAATCGCAGTGTGTTCCATTCTGCTCCTCAAAACATCGTCCCCCCCACTCCCCACTCTCCAAAACAAGCATCTTGATTATCCCTAAAACGTCTGACACATATATTATCCATTGCACCCCTCTGAATGTCCTCCGAACAATTCGGTTGGGCGCTATCGGAATGTGTATGTAGGTGAGACTGCTGGATCAGCTGTCAAGGTGCTGAAGGGTCCAGCCAGTTACAAGGGTCTCTGTTCCTAAAAGCGTCAGGTTTGTTTCAGCAAGTCCAGAACTTAGTAGTCAAGTGGGCAACAAACACAAGTTACAGACGGCTGGCCGACTTGGATGTAGGAGAGCAATATCCGTATCCGAAGGCCCATCTTTGGGGTATGATTGTGGTTACTTGTATTTGTTGTTCGGTCCTTTCCAGCCTCCGGCGGTCGTGTTCGCCTGTAGAGTAATATGAGAGAATATGGAAATAGAAAGCATTACTTGCTGTAACCGATAGTGTAAGGTTAATAGACAGAATTTTGAGTTTTTCTCCTAATTGCCAGTAAGGGTGGGTTATAATAGGGGTAGCTTGGGCGGCCACTTAGGGCCCATGCCCACCCAAACCGCCCCACCATCAATGCAGGCCCTCTTTAGGCTTTCAGAAGCAGCCGTGTCCTACGAGTATAAGACGTGCCACGTGGTGCCAAAGGAGGGCTGTGTCGCAACGGCACTACTTCCAGGCAAGAAGCCTTGACTGTGTGTAGCATTGCTAGTGATTCCCAGCAGCCCACCCAAAGCCAGAAGTCCCACCACTGAGGAACATGTTGCCCTCTGTCCATCAAGGGGCAGCAGAAAGGAGAGGCAAATAATACTCTGATGAGGCAGCAGGGAAGCAAGTCAGCAGCTTCTGATCATTAACCCTTTCCAGCCCAACCTCCCTGCCGCCCGCACCCTCCCTAGCTCTTATTTTAGGTGGGCGAGCGCGCTTTGTGGATTCCTTGGAATTACTCAATAGAAACACATAAAAATGATGTCAGGATGATTTTATTAGCATTTTTTTAAAATTAAAGTTGAGCTGATGATGATGGAGATTCATCCTTTTTGCCGGTGGTCATATTTTTTGCCTGCTCTTACAGGAACTGCAGTAAACGGCTTCATTAGTGATCTTTCTGTAACGGCCGACACTATAGAGACAGAGAAAATACCGGTTAATAGGCAGGAAATGGAGAAGGACACAAATCATTACAGGATAGGAATGGATTGTATCAGCCACAAATGTTGACCCATCCTACCTGCGTTGGCACAAACTGCACTGGTAGGTGAACGGGTAGTTGATGTCATAGTTGTGGTAGACCGTCACCTCTGGCAGCTCAGGATGCACGTTGGTGACATTCGCTGCATATGACTTCCATAATGGACCGTGGGATCCGCTGTCTAATTGTTTGTTAATAAGCCGGCAGGCAGCATGACACATTTCGTGGACTAATGTGTCTCTTACTCGGTCTAAAGAGAAAAGCATTTATATGTACAATGAGCATAAAAGACGTATTCCATCCCCAGTACCAGCCTATCACTTCTATCACAGACGGGGCATTTCCTGGCAGCTTCTTACCCCGTATATAAAGATGTACAGATGGATGTGATGTGAGACCTACCTGCAGAATCGCAGACTTTATCTGATAGGTTGATGATGCAGTAACTATCGTCACCCTTGTTCATCCAACTGCAATAACCTGAGGTCGTTGTTAGCCTCTTGTTCCATATGATGCTCATGTTCTCAGGGAGCTAAAGAAGAAGGAAGAGAAGACAAAGTCCAATAAATCTGCAGTTCTATCATAAAATATAGCAAAGAGAGGTAGCTTGAATCTTTGGGCCCCAATGTAAGAAGTTGCCCAACTCTTGTTTATAGCTTTTCTTTGTAAAGGGCAGAAGACCTTCAGGGCCCCCTTGTACTCCCGGACCCCAAATCTCCAAACCAATGAAAATATAAATGATTCTAAAGGGTCCAAATGTTGACTAAGTGTCTGGGATTTCCAATTTCAGGCCAATTAGAATTATTGAGGGAGGACATATTGGATCAGTTGATGATAAGATACCTTGTTCTCAAATATGGTGCTGTTGTACAGCTGGTAGAGCCTGGATACCAGCTCCTGCTTCGTCTCCTGGAAGTTGGTGGTATAAATGGAGGTTGGCAATGTGATCTCTTCAAGGAAACAGCCCTGGATGTTACACAGAGGCCTCCTGGGAAGAATAAGGAATCCTATGTAAAGCCACTGGAATGTTTGTCCTATACTTCATTGTTTCATTTCAAAATCATAGCGATGAATAATATATGTAACAGGACTCACCTCTCGTCTGATTGCCCGCTCTCCTCATGGTCAGAGAGTTCATTATTCGTACAGAAAGCTGGAGAAAAAAAAAACACTTTTCAAAATTTTGCTGAGTTTTGTTAAAATCTGCTAATGTTGCCAACAAGAAATGTCTTTATGCAGACAGAGCGACAAGAGTCCTTTGGTTTGGTAACTGACCTGTGAAAGAACTGTCTGATATAGAATATTCATTGTCCTCATCGTCGCTGTCGCTGATGATTATTGGCGAGTCTGGCTGTATATACGACTGATGAGTCCCAGTATCCGTCCGGATGCCTATAAATTACAGAGAACAGAGCAGATTTCTATATTTAATAACATAAATCTAGATTGTAATTACAAAACACAGTAAGACAAGCGTCAACCTATCAGGAGCGTTATTGGATCAGTGCCGTACCTGGGGTATAAGGTGATGGGTGGTAACTGAAGCCACTATCTTCACCTCGGTATGGAAAACTGGTGGTTGGCTTCTTCTTAGGACGGGGCTGGAAAAACATAGAAAACATATTGAGCAAAATCCAAAAACATGATTGTCCAATTTCTGGAATAAATCATCTTGGTACATACCCCACTGACTTCTATCATCACCCTATATGTAGTGTATGCAGGGTGTGAGGGGCTCGGCTATGGTTATGGTATGGATAGGGTTGGGGTGACATTTATTTGGCCTCTTACAATACTAATCTCTGTCCTGCACATGGACCTGTAGTCACAATGACCCCACTGAGGGGGTCTTTAGTCTGCAAGCATCATCCAGGCTGTCTGGAATAGTTTTGGTCATCTTCTTCCCTCCATCTTCTAAGACTTTTACCCTCCCCCCCCCCCCCCCCCCTTCATGTATTAGAATTAACTAACTGTATAGATATGATGCGCTCTAACGATATTTTGTCTACCATTGACCTCTTGAGATATTTGCTCTATGGGGTTTGGGAAATCACAGCTTGACCAGTTTAATTTTACTGGTTTTTGTATTAAAGCGGTTTGATCTGTTTCCAATGTGGTAATGAAACTTAGGATTGTGTTACTTCATGGGCGACACTGAAATAGGACTTTGTTTTCTGTATCAAAAATCTTGTCGAAAACTCAATAAAAATATTGTTTACAAAAAAATTAAAAAAAACCTCTGCTCACCTGCTGGATCTCCTCGTCCTCGTCCTCTGAACTGGACACAATTATATAATGCTTTCGCTTTGACATAATAGCCAAACTTGCACAGAAGGATCTTCGCTCCACAAACTCCTACAAAGACCTTCAATGGAACTTTGGGCGACTGGGAATTTATGGATGTTGGTCATTTGTGACATCATTAGATTGTTCTTACTTATGGAACACTGTGACATCATGACACTGACATTACTGGCGATCTGATCACTACTCACTGTGCGGGTCACCTTTGACCTTTTGTCGCCTTTATGATTTATCCTTTATGATATTTATACATGCACAATGTATAGAATATTTAACCCTTTCCTGTTGCAGCCAGTTTTGGCAGTGATACTTTAGTATTTTTTAGTAACAAAGTGGCAAAAAAAACATGGACTTTTATGGTTTGTATTTTTTTTTTTGTTTATAGATCTTACATAAGAAATTGGAGAAGGTTTATTTTAATGTATCTCTTATATTTATGAACATTTTTGAAAGGTTAGCGAACTGGGGACCATGGCCACCCACCATATACTGTACCACCACTGCGGCCCGCAGGCCATCTCCGGGTGATGCTCCAGGAGGGGAGGGCTGTTACCCGGGGCAGCCAATCCTGTGCTGCAGACTCCCCCGATGTGCAGTCCTCCCTTCCACTGAGATACCGCAGTTGTGATATATCAGTGCTCTGCCGGACGCGTGATTGGTCCGGCCTGCGGTGGCTGATAGTAGAGAAGGGGAGTGAGTCAGCGGGGTAACCAGGTATGCACCGCATGTAATCATGTATGTATAGCTGGTATACGTTATACCAGCTGTTCATATAGAAGTATATACCGTAGATATTCAGGTTATACCAGCATGGTCCATATTCCTATATACAGGGGGATGTACATATCCCTGTATGCAGTGATATAGACCATGCTAGTATAACCGCATATCTCCTGTACATAATTATATATTTCTCATAAAGAGTCCGCAGGTTTTGAATTTTTGCCTTGACAATTTTTGCATCGAAGTTCTGTACAGGAAAATATTTCTGTGCAACTTCTAGCAACTTTTTTTAAGCTTCTGTCTTCTTCATCCGATTACTGTACTCTGGGCTGGCTGGCTTCCACAAGCAGGAAGGAACTCTTCACACTCTATGACTCCCCTATGGAAACAAAAGCAAGAAGATTGAAAACTTGTGAAACATTACTATAGTGTCACAGGTCTATAAGATATTTGTATGAAATCCTACATTCCAACCCAAAGCACACTTAAGGGTTGTTCACATCAGCATCAGAAATTCCATTTAGAACCTCCATTGTTTATTTATGCTAGAAAGCAAGGCGAAATAGTGGTGAAAGCGGTGCAATTTAGTCCAATAGATTCCGGCAAAATGATGGACTGCTTGCCCGAAGTCGAATGGACCCCCATTATAGTCAATGAGAGGGTCGTTCAGTTCCGTCCCAAGACGGAACTGTTCAGCCAAGGTGTGCCGTTTTGCTGCTCCCCGAATAGAGCAAAAAAACAAGAGTCCCCGAATGCTGCTGTGAAGGAGTCCTTACTGCTTCCTCAGTTACCCAGTCTATCATCTTCGGTACTAGCCCTTGTTCAGCTCTGTCAAGGTAACCCTCGAAATAGTGAAAATAAAATGTCTTGCAGGAATCATTCACAATTATGAACGCCTGAGCCGAGCCACATTGCGCTACTATGAGGAAGACATTTTTGCTCGTAACTTCGAAGGATACTTAGTTTTTATACAGTTGCGAAAAGTGGGACTACCCAGGACTATAACAACCAAATGGAGTACTTTCCACAGGGGTGAACAGATGTGTCAAAGTATCCCTCGAAGTAGCGAGCAAAAATGTCTTGCAGGCACCTGCGCCATGTGCCTCTCCATCCGTCATTACGAATGCCTGGATGAAGCCATATGGCGCTGGCGCCTTTGAGCCATTTTTGCTTGCTACTTCAAAGGATACTTCACTTTCTTTGCAATTAATAAAAGTTGGAGTCGCAAGGACTATAATGACTGAAGGAAGTACTTTCCGTAGCAGCAAACAGACATGTAGAATTAGCGAGCAAAAGTATTTTGCAGACGCCAATGGCTCTCCATTTACCATTACAAACGCCTGGATGAAGCCACGTTGCGCTGCCACTTGCAAGACCTATTTGCTCAATACCTCGAGGCATCCTTTGACATGTCTATTCGCCGCAGCAAAGCGGTGATGGCGCTGGGACCTATGGAGTAATGAAATGTACAAGCCAGTTTGAACCATTCACTCTTCTAAATATTCCCTGGAAGGACCAGGCCATACTTTCAGGCGGTTGAGTGAAGTAATCCTCGTTGAAGTAGCGAAAAGTAATGTTTCGCAGGCGACAGCAGCCCGTGGCACTCTGCAGGCGACCAGACTGGTGAGTGACTCCTCAGATCTTTTCCTATGGTGTACGTCCATTATCATCTGATGCTTTAACAACCAATAGTAGAGCATTATGTGGGCGTGTTAAAACCCAGCAGCCAATTGCATACTTCTGTGCATGCATACTTACTGCTTGGTTTGCTCATTTACACGCCAACCTGAGTAAATAATTGTTCCGTCTGAACACTACTGATGACGGAGAAACGAGTGACCTAACGAGCAAAGTGAAAAGAAATTTAAAGGATGATCTACATGTGTAAACAGTCATTGTTTAAAAACAAACAAGTCGTTGGCTCGTTCGTTTGGTTGAACGATTTCTCGCTTCATGTAAAAGCACCCTAATGTGATGTCATGTCATGGTGAGCCGTCCTATCAGGGTGGCTTACTTTCACTTTGAATTGCTTTACAAAGGATTTTGTTGTCTTAAAGGGGTTGTCCCGCGCCGAAGCGGGTTTTTTTTTTTTTTCAAACCCCCCCCCGTTCGGCGCGAGACAACCCCGATGCAGGGGGTAAAAAAGAACACCGGAGAGTGCTTACCTGAATCCCCGCGCTCCGGTGACTTCTTACTTACCTGCTGAAGATGGCCGCCGGGATCTTCACCCTCGGTGGACCGCAGGGCTTCTGTGCGGTCCATTGCCGATTCCAGCCTCCTGATTGGCTGGAATCAGCACGTGACGGGGCGGAGCTACAAGGAGCCGGCATCCAGCACGAGCGGCCCCATTGAGGAAAGAAGAAGACCCGGACTGCGCAAGCGCGGCTAATTTGGTCATTAGACGGCGAAAATTAGTCGGCTCCATGGAAACGAGGACGCTAGCAACGGAGCAGGTAAGTGAAAAACTTTTTATAACTTCTGTATGGCTCATAATTAATGCACAATGTACATTACAAAGTGCATTAATATGGCCATACAGAAGTGTATAGACCCACTTGCTGCCGCGGGACAACCCCTTTAAGAGAACATCAGTTTTTTAATGTGTTAAGATCACTTTCTGTGCCGTGATACCACAATTAAGGTAAGCGTTGTCCCATCTGTAAGGAGCAACAAATCATTTCGATCCCAGCGATCAGTGGGAATCTGAACAATTCCCGTTCAGTGTAAGAGCATGCTCAGACTGAATGACTAACGGTAATTTGTTCAGTTTATGCATGTCTAAAGTGAAAAAAGCTGAATTGGCCCGTGTAAACAGGCAGTCTTTCATCCATGAGCAACTGCCTGTTGACTGTGAATAGAGACTGCGGGCCGGAATGATCTCCGGCATGCTTCGCCTTCATTCACTGAGCGATGATACTGGTAAAGATTTTGCCCAAAAATGCCCATCTTGGGGGCAGTTTTGAAAAAAATCCATTCCTTTTGAAGGTAGTTTCAAAGGACAATCCATGGTTAGCAGCTCGATAAATGGGACTGCCAGAGATGTGACATTATCCCTTTACCTTCCTATACTTTTAGGTTTCAGCCACAAATACAGACAAAATGCAAATATAAGTATAGATCAACATAAGCGATTGCATATTTGTACTATTTTCCATTGGAAAAACTAGGAAACCTAATGTGGCCAAAAACCAAACCAGCAGTGGTGGTGCACTGACTTAATTAAATTCGAGACCTTCCAAATACTGAGGAAACATGGTCATTCTACGGACCTTTCACACAGGATGGAATAGGTCACATGACGCACCGCAAGTAAATTCTGCGCTAACGTCTGCAGGCTACCTGCGGATTTTGATGCAGAATTGAAAATGACTTAAACTTTGCCTACAATTAATTCCTCATCAAAATCCGCAGTTACACCTGCAGATTTTGGTGTGGGATTCCACAGCTGTGGATGTGGCGTCATTCCTTCCCGTGTAAAAAGGTCCAGAACGGCTCGTTCACTCATCACTGATTTGCTGCGGATTTTGGTGCAGATCTGCAGCAGTTTTCACGCTTTCAATTGAATTCAGATTGAAGGGGTGAAATCTGCTATATATTTGCATCGGCATTTGCAGCCAATCCGTTACCTGTGAGTGTACCCTTAGGGCACGTTCACACATTGCAGATTTTGATGCGGATCCACACTATATTTTGTGCTGTAGATTTTGGTGCGTATCCATACAAAAAATACAAAAAAATCCACACCACTCGGTGTGAATCTGCAGTAGATTTTCAGCCTTTTAAGTCATGGGGGGGAATTCTGCTGCAGAGCTGCACCAACACTGGTTTTTCACGCAGAAATTGACGAGGATATTCCGCAATGCATGAACGTACCCTTAGTTTGGATGAGTCTTCTACCTGGACTTCTATAATACTTCCCTAATGTATCTGCCTTAGGCCACTTCCGCATGGGCAACACGACACGGACGCGAGAAAATCGCAGCAATATCAAAGCAATATCGCTGCATTTTCTCGCCACGATAACACAATTTTCTGTGGATACAAAGTCGCACGTGGTGCCACAAAGGCACCCCACTTTGTAGCACCACATGCGAGGATTTTCAGTGGTAGTGGGAGGAGCTTGAAATATAATCCCTCCCCGAAAATATGTCCTAACTGCATAAAAAAAACATATACATCACCTAAGAAGTGTTGTCAGCTCCGGCCCATCATCTCCCTGGTCCCCGGCCGTCATCTTTAGGCAATTTTTCCTGGTCAGGAATTTGTAAATCCCCACCTTCAGAAAGCGCAGCCTCTGAATGGCTGAGTGCCGTGGCACTGATTCAGCGCTCGGTGAACCAATCGCAGCCATTCAATGAATCGAACTGGGATTGCTTCATTAAGAGCTGGCTTTGACTAGCTGAGCGCCATGGCGCTCAGCCAATCAGAGGCAGCACTTCCTGGAGGCGGGAATTTGCAATGCCTGAAAACCGACTGCTGGGGGCTTATTTCAGTGCTTTTACAGAAGGATTTCCTACTGTAAAAGTTGCATCGCACCGCATGAAAACCGTGTTTTCGTGTAATGTGATGCAGCGCATAGGAAGGCTCCATAGGGAAACATGGGCTACAAAAAAAAACAAAACGCAAATCGCGACTGTATAGAGAATTCTGTGATTGTGTAGTCTCGCAATGTTGCAGGCTACAAAACATTGTGTGGAAGAACCTCATCAGCTACAAGCACTTTCTAGTTTACAGCAGTTGAAGGCCTATGCCCACTATCACACATCGGTTTTTACCGCAGTAATCGTGGTATAATGCTCCTACTGACATGTGCTTGAACACAGCGCTTTCTAATGCCGCGAATTTCAAGCGCTGTCTGCTCTATTTTGCTGCGTTTAGCGCTCCTCATCACCCATCACAATGATGGGGTGCGCATAAACCCGCTATTGGACGCAGGAACCTGCATCTGAAAACGGCGGTAAAATCGCGGTATTTTGCAATGGTATGTGTGAGAGTGGCCTAATAACTGAGTATAGACTACTATAAATTACAGCCTGTAGTTAGCGGAGGATCTATGCTATAGCTGTCTAGTTGGCCGGTTTCATACAGTTAGCGTATTTGGTATTAGATGTACGTTAAAGCATGGTTTCATGCAGAGCAGTCATATAGCCTGGCACACATTACACCGCAATAACCTGCAGAGCAGGAGAATATAACATTATACTCTAATTACCTCCAGAGCAGTGGTATAACTTTGGACTACATTATACCGTAATTATCTGCCAAGCCGTCATAAAATATGCATTTTATACCATGCCTGCATGCAGAGCAGTTATACAACATGGCGCACATTATACAATAATTACCTGTAGAATAGTTATACAGGGTGCAGTCAAGAAGACGGATCCGGAGCCGTATCTCAGTACTGATGTATTATTGAAATAACCATAGCGTATGTGAATAGGAAGACGTGGATGCGCTACACGATGGTATGACGCATGAGCCCCTGGGGGCCACAGAACAGGGATTTAAATATTGTATTTTAGCCCTTGTAAGAGAGAGTAAAACCCAATTACAAAGTTGAAGGGTAGCATGTGAGGAGCAGAAATCCACTTTCTGCGTCTCTCTAAGTTCCGCGGGACCGCTGCTATGACTAAAGTAAGGAAAGCGTACTCAGCGCTGCTTCCTTCTGCTGTGATCGGGGAAGATCATCCAGGAAGTCATCCGCCATCATCTGCAGGAGATTCAGCTACCGATCCATGTTGAGTCCCTGGAATGAATACAGGTCTAGCGAGGCAATCGCGCCAAATTCCAACACATACGTTCACGCTAAGATTTGCCTTGCCTTCTGATTGGCTCGTGGTCTTACTAGTAATTTGCATTGCTCTGCACTGAATCGATGCTTTGCTGATCACTAAGCTGCTCCCACAATGATAGCATCAGCCCTGGACGGCACTGTTGAATGGCTCCATGCATGTATCGTAGCAGAAGGAGGCAACGCGGAGTACGCTTTCCTTACTTCAGGCATAGCAGGACTTAGAGAGATGCGGAAAGTGGATTTCTGCTCCTCACATGTTTCTCTTCAGCTTTGCAATTGGGTTTTACTGTCTCTTACAAGGGACACAGCACAAAATTGAAATCCATGTTCCAGGGCCCACAGGATCCCGTCTTCCATCCCATCAAGTAGCGTATCCATGTCCTCCTATTCAAGTACACTATTGTTAATTCAATATAGGACACCAGTATTGAGGTATAACGCTGGATCCGTTTTTTTGACTACACCCCTTATAACATGCAATATAATATACTGAAACTATATGCAAAACAGGCATATAACACAAAGCATTTATACCATAACGACCTGCATTGCATGAAGTATGTTATACCGTCATTACCTGCAGAAACAATCATATATCAAGGTGCATTTCATACAGTAAGTACCTGCAGAGCAGATACATCGCATGAAGGGCATTATACCGTAATTACCTGCAGCTGCAGTCATATATTATGATGCATTTTATACTGTAATTACTTGGAGAGCAGTTATATAGCATGTAGTACATGATACCGTAATTATCTGCAGAGCAGTCCCATACCATGGTGCATATTACATTGTAATTACCTGCAGAGCAGTTACATAACATAGTGTACATTATACCATATTTATGTGCAGAGCAGTTATATAACATGGTGTGCCCGATACCATAATTACCTACAGCACAGGCATACAAGATTTAGTACGCTTATACTATAATTACCTGCAGAGCCGTCCTCTTACATGCTGCATTTTTTTTTACAGTAAATAACTACAGAATAGAACACAACGAGCAATATACTGTAATTATGTGAAAAAGTCATATAACATGAAGTATTTAATACAGCAATTACCTGCACAGCAGTCATATTACATGGGGTATATTATACCGTAATTACCTACAAAACCGCATAGAGTACATTATACCGTAAATATCCCAGACTCGCACTGGAATTATACACAGGGCTGTCATGTCTTATGTACGTTGCAAGGTCAATTAATTGCTGTCCTCTGATTGTAAAACATAGAACATAGAACATTATGTGCATGCCGTCCCACGGTCAGAGCACAATACCGTAATCACCTACAGAGCAGTCATATTATATGCAGAACGCGATGTGGTCATTTTGTAATTATCTGCACAAACTCATAAGGCACGTAACTATAGGGGACGCAGGGGGTGCGGTTGCACCCGGCCCAGGAGCCTTAGGGGGGCCATAAGGCGGTCAAGAAATCCAGTTGGACACCTAAGGATGACAAAGCCCCAAATGTCAAGGGGAATCCCAGAAATCCTGTATATGAGCAGGGCAAGTGGGACTAGAGAAGTAAAGGCTGGACAGACATCTGTCTGGGATGATTTAGTGAATCCTGCACTGAGCAGGGGTTTGGACCCGATGACCCCGGGGGTCCTTCCAACTCTACCAGTCTATGATTCTAAGTACCGCTGATGTCACTTCTTCAGGGTAAGGTTACACATCACAGAGAAAATCCTCACCAAAATCTGTGTGCGGATTTCATTGTGGATTTTGATGCGGTTTTCACTCACTGCATTGCAATAAAAGAATTCCGCGCCATTTTAGCAACAAACGAAACATGCTGCAATGTCGAAAATCCACATATGACCATCTTCCACTGCAGATTCTCTGTAAGTGAATGGTGTTTGTTAACATTCCATTCATTTACATTGTATTGTACATTGGTGCAGAATTCTGGTGTGAAATCCGCCGCCAAAATTGCGCAACAAATCTGCGATGTGTGAACATACCCGAACACAGATCCACAGGGAATAGTATTGGAAATTCCATTGACAGAGCTAAATCTGTATATGAATCTGCAACAGAAATTTACAGCTTAGCCCAGATTTCTGCCTTGGTTCTTAAAAGTGGAATCCGCCTCAGATTCCGCCATGTGAAAATACCCTTAAGTTCTATATAAAACCGCAGATAACTCTTTGTGCCTAGTAACAAACACAACCACCTTCTATATGTAAAACGATATACTACATTATAGCACATTGCTAATTACACTTCTATACCTCGATTGCTTTCATGAGCAGCACAAAGAGTTAATTTGTTGGCTTTGGTCCCCGGTGTGGCCCTGATTTTGGTGACATCTTCTGGACTTGGCAGTCTGATCAATACAGAGCAGCAGAGGCTCATTCATAACTGCTCTTGTGACAGGCAGGACCCAGCAGGGAATAAATAGCAGGCCGGCCGCTAACGATCCATCTCTGGGCCAGTTCAACCGTAGGTAATGGAGGGGAATATGTGCGTTTCTTTGTGTGTTGACTGGGGGGGACGGGAGGGACTGGGGGTCTGTATCATTAGTATAATTCCAGAGGAATCTGTTGTGATAAATGGGATCTAAAATGGGAGTGTTTGGCTCCGCCATGCTACAATTAACCTCCTGACCTAGCCACAGGACTAGTGACAGGACTAATTCTTGCAAGACTAATGACAATGCACAGTCTGGGGCCAATGAATCCCATAAAACGGTGCATTTATAGTTTGCAAATAGACTGCAGTACTCCGTGCGTTACTAGAATATTATAGCTCTCTAGCAGTTCTCAACTCTCCAGCATCGGAACAACTTTTTCCTCTGAAATCAATAGATCACGAGTTGGCCTCTTAATTGTCAGATTTTAAAGGAACTCTCGAAGCAAAATGTGTCATGGCCTAGTGCAAGGCTTAAAGGGATGGTGCATGACACAGGGATTCGAGACCAACAAAAAGAGAATAAGGGCCCATTCACACAGGCATATTTTTTTGGGGTGCTGTCTATACTTTTTACTGACTGAATATGGACACATGGACCCATTAAAGCAAATTGGTGTGTACTTACAAGCATTTTTGTTTGCGGGCCAATGTTGTAATGACTACCTATACTAAGGATAGCTTGTCAATATTGCAGTCCTGGAAAAGCTCTTCAAAGGAGTATTCCCATCTTGGTCTTTCATAGCCATGATGGGAAACCAGTGCCATGGCTATCGGCCACCCTGGCAGAGCCTATGGGAAGAGCCAAGAGCTTAGTGCAGCATTCTTTCCTTAGCTTTCATTGAAGTGAATGGGAATGCAAGAAACAGTGTAGCACAGCGAGTTATGCTGTTTCTGTAACTCGGAGTGAGACTATGGGAACAAGGCTGTGCTGAGCTCTTGGCTCTTTCCGACAAGTGGTGGAACTGTGCAGCCAGGTTTTCCCATCTCTGCCATTAAAAGCCATGATGGGAATAGGAATGGGACTAGGAGATTGGAAAAGGGCAAATGTTGTCCCTATCTTAGAAAAGGGAAGAAGGTGGATCCAGGAAACTGCAGGCCTGTGAGCCTGACTTCTATACCGGGAAAGATCTTTGAACAAATTATTAAACAGCATGTATGCAAGTACTTGGATGAAAATGGAATAATTAACCAGAGCCAGCATGGGTTGATCAGGGAATTGCGGTATAGTTTATCTTGACCTTAGTAAAGCATTTGACAAAGTATCTCATACCATACTTATTGAAAAAATTACCAAATATGGGATTGACAAGGCAACTGTTAGTTGGATTCACAACTGGCTGAGTGATCGTACTCAAAGAGTGGTCATAAATGGCTGCACATCCAAGAGGAAGAATGTATAAGCAAATTACCATGACAAAGTTGTATTCAATAAAATTTATTTGAACCCAAGAGGAAGAATGTATCAAGTGGGGTACCACAAGGCTCTGTCCTGGGCCCAGTGTTGTTCAACATTTTTTTAAATGATCTGGAAGAGGGAATTGATGGGAAACTGATCAAATTTGCGGACGACACAACGCTAGGAGGGATAGCTAACATTAGGGAAGAGAGAGAGTATTCAAGAAGATCTAAAAAAGCTTGCACAGTATGTGGCGACTAACAGAATGGTATTTAACAAGGAGAAATGCAAAGTCCTACAAAAATGAAGAAAGCACATACAGAATAGAAGGAATTGGGCTACGCAGCAGCATATGTGAAAAAGACTTGGGTATACTAATAGATCATAGTCCGAACATGAGTGAGGAATGTGATGCAGCAACCCCCCCTGGTTGAAGCCGATGACCATGGAGGTCCCTTCCAACTCTACCATTCTATAATTCTATGAATACCCCTTTAATTTGTACACTGAATTCTAGACTTTCTATCTTATTTATGATTGTTAAGACCTAGAAAAAAAATAAGACATCAGGATCAAAAGTATCCAAAACTGCAAATTTTGAACTTCTTAATGGGTTTGTCCCAAGAAAGCAAGTTATCCCTATCCATCTGCAAACACTGCCCCCGCGTGCTCAGGAATGAAGGGAGTGTCCGTTGCACATGTGCTCTGCTCCTCCTTTCTTTTCAATGGAACCTCCGGAGGTAGTTGAGTTGAACCACTTGGCTATCTCTATTGACAGTCCCATTGAAATAAATAGAGTGCAGCACGCACATGCTACTGCCATTCATTTCTGGATGCACTGGACCCCCGTTCTTGGGATCTCTAGGGTCCCAATGGTCGGATTCCCAACGATCAGCTCCTTGTCTTCTATCCTGTGGGCATACCCATTAAAGCATACAGCTCTTCTAGTTACTCAAAAAAACAGCTATTGGGAAACACTTTGCAATATAATAGTTTTTTCTAAA
The DNA here is from genome assembly GCF_035609145.1 of Eleutherodactylus coqui. Taxonomy (NCBI): domain Eukaryota; kingdom Metazoa; phylum Chordata; class Amphibia; order Anura; family Eleutherodactylidae; genus Eleutherodactylus; species Eleutherodactylus coqui. The sequence goes on along the minus strand of NC_089847.1, from coordinate 25,123,801 downwards.
TCAAGGCATTTTGCTCTTCAACCACAGCAGGGACCTGTCATGGTCCGTCTGTTGGGCTGCACCTAACTAAACAATAGGAGACCGAATCACGCTGTGCCTCCTAGGCTACCGTTTAATGTGCTGGAGCCAGCCCCATAGGCTTGTAGAGCACTGCGTCCTGCACTGAAGATGGTAGCCTAGGAGGCACAGCAGGACTATATGTCTCCTACTGTTTAGTTGGGTACAGCCAAGCGTACACACCATGACTGGTCCTTGCTGTGGTTGAAGAGCAAAATACCCTAATATAATGATATAGCAAAAATAGTATATTGTGAAGAACAGTCGTTATTCTAAGTGGTTTGCTTTAAGAGTCAAGAAACAGGATGAGATTTTTGAAGATGCTGTTTTGTGACTTTTTTTTTGTTACCCATAATTCTATTTCCTGATCCCATCTGGTTGTGAGTCTTCTTTTTTGTTAATCACTTTTATATCCCATGCACAGCCCAGTTCTACAGAATGCTTCCCATGATTTTAAACTTTCTATATTGCACATGGAAAATCTCTGTGAAATCCAACTTTCCCTGAAGAACCGTTCAGTGATCCAAGGAGCGGCGGATGTTTTATTCATCGGTGAGACATCTGCTCATTAGCAACTTCAGCTATCTGGAATTGTGTTAATATGTGATAGACAAACTACTTCATGTGCCACTTAGGCTTCGCTCACATAGCGTTCAGGCCCTTGTCCAGCCTTTTCGTCTGGAGGGTTCTGTCTGAAATGTCGAAAACATCATTCAGATGGAACTATAGCCTGTAATTAGTAAAAAAGCTCCTTTGGTCTCCATTTTAGCAGGTTCCTAGTTGTTTTTGCCATTTTTTACTGGACAGAAATGCATAGAATATTCTTTTCTGTCCAAACGAAAATGCTGGAAACGAACAGTGAGCTTGCAACTTTGTTCCAAGTTTTACCAATGGCAAGCTATGGTTCCATCCGGGGTCTGCCTATATTGTGTTGTTGGTATTTCAGATGGAACCCTTGTATGGGATACCTAGATGTGGACCCAAATGCCATGTGAACGAAACCTTTCAGGAGAGCTGAATTAAGTTGGGTGCACCCTAGCTGTAACTGCAAGCTGCACCTGAGACACTTGGGCGCAATGCTCATCAGACACTACATGGACACCAGTCTGTGTGCTGTACGATATACACGGACACAGCACATGCATCAACATGTCCTATTTCTCATATGTGAAATGGATAGTAATAAGAAATGCTGGTCAATTTTTCACACGGACCATCATCAAACAATCGTACTTGTTGGCTGTTCCCAAACCACGGTGGTACCAAGACTAGTTGAACCATGGACAGACTTCCGACAGATCACACAGTGGCAGGTCACGTATGGCTGATTCTAGAGACGAGTGTCAGGTGGCACTTATGGTATCCCATTGACAGCATGCCATCGTGAACCAACTGACCAAGCAGTACAACAGTGGAAAAGTTGGACCAATTTCCACATTGACTGGGGTTCAATAGCCGAAGACTGACAAAGGTGCCCTATATGACCCCACATCATCTTTAAGAATGACTCGTATAACAGACATCAGTGGACCTTGGTCACATGGCAGAAGGTTGTCTGGAGTGACCAGCCCCATTTCATGCTGAACCATACAGATAGCCGGGTCCACATCTGGAATAAACAGCATGAAGTCATATCCCATGGGAGTACTGTTGGGGTTCAAAAGGCTGGTGGTGGCGATGTTATGGTCTGGGGAGAATTTTCTTGCCAGCATACCATAATCCTTGAATTGTGAATGCTACAAGGATCTCATATCTCACCATCTGCACTCATAGCTTCAGGAAGTCTTCCCTAACCACAGTGCCATCACTGAATCACTAGGGAGTAGTCGGAGGAACACGACAAGGAATTCTCCACATTGCCTTGGCACCTAAACTTACCAGACTATAACCCCATTGACATGTTTAGGATGCTGGAAAGGGCTGTGAAATCTGCTCCCACGTATCTGCATAATGGGCACCAACTGACGGAGCTGCTGCAGCGGGCATGGGGCGACTTGCCACCTTGCGGAATCTATTCCCCGAAGCCATAATTGCCCAAAGGGTGGACCAACCTGCTATGGAGTAGGTATTTCTAATGTAGTGATCATTCAGTGTATAATTGGTCCATGTGCTGCCTGTTATTACATGGACATCACACAACCCCAAAATACGCTAGTGTGCATCAAGCTTAGTCTTCATGTTGCATGGTCTTATTTGGCAGTCCAGCCTCATTCAGCAGACTAGAGGCCCATTTAGACACAACGATTCTTTCTCAAAAATCGCTCAAAGCCATCTTTTGATCGAGAATTGTTGGGTCTAACTGCACGGACATCATGTAGTTTTCGTTAATGAGCCGCTCATCGTCATCTTTCAGCAAGCTGAAGGAGAACGATGAGCCTTATCAGTGCCAGCGCTGAGTTCTCAGTGGAATACCGCTGATACTATTTTTTTCAGCTGGTATCCCGCTCAGAGAACACAGCAGAAGTATGCAGGAGGCAGCGCTCCAGCTGTCTTCTGCATACTGCGCTCAAAACGCTCAGATGTATACCAGCTGAGCACTCCGTGAACATAGCAGGCATATGCAGAAGATAGCGCTGCAGCTGTCTTCTGTATACCCCTGAGCACTCCGAGAAGACAACAGCTGTATGCAGAAGATAGCGCTCCAGCTTGTCTTCTGCATACAGCATAAGCCTTCATTTACACATTTTTGCAAAGTGAATGCTCAAAACTGTCAAACTGCCGTGTGAGCGAATTTTGAGCGATCATCTTGTCGTGTAAATGTACACAACAATTATCGCTCAAAAGACGTCTTTTGAGCGACTTTTGAGTGATAATCGTTTTGTCTAAATGGGCCTTAAGGCATAGCTGCAATACCAGAAAAGGATATGGTGAGAGTTGGGGACAAAAACAGACCTTTGTCAAACCTTGCCATAGAGGGCTGACCTATTTTTCAGATTTTCATGTCTGTCGGTCATTCCATTGAAAAACACTCGAGTCAGCCTCACCCAGCTGATAGCAGAGAACAATAGATTGCATATGACAGAGGATAAGACTGAGTGTGGGTTTATTTTCCCTTTAACACCTTGTACACGGCGCATGGTGCTCCAGTAATCCCGTGCATAGTTCATTTCATGACTTGCATGCCCAGTATTGTGTTTTTCATGCCGTGCCCTGCGCTTCATTACTATGGAGGTATCATTCGTGCGTAATAAACTTCCACGTCTCACATTATTTTGCCCTTGTATCCATCGGTATGCCTAGTGTTATATGCTTTTAACCTAGTGACGCTTGTCCTTTACTATGGACGTGTTAGTATTTTACAAGGTAACCCTTCATAAAGAGTCTATTGGGTAGCAGCTCTGAACTCTTCATGCCATTATGTGTCCGTTGTGCCCGCTGTGCCCTGCTCGTCTGCTGAAATGAACGCTTATCACTCAGAGGTTATGCCATTCTTGCTCTCGTTGCTTTTTGCCCTCTGTACTCTGTGCCCGGTATATTGTTGTCTGCTCCCTGTATTCTGCTGTGCGAACTCCCTGCGCTCTGCCCGTGCTGTGTTTGCAGCAATCAGCAGACGGTGGAATGTGTGCCCGGGGGGTGCTGGGCTTCCAAGTTTCTTTATAGCTGACATTATCTTTTATTGCCAGATAAAAATTCTAGGCTCGGCTGGTTTTATTACTGCTATATGTGCAGCTCATCCTATCCTCACAGGATTCTTTCCCTTGACAACACACGGTACACTTCTGGTACTTTGCAAAAGGGGGGGGGGGAGGGGAATAATGCCCCTCTGCCACGTTTTCTTAGGGCACAGTCCTCGTCTATATGTCTGTGTATCACAGCACAATTGCAATATAATAAGAATAGCATTCCCCTCCTAAAAAAAAAACAGAGACCCTAGTATTGAGATGGGTGGTCTCATAACATCACACTATTTTGTCTTATATACACGATGTATATGTGCTTCACGTAACAGAATGCCAATCGTATCGTAGGGCTACAGTGTATTTGTCAAGATTTAGTTCACCTGCAATATTGTTTTCTCATCGGCAAATATTCCATAGTGGTCATTGGGTCCTTCCCATGGTATACCCCCTCTCATCTGCAAAAAGAAGGGGCAGCAGCACTACTCCCACCCATGAGACTGTATCTGGTACTGCAGCTAGGGGTCAGATAGCTTTTACATACATTATACTAGTAGTTACCCTGAGTTAACAGTGTCAGTAAGATTCAAGCCGGAACCTTCCTTCATTTTCTGACCCCCACAATGTGCAGTTTGAAGAATGCTCTCAGTTTCAGACTTTTCGCTTGCAGACATGTGCCTCCTTAAAGGCTGCGTTCATGTTATATCTTCTGTGTATGCCTGAAGTTTCCATCGGGAAGATTTATCATGGAAACCTTGGACAAATACATATAATAAATGCTGCTTAGTGGCATCTGCCACCCATAGACTTTTTTCCTGGACCTGAACAGAGAGAGAGAGAGAGAACAAGAGCGTAAATCAAAATGTAGCAGTCAAGGTTTGGTGAGAACGAACAGATGATGTAAAAACTATCACCTGATCAAGTTGTGCTATGTTGGGCACAACTTCCATGAAGCTTGATGTATGTATAACAGCTTCCTGGTTTTGCAAAATTTAAGCCATGATGAAAGTGTGGAGATCATCCAAAAGAAACTTAAACCCACTGTGCTGTACATGGTGTTTCAAAAAGTTGGACCCAGTTTGAAATCGCTATATCTTTGCAACCACCACCCATAAATGAAAGTCTTACCACTTGAATGGATGAGGCATAGAGTTTCAAATGTTTACCGCCAGATGCCTCTCTCCGTGCATTTGCAAGATGGCAACCCCACAGCACAAGGCGTTCTGCATTTTGCAATTCAGCAAGACAGAATCCGTAATTGTGGTGCAGCGTGTTTCAACTACCAATGCCAAAGAGCATTCATCGTTAGTACTGCCAATATGAGGAAACGGGCTATATTTGTAATTGGAGGAGCGGAGTGCGACCTCACACTTCAGAGGAAAAGCCACTTGTGCCAGTCGAGAACTTGTGATCCCTCATACAACTGTCTGGTGTGTGTTATGGTAACATTTAAGTCATCGGTTGCAAATGTTACCGCCTGTTCATGCAGGTAACAAAGGAAAATGTGTAGAATTTAGCGATGCGATGTTACAGACAATAGAGGACCACAGATTTTACCGAGTTTCATTTTTAGTGAGGAAGCAATGATTCATCTAAGCGGTAAAGTTAAAGGGACTGTCCAAGTTATAGTTGGTTGGTAAAAGCCCTTCTGCATGTAGTAACATAACAAATCAGCATATACTCAAACTACCCGCCCCTGCCGTGTTCGGGCCTGTGTTTTGATGTGTTATGCAATACCCTCTGGTGTACGCCTAGTTGGTCAAGGGGTCACATTACATCAAGACAATTATTGAAAACATACTTCTAGGTTATGTCAAAACTATTAAGAAGACAAGAAGAAGCCAGTAGGCTTCAAATAATGTAATGGCCTGCACAGCCTCCAGACTTAAACCCCATTGAGCTTGTTTGGGATGAACTGGACAGATGGGTGAAAGCAAAGCAACCTACAAGTGCAGCACATTTGTGGGAACTTCTGCAACAATGTTGGGAAACATTTTCTGAACAATATATTAATGCAGTTCTAGAAAGAATGCCTGGATTGTGTAAAGCTGTTAAATGAGCTAGAGGTGGCTATTTTGAAGAGTCAAAAATGTACAACCTCACTTCCAAAAAAAAGTTGGTACACTGTGTAAACTGTAAATAAATGTAAAGAAAAAAGGAATGCAATGATTTGGAAACCTTATCTAACCATATATAATTCACAATAGAGCATAGAAGACATATCAGAAGGTGAAAGTGAGACATTTTTTGCATTTCATTTTAAAAAACTAACATTTTAGAAAATTATGGCAGCAACACATCTCAAAGAAATTGGGACAGGGGTTAGAAAAGCCTGGAAAAGTAAGTAGTACTAATGGAAAACAGATGGAGGGTCAATTTTCTACTAAGTCACATAACTGCATAAAAAGAGCATGTTAGGACACCCACTGGTGATATTTTCTTTCTTGCGCTGTGAGAGCACGGGAAAACTGTCACCTCGCAGCGCAAGAAATAGAATAGAACCGGCATATCGCTAGTGCTTTCAATGGGGCCAGCGGCAGCAGCGCTAGCCCAATTGAAAAGAGATGGAGAATGCTGCGGACTTCTGCCACAGCTGTGGCAGAAGTTTCCTTCATCTCCGCGGGGATGAAGGAATCCTCCGCCACAGCTGTCACAGCTGTGGCAGAAGTCCGCGGCATGCTATCTCATTGCTTTCAATGGGATCGGCACTGCTGCCGATCCTATTGAAAGCACTGCTTTCTGGCAAGCCCCGCATTATGATTATTGGGGAAGGGCTTGAAATATAAGCCCTTCCCCGATAATCATCAATAAGTGGTAAAAAAAAATTTTTTTAATTACTCACCTCTCCGCCGCTCAGACGCATCCTCCGGCTGGCTCCCCTGCACTGCTGTTAAGCTCTTTCAGCAGGCGGGGATTTAAAAATCCCCGCCTCCTAAAAGGGCTGTGCTGATTGGCTGAGGGCTCCGCCAATAGCAGCTAGTGCTTAGCTATTGGCTGAGCGCTCAGCCAATGACAGATAGCCCTTAGCTATTCATTCATGAATAGCAACATTGAACAGACTGGCGATATCCCAGCGTGATGCCGTTTTTTTTCTCGCACTGCGCTGCGAGACTTTTCCTTTACTCTCGCAGCGCAGTGGAGAAAAAAACGCCAGTGGGTGTGAGCCCTTAGAGAGGCAGAGTCTCTCAGAAGCAAAGATGGCTAGAGGTTTACCAATCTGTAAAAAACTGCATTTAAAAATTGTGGAACAATTTCAGAAATATGTTACTGAGTCCGGCTGCTGAACTGGCCTGTTCACTAATAGAAAACATTATGAAACAAAAAATGTGGCAAAGAAGACCAGAACTGTTGAGCAGCTAGAAGTGTATATCAGACAAGAATGGGACAGCATTCCTCTCCCTAAACTCCAGCAATTGGCCTCCTTACGTTGCCAAAGAGGGGATGCAACACAACGGAGACATGGCCCTGCCCCAACGTTTTTGAGATGTGTTGCTGCCATCAATTTCTAAATGGGGAGTTATTTTTTTTAATGAAATGGAACAGTCTCTCCCTTTAACCTTCTGCTATGTCTTGTATGTTCTATTGTGAATAAAATATGCTTATATGAGACTTGCAAATTATTATTATTTTTTATTCTTTACATTTTTTTACATTTTACACAGCATCCCAACTTTTTTAGAACTGGGGTTGTAGATTTAATTTGGTGAAACAAAGTTAAGCCATTATTTTTATTCATCTTAGCTTGTTTATTCTATGCTTTCATTTTAAAATACATTTGAGACATTAAGCTGTGTAAATATCAATAAAAACTGGAAAAATTGAGGTGTTCTAAACCTTTTGACAGGCAGTATAAATGCACCCATAATAAGCTTGTGTGAAACTGGCCTAAATGTCAACCATAATGCAAAACGGGAAACCAGCTGAATTTAGTGTTGGATGCAAATGGAGCATAAAGTTTAGCTTAAAATCCATATAAAATGTGAAAATAAAAATAAACTTAAAATATTAAAAAGAGGCGTTTTCTTGTTATTTTTATTCAGAAGTGGATATTGCTACAATAATTGAAGGACATAGAATGCACTGCCGCTAACTATTAAATAGTGTCAGAGAATGACTGATAGCTAGAAGGTCTGGAAATGTTATATACCTACAGGTAACCTAAGGGCTCACTCAGACGAGTGCCGATCCGCCTGTGTTTCTGGATGACAAGACGGCCACACTGCAGGTGCGGACGACTCTCCGCACCGGCCGGAAAAAAAACCCATTTGACTGGCAATGGAGCCGGTCATGCGGAGATTCGTCCACACACGGTGCGAACGTCTTTATTGTTCAGTAACACGGCTGGATCGGTGCCCGTGTGACTGAGCCCTAAGTGCTCGCAGCTTGCCTTTTACGATTTGCAGACATCTAGATGTATAGGAACTTCAGACACTGAGTTGGCTTTGAAGTGCTGACATCTAGAGGTAGAAAAAGACCTGACAAGTAGAGGCTCTGGAGCTGACCCCATCTAGACACTGAAGAAGGTTTGTATTCTTATTTTTAGGACTTGGGGTCCTCTCACACATGAATGTGGCGAAGCTCCCTGCATCCGACAGCGTGTTTTAGCGCACCCCATCATTGTGATGGGTGATAAGGTGCGCTAAATGGCCAAAGATAGAGCAGACAGAGCTCAAAAATCGCTATAGTCAATTCCCGGCCTTAGGTCCGCAGCCTTCATGTGATTATACCATGACCGTAATTAAATACAAGGGACCATTGGGGGCATTATTATTCAAAAAAGTCAAATGAGGACATTATTTCTGAAAGGGGGCAAATAGGGGCATTATTCCTAAATTGGGGCATTCTTCCTGAAAGGCGGAATTATTTCTAAAAGGGGGCATTAAATAGTGAATGAGGACAAACGGAACAGTATTTCTGAGTGGAAACCAAGGAAGTGTTACTGAGTGTGGACATAAAGAAGGCATTATTGCTAGGTGGGGGTACTTTTACTGTGTTGATGGTCTCTATGAGTAGCACTTGTTGTTTCGGGCCTACAGGGGGCACAAAAATGGAGACAGTACTACTCTGTAGGGTACCACAGGTGGCAATATTACTATCTTGGGTACAATAGAAGGCAGGGATTGTGTAAAGGTGCAGATAACATCATGAGGGTGTTGGAAAAGCAAGGATCTAAAGATGTCTATGTGTCAAATTTTGTAGAGACAAGTTGTGGTTAGGAGAAGTTGTCATGGTAGTCTGGGTTGAATACACAAGAAAAAGGGGACCTGAATGATTCCAGTTAGAGATTACATCACCTGTGATTTCTGGATATAACAATACTGTAATCACTTGTATGGTCTGCAAAACCCCTGTGTAGAACTGGTATCTACCATTAAATGGTCATTGGGCACCATTGCAGATTTACTGCTGTATGTGTCATAACACTGCAAAGGAACCTACTGAGACTCTGTTGCTAAGGTCCTGCTTAAACCTGGAGCTTGCCCTGTTTTCCACCTTGTGGAATCTTGTCCCCGATGTCTGAAAACCATGATCACCCAAAAAGATGGACCAACCTGGTCTTAATGCAGTGACTATTCAGTGTATTTAGAACATGATCACACTATTTTCTAATGCGGCTTGGTAGAATATGGACACTTCAGTTGTTGGGGCCCAACCACGATTACAATCTTGCAACCCTTATAGCAGTGTTGCCCACCCTTTTCAGCTTTGGGGCACCCCTAGAAATTTTTTTTTACCGTGGGGTACCCCTACCAAGAAGGCAGCATGGTCAGGGGACATGGCTAGGGGCATGGTTTATCATGACTTATGATTTTATCTCTAATATTCTGGGCACCCGGCTGCTTCTAGTGAGTGCAGCACCATTGGCCACTTCCACATCACCTGACTAGCGGCACTGCGCTCACTAGAGGCCACAGGGTGACAAGTGAAGGAGGCGCTGACCGCGCAAAGACTTTAGAAGTAAGAGGGAGTGCGGTATCTTCTGAAATCAGCTATGGAAGTGCAGCTAATTTCAAGTCAAAACCCACCTCGATGGAATTTGCGGAAAATCTGCTGATTTTGAGTGGGTTTTAACGCGGGTGATACACTGTATTTTTGTGCCGCGGCACCCCAGTTTGGAATCACCGTCTTATAGTTATGCCATTCGGAAGTATTCTAACTCAATAGGTTGGAATATGCACCTAAAGTGACTAAAGTATGGAAGCACATAGTTATATACTACATAAAGAACAATGCCTTGAAAATATTGGAGAAGGAATAAGATGCTCAGAAGTCTTATCGGGTAAGGAGAGACGATGGTGCGCTAGATTCTATGATCCAGGATGAAGCCGGATCGAAGGTTTTGCTTGTGAGTGCACCATGAGCGTGCCGCACAATTACTACATCACGTCGTCTTCCTTTATAGATGCTATGTATATGAGGTGATGCATTCATTTTACTATTATGGCAGTGGGGGGTGGAGAGATTTTCAGTTCTGTCTCTCCCTTTGTAGTATTAGTGCCCAGGGCAACGTGAATCCTTCAGCTGGTGTGGAGGACAGACAGAATATGCTTTGTGCTGCTCTGGCATAATGTGATGTGATGTGGCTATGCCCGGGCTAGAGAGTGCCAGTGGCAGGCAACATCTGCTTAGCTGCCCCGGTCCTGCATGGCAGCAGGCGGGTCAGAGAGGGGAAGAAGGGTAGTGCCTACGGGTCTAGGATGTGCACTCATGTGAACTGCGGAGTGGGGGAGGACTGCGTTCTTGTTCAAACTGTCTAGTCCTTTAACACGATAAACAATATCCGTCAGTGACATTTGTCAAGGGCACGGGGAGATGTACAGACAGCACGGATGACAGGGAGGAGTGACAGCTACTGTGACAGCCAGGGGAGGGAAGGTGACAAAGATTTTCTGGGGCCCGCTGTCTTGTTCCTTACCAGAAGTGAGCTGAATGTCTGTTCGCAGTTCCTATACATAGAAAATTGTATTTAACTTTACAAAATTGATCACAATAGTAGTAATTTCTGTAGCAATGTGTTCATCCAGCTTAGGGCTCCTGTCCACGGGCGATCTTGCATTGCGTTAGTAACGCAGTGCACGCTTTCTATAGCATTGCTATGGAAAGCGCAGCCCCCTGTCCACGAGCGGACAATCATAGCGATTCTCCGCTCGCAGGACTCAAATCGCAGCATGCTGCAATTTGCCAAGATTCTCCGCGGTGAGCCTATCTCATCACAGAGAACTGATAGTTCTCTCCCCTGCTCCCCGGCACAGAATATCGCTAGCGATATTCCACCTCGCCCCTGGGCAGGGGGCCTTAATGCGCAGCATCCTTTTTGGTGACTATTTCAGCCTTTCATTATATTGTATTCCCTATAGGGTTGTCACCCGGCTGGTAGTCTGTCCAGGCAGCCGCTGCCGATATTTATTTATTTTTTACCAGTAAAACATAATTGCCTGCATTGAGCAGCTCCGGACGGGCAGCAACCAGCACATTCACATGACTGAGGTGTTGTTCCGGCATCGCCCATTGTACTCACAGAGCGCCCTGGACTCCAATATTTGTGGGCACCGCACGCTCACATAGGGCCCAGGACTCCTTCCCCAGCGTCAGTACATTTACGAATGCAGATGCCAAAGGAGCAGTCCAGGGCACTGTGTGAATGGACGACGTCTGGAACGCAAACGCCTGGGCCCAGGACTCCTTCCCCAGCGTCAGTACATTTACGAATGCAGATGCCAAAGGAGCAGTCCAGGGCACTGTGTGAATGGACGACGTCTGGAACGCAAACGCCGGGGGGAGGAGTCCAGGGTATTCTGTGAGTTTACAACAGGCATCATCCGGAAACTGAACTTAAAATAAGTGAATGCGCTTTCTAGTCCGACAGGTTCCTGGCTGGGGCTTACACTATGGAGGTCATTATTACTACTAGGGCTACTATAGGAGTCACTGGTACTACTGGGACAACTGTAGGGGGGGTCACTATTACTACTGGAGCTACTATAGGAGTCACAATTAGTAGTGGGCCACTATGGGAGTCATTATTACTACTGGGGCCACTGAGGGAGGTACTGTTACTATTGGTGCCACTGGGAGGGGCACTCTTACTGGAGCCACTGTGGAAGGTCACTGTTACTACTAGGGCCAATGAAGGGAGGTCACTATTACTACTGGAGCCACTAATAAAGGCACTACTGGGGCTGTTAATGGGAGTATTACTACTACAAGGGTCGCTAAATGGGTCATTATTACTACTTGGACTACTAGCAAGGTTACTATTACTATTGGGTCCACTAATAGCAGCTCTATCACTATTGGGGCCACTGAGGGGCACAAAATTACTAGTTGAGGTCACTAGAATAATGGAGTTAAAAACATACATCATTATAAGTGGTGTCCTATCTACACCCCAAAACCGCACCTCTTTTAACTTGGCCACTATTTTTTTGTGAGAAAGGTGCCACCCTGCGCCCTTTCCATCTGCAAAACCTGTCTTGAGCTGCACCTGTACTTTGCAGTACAATGCTTTTTGTTTTTTAGAAACTCAATGTTTTAGGTTATCTCCTGAGCCTTTCCTCTTCCGGATAACGTATGACAACCTCAAATCGTCCCCCTTATAGTATTATCTATAAGATTAATGCCATATTTTCTTGGTACTAACTGAACACCTGCATGTTTATGGCCTCTTCACAGTAGAGTTTTGCTTTCCTGCCCATAGAAATGTATTGAAATTGAAGACCTTCTGTTTCAATCCGTTTCTGTACTTTCTGTCTCCATTCCATTTCACACTGGAACAAAAACTCAGACTGCCGCACATTCATTTCCACTTCCACAAACCAAACAAAACTGGATCCATTTTTTGTTACAATGTAGTCAATGGGAGATGGAAATTAAAAATGGATGAAAACGGATTGCTTTCTGTTTTTATCCATTTTTGTTTGGAAATGGAAATGTGACTGAAATAAATGGAAAGCGTTCTATTCATTTTCCTGACTGATCCATTTAATAGATCTGCCAAAAACACAGATAGAATGCTTTCCGTTTACTTCCGTTTCTAGTAAAACTGGATCCTTTGAAAAAACACTAGTGTGCACTTAGCCTGATACAAAAATGCAGGCCAATGGTATGCTCTCTCCTTACGGAGAGCACCTAGAAGGTGAATGAGGAGACCTGTAGTGGCTCAGTACATCTATTCCTGACCCCCTCTATAAATGTCATACATGTCATGTCTTGTGTTGGTGCGCTGTGCAAAATTGTCTTGTCATTCTGTTTTGTGTATTGTACAGCTGCAGTAAGTGAGGAGTTAAGTGTCTGCAAAAGTGTGGGTGATGATTGCAATGTATCAATTTGTCTTGTCACGTGGTAGTGAGTGAGAATAAGTGGCATAAATAGGAGTGTCTGAGAGCGGGAAAGGAGTTCAGTTTCCATTTCTTCTGGGTTCCTGGGAGAGAGAGTGATGGCTGCATGAGAGTACCTTTAACTCCCATGTGGTGAAGAATGGAGGAAGAAGAGCGGTTCCTGACTACCTGTGTGACAACAACTGTGGCTGAGTGAGTCCCCGAGAGAGAGAGCTTGAGCAAGAGAGAGGTTTCATACGACTGGGCCTAGTGCAGAGGTACTCTGTGATTGTCGGTCTGGGATCACCGCATAGAGGTACACCCATTTGCTTTTCACATCTGACCATCCTGAAGTCTGGGATCACTAGGTGGAGGTACTCTCAAATCTGTTTTTTTTTTTGCTGCACTGCCAATGTTATGTAAATTATACCTGTATCCAGAGGTTTTGCCTTAGCAACTATTTTGCCAGGCCCTGAAGTACGTTACTTCTGTCTGCGACTCCGTTTATTTACTGCCGAGGGTCATACAGGTGGGTAACGGAAAGGTGGCGTCATCTATGACATCTGCTATCCCTGTTCTCCAGTTTATTGGGTATCCCTATCCTAGGGGTGTCCGGAAAAAGCCCAGTGCTGCTCTGGTCGAGGCTATGTGTGTCCCTCCGGGAGGCAGCCTGGTGAGTGCCACCGTGACAAGTGACCACTCTTCCCTCCCAGCTCCTCAAGGTGTGCCTTGTGTCTGGGGTCACCTTATGGGACGTTGCAGACATATAAGGGACTTGTTATTTGTATAGCGCCAACTTATTCCACAGCGCTTTCTATATAAGTCCATGTTGCTCCTCTGGGAAATATGCAAGCAAGGAAGATGGAACAATACCTCTGCAGTGCCACCTATTGGATGGCAGCATTCCCGCAAGTCAATGTCAGACCCTTTATACAAGTCTTTATAATAATGATTGGGAATGGACCAAAAGCCAGAAAACGGTACACAGACAGTTGTTTGGGGGTTTTTGCTCCTCATCAGTGTGCAGTAGGTTTCCTTACCATGACTACAGTTAACCTTTTATGACTTTACCTTTGGAGACTGAATGGTGGCTTTATTCTTCTGAACTCTTCCTACTAGTATGGTTTGTAATATGGTCATGTGTATAGCTAATATCAAAGTATTATTGACAGATGGAGGGGAAGCGCAAGATGCACCTGTCCTTTTTGCCAGGTTTATTCTGAATAGACTGATACATTTGTAAGGGCAGCTCCCTATTATGACCTATTCCTGCCTGCACATAGCAACCTATAGAAACCAACGTCTCTATTCTGCTCATGAATGTATCTTACACTGAATGGACACTTAATTAGAGACCCCGATCTAGAAGTGCGTTGGGAGACTTTGGCCTTCAGAACCGCATAGACTCCACTAGGTGATGAAATCGTTCTACAGGAATATTGGCTCATGAGGATAGGAGAGACTCTAGTAATTGCCACAGATTAGATGGAGGTGCCAAAGATTAGAAGGAACATTATATTTTATGGCATATACTATGTTGACAAAAGTATTAAGATCCCCACCAATCCTGTGTTGTCAGGCGAAGCGGATAGGCAAATTGGATGTGTGAGCATTAGTGAAGGAGAGGATCACATAGGCAGATCTCAGTAGAGAAGCCATCAGAATACCACCAGGTATAGAGTTGTCAGAATTCCAATGGGGACTGGCGGGGGGATGTCACCTGAGCAACCAATCAGTACAGGACATCGCAGCACTTTTGGACTTTCCAAAGTCCACTGTTGGCATTGTTATTCAGAAATGGAAACCACCCGGTGTGTGCGGTGCAGCCACGTTCAGGGAGAGCTTGTAAACTAACAGAACGTGGATGTTAGGCAGGTACGGAGATAAGACTGGGAGTCCCTAAAAACCACCCACACCTCTGACCCTACCTACTTGCCTTGCCCTGGCTAAACCCAGGGGGACAACTGGGCGACAGTCCCTATACTGTCTAGGGATAGCCTGATACTACGGGGGGGAAAAGGAGCACAAAAACTAAGAAAGAAACTACCACGGAGATGCACAAAAGGCTCAGTGAAACTACTCCAAAGAAAGGCAAGGATTGAAGCACAAGGACTAAGAGGCGAGAGAGAGACCTAGTTAACCTCACTAGATACAAACAAACACTGGCAATGAAACTTGCCAGCTGCTGCCTCTTATCCCTAGAAAAGGGGCGGGGCCAATGACATGCTGGTGGGTGGAGGAAGAATACCACCCACTCACATGAGAAAAGGCTCCCAGAGCTCCGCGGCTGCCCTAAGGGAAACGCGACTGGACCCGGAAGGAAGAATGCCGTGCCTGGACCCCCGCAGCTGGATCGGCGTGCTGCCGAGACCCGACTTCCTGGTAAGTTTCCTCCTAACAGTGGACAGCGGAGCCTTGTACGAGCCGCGAAGGCATCACACACATTGTCTGTCCTCGCTCAGGAGGTCTCACAGGCTGTTGGAACATCCATTAGCACCTGAACCATCCAAAGGGTTACCATGGATGGCAGGCAGATCTTTAGAGACGAGCGGGCAGGTACTTGCATAAGGCACTACTCGCTCATCTCTAATGGCGGCTGAACAGAAACCCAACATCACAGCAGTGAATGCACAAAGGCGCCTGCGACGATGCTTGGAGAGTCGTTCTTGGACTATAAATGATGGCAGTGAGTGTTGTGGACAGCTGAATAACACATCATCCGATCAGATGGCCACACTTGGATGTAGTGGTTGTTCGGAGAGCGGTTTCTACATGACTGCATCGTCCCAACAGTGAAGTTTGGAGGAGGTTGTAATATGGTGTAGGGTGTTTCTGCTGGGAAGGACTAGGGCCATTGGTTATAGTAAAGTCCACCCTCAACACCAATGGGTACAGAGACATTCTGGACAATGTGGCATTACCTATCCTGTGGCAATCCTTTGGTACAGCTCCGTGTCTCTACCAACATGGCCGGAGACCATGTCAGACAGCACGCAGTATTGAGGCTTGGTTTGAGGAGCAGAATATCTGTAAACTTCATTGGCCAGTCCAAAGTCCGGATCTCAATCCCATCAAGCGACTTTAGGACGAACTAGAATGCCGTGTCTGTGCACGTCCATCATCCCCCGCATCACTATCTGAAGCTCTCCTTGAGGAATGGAGGCAAATCCCTCCATACATCTATTGGAATTTAGTGGAAAGCGGCCTGGGAGAGATACTGCAGTCATTGAGACCAACTGCGGTCCAACGCCGGATTGAAAAATATGAATAAATTCGAATTTCATCACCTTCTATGTGCGTCCCAATACTTTTGTCGACATAGGGTATATATTTTTTGATGGATATTGGGATGTTGTTGCATCTTTTTCTACATAATGCCGAAGTGGAAATAGCCTTTAAAACCAGAAGTACCACCAGCACGTTATTATTATCACCACATAATATCCCAGGAAGGACGCGGATATTCATTAAGTGGGAATGCAGTATCCTATACTGTCAGTGCATTCACCAACCACTAATGACTCTCAGCAAGCTAGTAATAGTGCATCCACTTAGACATTGTGCATCCATCCATCCAGCCGCATCGGCACGTAACTAGTTGGATATGTGTGCCGGACAGTTAACACCTCTGTACATATCGTCTTGCACTCACATCCATCACTGCGCACAGCATGCTGTAAAAATTAACACAACTCCGCCATTAACACTTTAATACACTCAGCATCTAATTCCCATCCCCACATCTGTACACGCGGCATATTATCCCCAGCGGTGGAATAAAGTTGTAAACTTAATGCCAGCTCTCTCCAGCCCGCATTACTGTATTCCAGGAGTCCTGTGTGTTCTCAGCCATAACTGAAGATAAGGCTGACTGTGTGTACACTGCTGCGGAGCTGACATTCCCACAGGGAGACTACAGGGGGCTGTGAGCGCGGCTTTTCTGCAGTGTGGTACCAACAGCTGCCAACCTTTACCCAGAAAATAGTGTGCCAGTTCAAGAACTCCCTCTGCTGGGGATTAATGGACTTGTAGTTATGGCAAGGGCAGCACTTTCTTATGAGCCGCTAGACTTATTGGATATCTATGACTTATTGGGGTCATCTACGAGAAATGTTATTGGGAGTGCCTGTGCCCATTAAACAGGAGCTGGGGCAAAAGTATATCCATGTTGTTCAAATCATGCCAAGCTTTTGCTGTGGCAGCACAGGTTACATTAAATTAGGAGTTTCTAACCAAAAAGTGAAATTGCGCCCTCTTCAGATTTGGAATAGGAGAATGCAAGAATGAACTGTAAATGTGCCAGGATGGTCCTCCTTTGGTCGTGGAAGGGTGCCACCTGAGGCAAACTACTTAACATGCTGCATTATATGGTGCACTACTACATTTGTGTTGTCAAGGCTACTTGGCATAGTTGCACATTCTCCATGGCTTTCGGTGACTATCTTAAAGTTTCTACTTAAAGGGCATGTGCCAAGATGGCATCCTCTATTTATATACCCTATTAGGGTATATAAACATCATAGTTCAGAGTCTTCCACTCTGGACCCTCCGCCTCTATGACCCAGAGTGGCTCAGGATCTGGCAGGCTTTCTTTCATCCTAGTGTTACAGCGTCCGAGCAGTTGATCGTCTCTGTTCTTGCTGTTGGCACACCTGATGATCAGCTGAGTCGGGTGTGCCAAAAGCAAGAACCGAGACAATCAACTGTTCGCCCTGTTCCCTGTATTCTAGGAGGTGTTGTGCATCTCGGCCGGTTCCCACATATCTAGTGGTTGATTTCTTCTTCTAGTGAACCGTTGAAGGGGAAACCGATGCCAAAACCGATCCGATAGGTTTCTACCAAATTGTTCATGGCATCTGGTGCCTCAGATCTCTCCCGCGGCTGGACAAAAAGACGTTGCATGCATCTCTTATCTATCCAGCTATGGATGCCGGACCGGTGCACGAAAAGGCATAAGCAATTGGCCTCACACTACCGATATATGTGAAGCGTGCTTTAATAGGTCCATAATTCTGTGCTGATTAATTTCTTAATCTATTTTAATAGGGTTGGAGCTCTGTTACACTGATACAGCACTCCTAATCCTCTACAGAGGCTTAAAGTTAAAATTTCTTTCCGCAGCCACCATTGGAGGAGGTTTAGGAGCTTAATGCATACTGTGTATTGTTAAATTCAATGGGTGAACAGTATGCATTAATCCCCTAACATCACTCTAGTGGTGGCTTCAGGCAGGCAGATTGTCATCGTTTAAAGGGACTTTGTCAGCTTCTATGAATCCCATAAACTAAAGTTATGGGCTCATAGGAGCTGAAATGCTGGATTTGGGGATGTCACTCTTAAACTTGCCCTCCTCGGCATTCCCCCATGGTCCATTCTCAGACCCACCGTTCCCAAAGACAACATAAGTGCGTACACAGAAAGCCAGAACTAGGCCTGGCACTCTGCACAAATCTGCAGTCCGTGGGATGTACGCAGACACAGCTTGGCAAGAGGACAGCGAGGGAACGTCAAGGAGGTAAGTATAATAGTGATATCCCCAAATTCAGCATTTCCATTACGTCCATAATCGGCAACCATGAAAAAAACGCCTCCCATCTGGACATGAAATATTAACCTTCGAGATCTCTTTAAAGTGGGAACATGCTTCAACTCCTCAGTTCCTGACCATGGGACAGGTTGGAAAGTGTTGCTTGGCTGCCTCTACACTTTCAAGGATCATTTCTATTGGCGGTGAAAGGAGAAATGTACTTGAAAGAGTCTAAACTCCTTCTCCACGATGACCCGTTTTTTGGGCTTTCTTTGAGCAGGAAGGCAGTTGTCGACCTTGTTTTATACAGTAGTTATCTGAAGAAGGGAGTGCCATAGTTTGGATGGCTGTAATAGAAAAGCCATTACATCAGAGTCAGTTGGATCCTGGGGACTAACAAGCTAATATATATTTCTGTAGGGTTGGAATGTCCATCTGGTTATGCGGCACGGTCTCAATATCAGGAGCAGAACATACCAATACTTTCACTTATCAAATCTATAAGACAGCTTCCTGCAGTTTCACTAGTACTCTATTGGAGGATTCTGCAATCCAATTAGCTATTAGTCGTCAATAGAATAGTACTTCAGGCTATTAACACCCCCCGTCCCAACCACCACCACCACCCTCCCCAGTTATTCATCTAGTTTAATCTTTCATGGGTGCTGTCATGGGCATAAAGGAAAAAATCAAGATGACTTACCAGTAATAGGTTTTCCATGAGCCCATAATGGCACCCACCCCTCCAAAAAGAAAAGTTTAGGTTTAAACATATAGAAGAGAACCTCCTATAATAGTCCATGGATCCTGCTGCAGAATTGAGGAGGTGAAGGGTGCTCCCTCCTTTAAAGAGATCTAGAGATTTCTGGTTCCT
Source organism: Eleutherodactylus coqui (assembly GCF_035609145.1). Lineage (NCBI taxonomy): Eukaryota > Metazoa > Chordata > Amphibia > Anura > Eleutherodactylidae > Eleutherodactylus > Eleutherodactylus coqui. Next base: position 25,104,409 of record NC_089847.1, on the reverse strand, counting down.
GTCTGAATGGGAAGTGGGTTCTCTCATGGGTGCTTTCATTGGCTCATTGAAAACGGATTACCGGTAAATAATCATGTTATTTTATCTCCTATAAGCCCATAACTTTATCATAGGAGCTGACAGATTCCCTTTAAACCCAGCTATGGTGGGGATTTGGATCTTTGTATCAGAAAAATAGACCCGTCTCTCTAAAATTAAATAGTAAACATAGTATGTAAGCCTGAGGTCTTTGTTCAGGGAGGGGGAGGAGGTGAGCTGTGACCTATTGTGAATGGTAGATTCTCTATAATCTATATATACAGTCTATTCGGAAAAATTCAAGTTTTCCCCCATTATTCTGCTCTCAGTACCCCATGAAGTAAAATAAATCTTGTTATTTGTATTGCGCCAACTTATTCCACAGCGCTTTCAGGTAATGTATTTATTACCGCCCACCAAGCTAGGTATTCATTTTACCGACCTCGGAAGAATGGGAGGCTGAATCCACTTTAAGCCAGCTACCTGAACCAAGCGGGGATTGAACTCGCAACCTTTAGGTTGTGAGCAAGAGCTTAGAACTGTATTTCTGCTGCCTTAACACTCTATGCCACACTGTAAAAACAGAATGTTAGAAATCTTTCAATTTTTTTAAATGAAATCCAACATTTTGCACTTACCTAAGTATTCACACCCTGTACACAGTATTTAGTTGAAGCCCTTTTTGCAGTGATTACAGCCTCCAGTCTTCTTGGCTATGATGCCATAAGGTTTGCACATCTCGATTTGGAGATTTTCTGCCATTCTTCTCTGCAGATCCTATCTAGCTCTGTCAGGTTGGATGGGGGCCGTCTGTGGAACCATTTTCAGACTCGCCAGAGACTTTCAATCGGGTTCAACTTAGGGCTCTGGCCGGGCCACTCAAGGACATTCACAGAGTTGTCCCTAAGCCACTCCTGTGTTGTCTTGGCTGTGTGCTTAGGGCCATTGTCTTGTTGGAAGGTGGACCTTCTGCCCAGTCTGAGGTTCCTTGTGCTCTGGATCAGGTTTACATTAAAAATATCTCAGTACATTGTTCCATTCGACCCTGACCAGTCTTCCTGTTCCAGCTGCCCAAAAACACCCCCATGCATTGTGAGCTGTGAGACCGTATAAAGACAGGGGATGTCTGTTAAAATGATGTCCAATTAACTGAATTTATCCCAGGTGACTCCAATCAAGGTGTAGAAACATCTCAAAAATGATCAAGAGTGATGGGTGGCCCCCAGAGCTGAATTTCAAGTGCCATGCCAAATGCTTTGAATACTTATGTCAATGCTAAATGTTAGTATTTTATTTATTTTTACAGATTTCTAACATTCTGTTTTCATTTTGTCACTATGGGTTATTGCAAAATAATGGGGAAAAAATATATTTTTTTCACTTGCACAAGACCACAACATAATAGGTGTAAAAAAAAAAGTGACAGGGTCTGAAGATTGTGCATAACGAGACGACTACTGAGAAGTTTTCCCCACAGAACAGGAAGTGTCAGACTATTTTTACGCTTAGTGGTCAGTGTGAGAACTGCAGGATTGTAGGATTTTTTAAAAATTTAGATTGTGACCTTGACAAAGCAAAACCCCAAAACTTCTTAAAAATATGTTTAAAATGAAAAAAAAAATGATATATACACGATAGATCATTTTCTGATGACCCATTTCTTTAAAGGTGACGGCGTGTAAAATGATGGACATTCAGTTTAAAGGGGTTTTTCCACTACTTAAAATTGTTTCACAATCACTCTGCCCTTCCTGATTGCTGCTGACCTGGACATGTGACTGCTGTAGAAGGACATCATTGGCTGTAGAAGGTCACTGCTGTGGCCAGTGATTGGCTGCAGCAGTCATATGTCCTGGTCTGCAGCAACCAAGAAAGACAGAGCGGTTGTGAAGCAATTTTAGGTGGTGGGAGAGCCCCTTTAAGAATGTCGAAAAAAAGCTGAGAAATGGTATATAAGACTGAGTTCACAATTGTCATGAATCATTGATTTTTATGGGACTGTGTGCATCTGTCGTCCCCATAATGTAAACTGATGAGTCCATTTACATCAGCTGCAGAGCCAAAAATACTGCAAATTAATACCAGCCGGAGAAATGTGGTTCACATATACTGTAACATTTGTCACGTTTCACCTCCGTGTTAAGTATTACGTTTACCGGCCCTTTAAATTATGTGCAGAGAACCAGATCGCTTTTCATTCTATGTGAAATTTTCTGTGTAAAACAGGCCGTGTGCGCCAGTCTAGTCGCCAGCTGTGACTCCGAGGACGTCTAGCACTTGGTACAACTCCTGACCGTGGCAGAGAGAAGGACCAGTCAGGTGGGATGAACATATACACTATATGTGTGTGTGTTGTAGACACCACCTCTTACCTCCAGCTGCTGTCATAAGAGCTGAGCATATGTGGGCTGACAAGATGGCACAGCCTGCGGGCATCCTGCATGGCACAGCTTCTGTGACTATATGAGCTGTGACAGCAGGAGCCAGGAGGGCCTCTACAGCGCTACAGCCTGCGGCAGCAACTCTCCCGCCTCTGTATGTTTATTCGCACAATACATACTGATTAAATAAGTTATTTGAAGTAAGTCTCACTGACAGAAACACACAAGTGAAGGTGACTATAATCTCATTAACTCTTTCGCTGACCGTAGAAGGGGCTCTACAGGGACCCACAACTTGGGTATTGAAGTCTGGATAAAAGTCTCTGTTCAATATGTCATGAAATTCACAATTTATGGAGATAGTTAAAAAAAAGATCTCCCCAACATGGCCATAGGAGATTAAAGAAAACTGCTACGTCGTATTCTTCACCTATTATGTGATTTCTTAGATGTTGAATGATAACTACTATTGGCTACTATTGCAGGAGGTTGGCACGCTGCTTGTGCAGATGCTGAGTGATATCTGTATTGCTATGTAGAGCTACATTGCCTTCTGCTCTTTCTTTCCTACTTACATGTCTCTGCGTCCCTTAGTATGTCATAGCATTCTATTCATGAACCAGGAAGCCCTGGATGAACAATGCTAGAAGCCACTCCTAGAATAAATATTGCAGTCTACGGACTTGTGTGAATGAAATGCTAAATGTGTTCTATTGTAGACAGGGCCGGATTGAGGTTAGATAGCGCCTTGGGGACCCCCGCACCCACACAGTTATAGTGTTTCCAACAGGTAAGAGTGTTGCCTTACTGCCTTCATAAAGTAATAGTGCTTTTTGTGCCCCATAACTTAATAATGTCCCCTTTGTATTGCCATACATTAATAACATCCCGACAATGTAATGGTGCTCACCAGGGGCATAGCTAAGGGCTCATGGGCCCGGGTGCAAAAGTTTATCTCGTGGTCCCCCAAAGTCTCTTAACCTCTTAACGCACAGGCGTAACTTGAAGCTCCTGAGCCCCAATACAAAACTTGTAGAAGGGCCCCCAACTATAATGCTTTATTCATAATACTGGGCTCCCTATATGGAGAAGAGAGGTCTTATGGGCCCCCTAAGGCTCCTGGGCCTGGGTGCAACCGCATCCCCTATAGTTATGGCAGTGGTGTTCGCCTTTGGCTCCCACAATGTTACAGTGTCCCATTTGTGCCCCCATAAAGTCATAGTGCTGCCTTTGTGCTCCATAGGTCTGTGTTCCCTTTGTGTCACCATAAGTTTACAGTGTCCCAATAATGTAATGGAGCCTGCTTTTGGCTTCCACAATGAAATAGTGCCCCCTTTGTGCCCCTGTAAGGTAATAGTGCTGCCTACATGTGCCCATAAAGTTATAGTGGTATTTGTGCCTCATGAGTTAGTGTCCCCTTTGTGTCACTGTAAGTTAATAGTGCCCCAACAATGTAATAGTGCCAGCTTTTTGCCCCCACAATGTAATACTGCCCAGATTGTGTCTCTATAAGGTAATAGTGCCTCCTTTGTGGCCCTATAAGGTAATAGTGTCCCAGAGAGCCTTCCTCAGTGTCATTCCCATGACCACACTGGAATATCTCATATTTGACACCAAAAGATACAACATTATTATATGGCCCACAGACAGTTATAGTGCTTCGACAAGGTAATAGTGCTACTTTTGTACACCCATTAAGTAATAGTGTTGCCTTTGTATGCCCATAAAATAATAGTGTTTTATTTGTGCCCCATAAGTTAATAGTGGCCCAGCAATGTAGTAGTTCCAGCTTTTTGCTCCCACAATGTAATAGTGCCCCTTCTGTGCTCCAGAGGTCTCTCCTCGGTGCAGAATTTAGGCATACTCGTTTAGCATGCTCACTTCCTCCATTCAGCAATGTCTTATGGAGCTGCATGAATCATCCTCCTCCTGACTATATCTCTGTCCCTCTGAGGCACAAGAGAGGAGACAGACCTGGGAGAAGGATGATTCATGTAGCTTCACAAGATGCTGCCACATGGAGGAAGATGATCATCTGGCCAGGTAGACCTAAGGGGGATGATCTCCTCTACCCTAAATCCGCCAGTGCGCCCCATACTAAACAGGTTGCACGTCGCTAAGGACGGCCCTGATTGTAGCTCATTTTTATCAATACTGCATCTTTAATGGATAGATAGTCCCAGATCCACCAAAGATTGCATTGTGTCAAGTGCAACTAATCGGACTCCAATCATATCTGTGTATTTGTTTAATTGTCACAGGCAGCACAATTATCTTTCATAAATAATACTCCTAAATAGAGATGAGCGAACCTACTCGGCCACGCCCCTTTTTCACCCGAGCACCGCGATTTTCGAGTACTTCCGTACTTGGGTGAAAAGATTCGGGGGGGCGCCGTGGGTGAGTGGGGGGTTGCAGCAGGGAGTGGGGGGGGGGGAGAGAGAGAGGGCTCCCCCCTGTTCCCCGCTGCTACCCCCCTGCTCCGCCACGCCTTCCCCCGCCCCCCGGCGCCCCCCGAATCTTTTCACCCGAGTACGGAAGTACTCGAAAATCGCGGTGCTCGATCGAGTAATTACTCGAAACGAGTATGTTCGCTCATCTCTACTCCTAAACTATATATATATATATATATATATATATATATATATATATATATATATATATACATATGTGTGTGTCACTATGATTCCACCTATCCATGAGCTATAATGTGCTTACAATGGCCCCGCTGCTTAAACAAATAAACCCTTGACACGACCGATGCCGCCAACTACCGACCCGTCTCAAACCTCCCCTTCATCTCCAAATTACTAGAACGCCTGCTCTACTCCCGGCTTACTCGCTTTCTCTCTGACAACTCTCTCTTCGGCCCCTTCCAGTCTGGTTTCCACTCTCTAAACTCAACTGAAACCATCCTCACAAAAGTATCAAATAACCTAATGATGGCCAAGTTAAGGGGCGCCTACTCCCTACTAATCCTCCTTGGCCTTTCTGCTGCATTTGACACTGTTGACCATGACCTTCTTCTCACTGTGCTCTATTCTATTGGCCTAAAGGACACTGCTCTCTCTTGGTTTTCCTCCTACCTCTCTGACCGCTCTTTCAGTGTCTCCTTTGCTGGCTCTATCTCCTCTCCCCTTCCTCTGGCTGTTGGTGTACCCCAGGGCTCGGCCCTTGGTCTTCTTTTCTCTATCTACACAGCCCCAAATGGACAAACCATCCTCAAATTCGGCCTCCAATACCATATCTACGTTGACGTCACCCAACTATACACAACCCAGACCGCTCACTCCGATCCGCTAACACACTTAGACTAAATACGCCTCTAATACGAACCTCACATGCTCGCCTCCAGGACTTCAACAGAGCAGCACCAATCCTCTGGAACACTCTACCCCAGGGTATCCGGACATTTCACGATGTCCGAAATTTCACATGCGCCTAAAAAAATCACCTCTTCAGGGAGGCATGCCAAATCTCCTGACCTAGTCCCCCTCCCTATGGCTCCCCACACCTTCCACCCTGCCTATCGCATACGACCTCTACCCCTGCACCTCCTTACCGCCCCACCCTGTTTGCTTTCTAATAACTGATTTCTACATGTAATTCTCGTACTGCCTGTGTTCCCCATGCCACCCCCCCCCCCTCCTTGGAAGCTCCTGTATCACCCCCACCCTGTTTGTTTCAAACTGATTGTATATCACATGTAATTGTTGTATTGTCTGTATTTCTCCCATGCTTGAAAGCGCTGCAGAAGTTGGCGCTATACAAATAAAGATTATTATTATTATAAAAATGAAGACACACACTCCATGTGTAGTGTGCCAGAATAACATCCTGTCCCCTCCATAATTGTCATACATGTTTTGTCTTATGTGGATGCACTGTGCAAAGCTGTCATGTCTATTTTTTGTATGTGTGTTGCACAGCTGCAGCGTCTGAAGGGTTAACTCCCCTAAAATCATTGCCTGTCAGCTCTGCTGCATGCTGAATGTATCTATCTTATAGTGTCATGTGGTACAAGTGAGGTTATAAAAGTGAGTGTCTGAGAGCGGGAGGTGGTCTTTCTGTGTCGTCATTCTGGGTTTTCCTTCTGTGTTGGAACAGGGTTCCATTTTGCTCTCCTGGAGTGCTAACACAGAACTGCATGGAAGCACCATCAGCTTCCATGTTGGTGAAGATGGAAGAGGAGGAACGACATCCCATAGTGTATGGAGTATGGATGTAGAGGAGTGAGCACCGTCCAGCGAGAGAGAGAGAGGACACCAAGCCCAAATTGCTACTGAACCAGGTACCATTGCGGCAGTTATTTTTCCTGTGTGGTCGTCCGCCAATGGGATCTCCACACAGAGGTATGCGATTGTGACGCCCACGGCGAGTGCATTTAAGCTACGTCTTCTTCTATTTTGTCTTGCCAGAGAGTTCGTTGAGAACTTCTTGTCTTTTTGCCTCCTCCGGAGTATATTTCATGTCCAGGACCAGTGACATATAGATAACGTGGACTATAGGGCCGTATTGTTTCTGTGTATTTCTGCCTCCCACCCTCTGAGCTTCTGCCTGTAACTGCTGCCGTGAATCTACCTGTAATCACCTGTTTTGCAAAGTTATTCAAATAAAGTTTTACCGGGCCTCAACCGTTTCTGAGGACCTGAGGTACGATACGCCGAGTATGAATGCCGGTGTGTGGAACGGTGGCATCATGAATTGTAAACTACTACCACCTCATGCTGAGGACTACTGTCCCTATCCTCTGCTGCGGTAACTCCCTCCGGGACCAGGAGTTGGTAAGTGCCACCGTGGCAGGTCCACACACTACACCCTCCCAACTCCAGCCGTATGCTTGGGTAGAAAGCCATTTCCCTGAAGTAATACCCTAGGATTGGAGTCCATTACATTGGTTCCCTCTCTCTTTTATACCCCAGGCCTGTGGTGGCGAACCTATGGCACGCGTGCCAAAGGCGGCACGCAGAGCCCTCCCTGCTGGCTTGCGCCGCCCTCGGCCATTCACCACTAGAAAATACCGGCAGGGGCCATGGCTCCCCTGCCGGTATTTACTCATTTACTCACAGCGCTGCTAGCAGTGCTGATCCCAGCGCACACTTTGACGTCAGTGTGCAGCCAGGATCCTCCTCCCCCGACGTCTCCTCTTAGGTTCCGCGAGAGCAGGGGGAGGAGGTGTCCGGCAGCGCACTGACGTTACAGTGTATGCCGGGATCATCGCTGGGCAGAAGAGGAGCTGAGCTTCCAGGAGGAGGAGGAGGGGGTAAGTATGTGGGTCTCAGGGGGGCTGTGGGGTGTCACTAATACACTGGGGGCCACTTTGGGGTCTGAATATTACACTAGGGGCCGCTGTGGGATATCACTAAAATACTGGGGGCTGCTTTGGGGTCACACTATTACACTGGGGGCTGCTGTGGGGTGTCACTATTACACTGGGGGCCGCTGCGGGTTATCGCTAATATATTGGGGGCTGCTTTGGTGTGTCACTATTACACTGGGGGCCGCTGCAGGTTATCGCTATTACACTGGGGGCCACTGTGGCGTCTCACTATTATACTGGGGGCTGCTGTGGGGTCTCACTATTACACTGGGGACCGCTGTGGGGTGTCACTAATATATTGGGGGCCGCTGTGGGGTATCACTAATATATTGGGGGCCGCTGTGGGGTATCACTATTACACTGGGGGCTGCTGTGGGGTATCACTAATATATTGGGGGCCGCTGTGGGGTCTCACTATTACACTGGGGTCCGCTGTGGGGTCTCACTATTGGACTGGGGGCCGCTGTGCGGTCTCATTAATACACTGGGGGCCGCTGTGGGGTGTCATTAATACACTGGGGGCCGCTATGGGGTGTCACTAATACACTGTGGGCTACTGTGGGGTGTCACTATTACACTGGGGGCCGCTGCGGGGTATCACTAATATATTTGGGGTCGCTTTGGGGTCACACTATTATACAGAGGGCCGCTGTGGGGTATCCCGAATATAGCGGGGGTCGCTTTGGGGTCTCACTACTACAATGGGGGCCTATGTGGGGTGTCACTATTATACTGGGGGGGTGCCACTATTATACTGGGGGGGTGTCCCTATTATACTGGGGTGGTGTCACTATTATCGCTGGGGAGGGTCACTATTTTGGCTGGGGTGGGGGTCACTATTATCGCTGGGGGGGTCACTATTACCGCTGGGGTATTTTTACATGTGACGGAAATGGGCAAGGCTGTTTCAAAATAGCATTCTGCAGCATTTTCGCATCCAAAAAGCAGTCAAAATCTGCACGCTGTCTATTTTTAAACGGTCCTGTCCTTTTTAGAACGACGGGGGTAAAATCATACGTCGTGATAAGCCCCGCCCCCTGACGTGTTGTCACGTTCAGATAAATAAGGGGGTTTTGGTTTGTAGTTTGGGCACTCGGTCTCTAAATGGTTCGCCATCACTGCCCTAGGCGATTACACATGTAAATACCCATGGTCCCCTAGTATACATGCAAGGTAATATAGCCCAATAAAAAGTAGGATCAGGGATGGTCTCATATTTGAGACCAAAAGATACAACATTATTATATGACCAGCGTTTCAGGGTAACCATATGGTGTACTCTGTCGCCACCTTCTGGTTGTGTTTGATATTTGTAGATTAGCTAAATATAGACAAGTTTGTTTTCAGTGTTTTTAACTGCTATGATTGTACTTTGTGTTTAGTATATAAAGGCAAATATTAATATTGGAGTTTGTTCACATCAGCATTCTCTTAACCATGAAGCCATGCGGTGCAATGCTGTAAAGCGCACTCAACAATCAGAGGCAGCGCTTCCTGGAGGCGGGGATTTTCCAACCCCTGACCAGAAGACATGCCTGAAGACAACTGTGGGGAAACGGGGTGAAGATGCGGCAGGGCCGGACAGCGCTTTTTAGTTGATGTATGTGTTTTTTGTGGGGGGTTTTCTTCAGCTAGGGCTTATTTTAGGGCTTTTACGTTAGGATTTCCTACTGTAAAAGTTGCATCACACTGCATAAAAACCGTGTTTTCGTGCGATGCAAGAGAGAGGAAAGCTCCATAGGGAAACGTGGGCTACAAAACGTCGCAAGTCACGGACGTCTGTAGCAACCTGTGATTTTTTTCCCCCGCAATGTCGTATGCTGCAAAAAGCAAGAGCTGGAGCTTTCGCTTCAGTGGGAACCACTTGAAGTGCCAACTTGGCCAGTCCTCTACCCTCTCAACCACCACCTTTTATTCTTTTATTATTTTTTGTTTTTACTTTTTAGTGTAGTTTTATGTAACTTATCAGCTAACTTTGTAGTTTGCAGAATACCACTGCTATCTGCGTAAGGCCGCCTGCAGACGAGCGGGTCGGATCCGGCAGCGAGAAATCTCGCCGCGCGATCCGACCCCAGAGCCTGCAGGGACGAGCGCGTACTCACCCGCGCCTGGCAGCCCCGGCTCTTTGATGTGCCAGCTGCCGCGCAGCCGGCGCATGCGCAGACCGGAGCCGGCGGCCAGGTGAGTGCGTGCCCCGCAGAAAATTAGAACATGCCGCGGTTTGTTTGCCGCGCGGGATTTCGCGCGGCCAAACCGCGGCCGTCTGCATAGGAGTGCGTATTGTAATGCACTCCTATGCAGACTTTCAGCGGCGGAAATCCCGCGGGAAATCCCGCGGCGGGATTTCCGCTCGTCTGCAGGCGGCCTTAAGCCTACAAATAACTCGTAGTGGCTGGACTCCTGACTGAACACATCTGAGGCCGCTGACGCGCACTGTGTGTATTTGCTGTTTCCCTATTTAATTTTCTTTTTGCTTTATATTAACACAAAACACCCCCACCAACTAATTAAGCTGTAATCCCTGTGTGGCATGCAATGTGAGAACACAAGGGCACACAGTACATCTTGTATATCTATGTTCCTGTTTGGTGCAGCATAATTTAATATCCCAAACCCCACTGTTAGCTGCGTAAGATCTGCAAATAATTCATAGTGGTCGGACTGGCGACTTTAAATGACATCTGAGGCCACAAACAGAGAACTGCAACATTCTGTGCCAAAGTGTAGTTTGTTTGCTTTGCTGTTATATACGGTGACAGCAACAGAAATATACCTTCTCCCAATATACAGACCATGTTGCGTATAGGCACATAAATGTGATGCAGCTTCTTTCTGTGCTCTCTCCAATAGAACCCCTTTTAAGTTCTCTGCGTATACAAGCTTTCACACCAGCAGCAATATATCCTCTGTAGAATATCTATTCCTAGGCCTATAAACACGATGCAGCTTCTTTATCCTGTGCTCAACTGTAAAATGGGCACTGGTTATACTGTACCTATGTCATATATGGCTAGGTCATGTGATGCAGGCTTACAATGAAAATGCTGCCCATATGCAAGATGGGGGCACTTTTGGTGACATCAGCAAGGCTCTTTGGCTGAAGATTGGCTGCATGCTGAACTCTGCAGTAAGCACTATGGGGAATTTGATTTTCCCACGATTTTCGCCCAAATCGATTTAGACTTACCTGATTCAATTTAGCTAAATTTGGGGTAATTTTAACACCTGTCTGATAAAGATGAGTAACAATATTTCTCATTGTGCAGGGTGCAGTGAGCCCGCAGTGAGGAGGGTGAGACATGGGACCCCTGTTCTCAGAATCACACCTATATTACCTAACCATAGGATAGATTATAAGTATTTTCTAGTAGGGTCTGATGGGAGCTGCCGATTAGGAGAAAGGTGTTCCATAGCGTCCCGAAAAGAATGCAGCTATTGTGATGCATACCCACCACCTTTCTGTTCATTTCTATGGGACCGCCAGAGATAGCTGTGCGCTTGAATGCTGTCTCCGGCAGTCCTACTGAAACAAATGCAGCAGTGGTGTACATGTGTTACCATCACCCCTTTCATCCGGGAGAACATTAGCCCAAAGTGTCCCTGATCCGCAGTCGGACTCCAGCAGTCGGGCTCCCAAGAAACAGCTAGGTGTGCTGACCTGAGAGTAGTATATTACGATTTTATACATCGAGAGGAATAAAAATTCAAGAAATACGCCATTGATAATGTTGTGCACTTCAGGAGACAACTCCAAAATCATCTATTAAAGGTGTCGTCCAATACACTTCAAGACCCGGTACAAGGAAGCATCTACAATATACGAAACTACATCAAAGACCCTGCAGGATCAATTGTGATGGCTTAACCTCACAACAGGTCAGCAATAGCAGATCTGGGAACACCACCAATTAGCTGTTCTCCATGCCAATGTGCTTATGAGCTAATGTGTACAGGAAGTAGATAGCTCTGTTCCCACTATAGTGGCCAGGTTTGGTACTGCAGGCCAAATTTCCATTGAAATGAATGTGTCTAATACCAAGCTTGGCCACAGAATGGAACAGAAAACAGCTAATCGGCAGGGGTTCTTAGCAACGGACCCGTGCCGATCTACTATTGATTACCTATCCTAAGGATAGGCCGTTGATAGTTTGCAGCTTCACAACCCCTTTCAAAAACTTCATTAATTTAGTATCATATTAAGTTAGTCACTTAAGACTAACAACAAGTAATTAAAACAAAAGGAATAAACAGTCCATGATATTGCTGCTAAATGCTGATGTAATTAACCCGAGAAATAGTAACACGGATGCACATAACGCTTCGCATGTCATTTCACACTCATGTTCTCACCGCAACTCCTCATTTACTTCCCACTTGTTATGGAGTAATATTGGTTTTAACAGAGCGCCTTCCATCAAGTCCTCAATCTTGGACAATCCCCTGGCTATATTTAAGGCCTTTTATGCAGAACGATCATTAAAAAAAAAATCGTTCAAACAAGCAAAAGTGAAAGATAATCTTTCAGTCTAAATGCAGCCAAAGACCAAACGGCGAATGATCATTCACCTTTCATTCGTCGTTCATTTTCTGCAGGCATAAAAATCATCATTGGCTCGTTCACCTGTCATTAAGTAAAACTACCGATCGTTCAGTCATTCTAAGTCACTCATACAGAGAGTGTGAATGAATGAACGATTTCTTGTTTGAACAAGCCAACGTCGTATCTGCCGGTATAAACAGGCTGTCCGAGAGCGAACGAGTCAGCGATGACATCATTCGCTTGTGCAAACAAGAAATCAGCTTGTCTAAACAGACCCTGAGGGCTCCTTCACACGGGCGATTTTCTGCAGCTAAGTTAGTTACATGCTTCAAACAATCACTACTAATAGAACCAATGGATTCCTATGGAAACCTTCGGATGCGCGATTTCTAGCCGTGTCAAAAAGTCGCAACAAAAAAGATAGGACATCAGCAGCGGGATTCAGCAACTGAAATCCCCTGCTGCGTGACAAAATAGGTCTTAACTAGAGATGAGTGAGCATACTCGATAAGGCAAACTACTCGATCGAGTAGTGCCTTATTCGAGTACCTGCCTGCTCGTCTCTTAAGATTCGGGTGCCGGCGGGGGGCGGGGAGCGGCGGGGGAGAGCGGGGAGGAATGGAGGGGAGATCCCTCTCTCCCTCTCTCCCCCCCGCTACCCCCTGCTCACCGCCGCAACTCACCTGTCACCCGCACTGGCAACCGAATCTTTAGAGACGAGCCGGCAGGTACTCGAATAAGGCACTACTCGCTCGAGTAGTTTGCCTTATCGAGTATGCTCGCTCATCTCTAGTCTTGACCTATCTTTTGCAGGAAATTGCAGCTCCCATTCGTGTGAATGGGCAATTTCACCACTAATTAAGCTTGGGACTTGATAGCGAGAAATTGTCCATTTATATGATTTTCTAGCAGTGATATCGCTGTCGCCCATGTGGAAGCGGTCTTAGGGCTTATTCCGACATGCGTTTATCAGACGGTTTTTCACGCCCGGCTGATATACGCTGTCCCTCTCTGCAGGGGGAGGAGGCAGGCCGGGCCAGGAGAAGTGCACTGAGCTCCTGCCCCCTCTCCGCCTCTCGCCACTATTTGCAATGGGAGGGGCGGTGCTAAGTTCCGCCCCCCTCCCCTTGCAAATAGTGGTGAGAGGTGGAGAGGGGGCAGGAGCTCAGTGCACTGCTCCCGGCCCGGCCCCCGGCCCTCCCGCAGAGAGAGGGACAGCGTATATTGGCTGGGCGTGAAAACGCATTCCGATGTCGGAATAAGTCCTTAATATGTTTTTAAGAATAGAAGTGATATTTTAATGGCTGGCAGTGAATTTGTATTATGTTTTAAAATTAATGAAGTATGATTGGATGATGAGTAAGGTTAATCCCACCCACTCGCTATATAAGTTTGAGGAGTTGGTAGAGTAATTTACTATCTGATGAAGACCCCAGAAGGGGTTGAAACACATTGTACTTTATGGTCTGATTGTTGTATAAAGAGGTCTTTATACAACAATTTGGACTCGAGAGTCTCCATCACAATTGATCCAGCGGCGCCCTTGATGTGGTTTCCTATATTATGAATTGTTATGTAGAGATGTTAGATTTTTTTGCTCACCCGAATGTGAACCGAGCATCATCCTGCAGAAGTAATGGTCCGCTGATCACTATGACTAATGCAGGTACTTTATTGATAGTGATTTTACACACTCCAGACCTGAACGCTACCAGCTGCTGTTATAATGAGTTACAGAAATCAATGGAACCCGTGACGGCGTGTTAACCATTTCTTTACAAACTGCACAATGTAAAAGCTTGTAAGAAAATCACCGATTCTCGTAAAAGATAAACTTAGAGATTAAGTTTAAAAAGTTCACAAAGTTTGTTAGTCTGCAAGACTTTCTGCAAGCGTCCTTTTTTGCTGGGGGCTGGGCTAGACTAAAAGAGGTGGTGCTTAGGTTGTTCTAGGCGGAGCTTAGCTCTGGTTGGTCTCTCATTGCAGAACAGTGGGAGAAGGTTCCTGCTGTAGACAGCTTTTGTGAACTGTACCACCTAGTGTGCAAAAGGTAGACTCTACGGCTTACACGTTTTTGATGGAGTTCATTGATTATATTGTATGTATCTCGTACAGTTGCTTTTAGTTCATTTTAACAATCCTTTCTACTAACCTAACCCTGTGCATGCATTTAAAGGGGTTGTGGAGTATTAGAAAAACATGACCGCCTTTTTTCCAAAAACAGCACCACATCTGCTTACAGGTTGTGCGTGGTATTGCAGTCCATTCACTTCAATGGACCCAAGCTGCCAGATACCATCCTGCTTCTGAAAGAAATTAGCCATGTTTTTCTAATTTCGGACAACCTTTTTAAAGGGCATTATAAGGGTCATCAAGTCTAGACAACCCGACCAATCTGGTAGGTCACCTTCACTCAATGCAGTTCCCTACAGCCAACTTAGCTGCCTTACACCAGCTGCACCCGACTAGGTTTGAATTGCGGAATCCATGATCATTTCCCACGCGGATGATTTGCGGCATTCCGCACCAATTCAAACCCATAGAGCATCCGCATGTCCGCTCACACAAGTGGACAGCGGCTGTGATTTTCTGCTCGCAGAAAAATAAAATTGCAGCATGCTCTATTTTTTAAGTCAATGGAAGCCGTCCCACCAGCGCCCCTTCCGCAATTGACATTGCAGAAAGGTCGCGGATTCCATGTCATCGCTAGGCAATGACACGGGAAAAGCAGGTGTTTAAAAAAAATCTGTACTGCGCATGTCCGACAGGTCCGATGCAGACCATCCGCAGTACAGAAGAGAAGACGAAATGACAGGTATGCGCGGACGCCAGCTGGGCACAGGGGCGGATTCTAAAGCGGGCTCCCGCATGCGGAATCCGACCCAGTGGTGTGCAGCCAACCCTAAGAAAGGGCTAGTTAGTCTCTATTTGCTGCAGGAGAAATTAAAGCTTATGGACACTTTGGGGGACGTTTTTTTCCCATAAATGTATGTATTTTGGGCTGACAATCATTTTGCAATTTGATTAAAATTTATGCACCACTTCTGCAGCTTCTACATATCACTGTATGTAGACACTGCAGTTTAAGTCTCAACAGGAGATCTGTCAGTGAGGCTGGACTGACGAGTTGGTTTTCAGCCCTTTTCTCTTCTCCGCTGGAAGTTTTCTCAGCCAATTTATGTCCACAACAAAGGGAAATTTTGTTGTTGTCATAGATAGCTAAGGTGCAGGAGAGGAGAGAGCAGAAGATAGTTGACCGCTAGAGATGAGCGAGCATACTCGCTAAGGACAATTACTCGAGCGAGCATTGTCCTTAGCGAGTACCTGCCCGCTCGGAAGAAAAGATTCGGGTGCCGGCAGGGAGCGGTGAGGGAGAGTGGGGGGGAACGGAGGGGAGAGATCTCTCTCCCTCTCCCCCCCCCCCCCCCCCCGCTCCCCCTGCTCACTCCCGCAACTCACTGCTCACCCGCGCCGGCACCCGAATCTTTTCCTCTGAGCAGGCAGGTACTCGCTAACGACAATACTTGCTCTAGTAATTGTCCTTAGCGAGTATGCTTGCTAATCTCTATTGACCGCACATCTACAAGTGCATAGCCTTCTCCACTGAAGAGTATGGAAGTTATGGAGACAACTGAGTGAGCGACTCATTTAGACTTCAAAGAGAGAGCCACGTGTATACATGGCCACCTCTATTCCACTAGATTGAGTCACCAAACAGCTATCGAGAAAGGAGGCTTATTAAGAACCACCGTACTCAAGGCAATCGCATCCTTCCGATCTGGCCATGCTCCATGGGACAACATCACTGTGCCCAAAGGCCGCGTCTTCGGAATTGTTTTATCTCTTTAGCCTTTTCTTTTTCTCTCTCGCTGTTTATCCCCAACTGTCTTAGTGCCTGGTAAGTGTGAGTCACTGAAAACAGCTGTCTCAGACTCTCCCATCTCTTTTATATGTAACTCTCTCATTGCTAGTGAAGGCTGTTGTGACAGCGACATTTAAGGTTGCAGAGAGATGGAAGTTCCCTGGAGATCCTCTTATCTTTTATCGTATTTTTCCCCTTATGTTTACCCCATGGTGACCACAAACTAAAGGGACCTGCACACTATCATCTGTGCCTGGACTTGACTGAGTTAACTAATTGAAAATTACCAGCCACGGTGATATCATCTGAACATCACGGTAACTGCAAAATCCGGGGTTTGTTCTGGATAACATCTGAAATTCCAATTTTCCCTTTAAATTTACATAACAGGATGTTAACACTTTAAGGGTCAAGGAGGCTTCATCTGTCCAGTGCTGAAGAGATCGCATCATCTTATACTGGGGGGGGGATTTCTTCTCTCAAATCAAAGAAAAATCTCAGTAAATATAAGCCCTAGTCATCCCCCATACTAAATATGTACACTATCCTAAAGTAATTGGACACCTGAGCAAGAATTAAAAGTAGTATTTATTAACATATATTAATACATAGTGGAGCTCCTTTCGCCCTAATGACATTGGATACTCACTGTGGTATACTTTCTACTAACAATTGATACACTTCAATTAGCATTTCCCTCCATTCATCCTGCAAATGACTGGTGAGTTCTCTCAAAGAAGATACATCGGCTCATTTAGAAGGTGCAAGTAGCTTCGTCATTGGATAGTTGAGCAATGGTAGAACATTCTATGGAGTGATGAATCACTGCAAATTAGATGGACGTACCTGGGTGTGGAGGAGGCCTGGGGAACGCCTTTTGCCTGAGTGTTAAAACAACAGTTATGTACACCAGATATTCTGTTATGGTCTGGGGATGTTTTATGTGGCATGGTCTTGGTGTGTTGGTTGTAGTGACAAGAACTATGAACACGGGGCTATACCTTGACATTCTAGATAATAATGTGGCAATACTCTGGGAATGGTCAGCAGTACTTCCAACAAGACAACATGCCTCGTCACGTTTGAGGATATGGATGTTCCATGATTGGACTGGTCTGCATCCCACTGAGCATCTCTGGGATGCACTGGAACGTCAGGTCAGGAAATATGAACAGTATCCATCTTTTTTGAGAGAAGTCGCCAGACATTTGCAGGATGAATGGAGGGAAATACCAGCTGAAGTGTATCAGACATTAGTAGAAAGTATGCCATGGAAAGTAGCTGATGTCATCAAGGCCAAAGGAGCCCCACTTAGTATTAACATATGGAAATAAATACTACTTCTAATTCTTGCTCAGGTGTCCAATTTGTTTTGGTAGGATAGTGTACGTTTATCTAAGACTAACAACCACTATGGGCATCAGCTTAGGGATGGTCACTCAGTTCTTTTGGGTCCCTTATATGACCACTTATTGCCCTGTAGAGCTATAGATAAGTTAGACCTAGTTATTAGATCTGTTTTGATGGTCGTATTTGATATCATCCAGCTTGCCGTAATGGAATTGTTTGCAGTGATGATGTAAGGACAGAGTGATTTTTGTGTTTAGGTAGAAGAGTTGTGTCTAAATGCAGGAAGTCTGGATTCACAACAGACATCTTGGGGATCATGCGAATCTCTAAAGTCAGCTCTTAATTAGTGTAATGGAGTTTATTGGCCAAAGTCTGTAGATCAGGTATTCTCATCAGTGTTATCCACAGCAGCAGACAACAGATGGCCCCTGTGGAAGAGCAGTGAAGCACACCTATCACTAGGGGGGCATGCAATCGCCTTGCAATTGAAGCTGGCATCTAATTTATACAGCACCACCATCTCCATTTTTTATGCTTTGGCACAAACGGGCGACTGAAATAAAGCGGAGATCCTTCGGCGTGAACTTATCAACCCCAGCAAGATTTGTCCCGTAATTTGACAAATATGTCAAACTGCTTTTTTTCATCCCTGCGATACATTGTTATGAGGGTTTTCTAAAAGTTTGGAAAATCCCTTGTGATGAAAGATTCATTAACGAGGCCGTCGTTCTTCGCAAGACCCTTTTTAACCCTTTCTTTATCCCATCAGGGAATAGGCAGCCTTGTCATAGTGATATTCTTGATCTGAAGACAGGTGGCATTTGTTACATTGCACATACATGAATTCTCCCACAAGAAATGAGGGGTCCCGGAGCCGGGAAGTGACCTTGAACAGAGTAGAGTCTGTAATGGGCACAGCTGCAGACCCCATTCCCCCCCTGTACAAACACACGGCGTACACCCCCAGCACCCCAGTGATTCCCCCTCCCACCCCACTGGAGTAAAGTTACAACTCGCAACACTTGTGCTGTCAGTCATAGCAGGAAAGGGAATCAGTGACACAGGCAGGCGCACACAGACCCTCGTCCTTCTCCCACAGAGACAACTTCATTCCAGGCAGGATGGAAAGAGGGATACTGCTGGCCATGTGCTGCCTGATGTCTGCCTACCGGCAGGTAAGAGTCCTTCTGCCCAATGTGGGCAAATACCCTGTGTGCACCTGTAGGGGTCAGACCTTCTTAGGTAGCCTTTATAGAAGGGGGCTGCAATAATAGGATCACTTTCCAAGTTTCTGGCAGAAAGGTATAAAATGAAAGTATTGTCTTGAAATCCCTTTAAAGTGCGCACTCAGACCCCAATTGAAGCAGTCATGGGCTGCACTCAAGGGTTTTCTACGGAGGACATGTTCTGGGAATCAGAAGGGTCCAACTGCCACCAGTGTTATCTTCTGATGTCATATTGCTAAGTTCCCCTTTAAGTGTATAAGCAGCCTTTAATAATAACATGTAATATATAAATGTGGGGATAAGTACTCGCTACACGACCGCTTGCAGATCAGCATATTGTTACTCCGTATTTAGTCCGCGTTTTACAGATTATAGTACGGTGCTAATGTAAATGCATGTATTTGTTCACATGGCCGTATTTTTCACGCCATATGCACTAATTTTGTCCGTTTTTTTTCTCCTTATTTGCATTCATCTGTATTATTTTCTATTGGGAAAATACGGATCTGTAATTGCCCTATAGAAAAAAAATCACTACCGCAAATACGAAGGCAAATACTGATGACATACTATTGTAGCGTCATCTATAATGCGTCCGTATTATGGATGTGGGACAACACGCTCTTCTAAAACTGGCCTATAAAACATAACAATGGAAAAGCAGATACTAGTAATGGCAGCAGTGTCTTGCCCCATACCGCTGGCTGATTCTATAGGTATACCGTGATGTGTTTATGAATGGGTATGGTAATTTTGGCATCCGTGATCGGCAGCCTAGATGGGAGCCCGTGCATCAGTGTTGTACTGTAAGTACTCATTGGAGCTAGGTTTATATACCAGTTTCTAGCATAAAAAAGTCACAAATTTTTGAGCAAGTGGGGATTTGGGTAAAATTCGAGACTTTTTGGCTTTTCTCACCAGCCTCGCAATTTTGTAAAAGGCGGCCAGGGCTTGAAGGGAGAGTGCATGACCGCCCTAAAACCAACAGATTTATGTATGATTTATGCCAGAAACGGGAGTAACTTACAGCAGATATGTATGCGCAGGTCGGATATGGTGTATATTTTAGTGTAGGCACACAGAAGTGCTGAGATGCGCATCCTGCACTGGGGGAAATTATACTAAGACCGCCTTGGGAAATGCCAGGCCTAGTAAATTTCTATTATGTTCGCACTAGCGTTTTTTTGGCAGATCCTGTTTTACGAAAAAAGCGGAACTGTACAAAATAAAGCGAAACAAAAATGAACAGAAAAGATCCATCAGAAGGATCCTTCAAAAAACGGAAAGTATGCTTTCCATTCATTCCCTTCTCACTTCCGTTTTACAGCATTTTAAAGCAATCAATTTTTTTGTACTGCTTAGCCTGTCTACATCCGTGTAACCGGAGATGTCCTTTTGATTGTTTTCCCCGAGTAGTAACTTTTTACGTGACCTTCCAGTAAGGCTGGGTTCACACAGGGCGGATTTGCCGCGGAAATTCCGCGTGGAATTTCGCCACGGCAAATCCGCCTGCGGACACTAATCTCAGGATTAGCCAGCCATGTGGACGAGATTTCTCAGAAATCTCGTCCACACGGGACGGCCAATCCGGTGCGGTAAGTCCAGCAGGAACCGCGGCTGCGGCTGCCGCTTTAGAATATGCAGCATGTCTGTTTATTTTCTCTTTCCGCTGCGGCCACGCTCTCCTCTATGGGACCGCCGGCCGCAGCGGAAGAGCGAACGGCCAGGCCGCTTCAAAGCCACCGCAGGTTTTTCCGCAGCGGTTCACCCGGCGGAAATCTCGCGGTTTTTGCTGCGGCCAAACCGCGAGATTTCCGTCGGGATTCCATCCCGTGTGACCCCAGCCTTATAGGCTTTGTTTATATTATTCTCTATGTGTTACGCCGGATTCACACAGACATATGTGCGCATGAAACTTTTGCAAGACTAACATGCAGAAAATGGAATGCATTGATTTCAATGGGTTCGTTCACAAGTGCATATTTTGAGCAATTGCGTAGCGCCAAAAAAGACAAAAACGCGGCATGCTTTAGAAGAACACATAAAAAGTCAGAGAGCATTAGTGCATATTTTTTTGCAAGTCCAAATGTGCAAAACCTGCGTGTGCAAATAGTACAGTAAGTCAGGAATCCTATCTTAGGGAGAGCACCTAGAAGGTGAGTGAGTGAGGAGACTTATAAGGCCATCCATGCTCCTCTGGGTAATATGCAAACAAAGGGAGATGGAACAATACCTCTGTAGTGCCACCTATTGGAAGGCAGCATTCCTGCAAGTCAATGTTAGACTCTTTATACAAGCTTTGTAACAATGACTGAGAATTGAAAGCCAAGCCAGGATTCCATACACAGACAGCTGTTTCGGGATATTTGCCCCTCATCAGTGTGCAGTAGGTTTCTGGCTTGGCAAATAAGTACAGTAAAATAGGCCAATGTGCGTGCAAAAACACAACTTTCATTCCTCAAAAACACGCTCTTATACACTTGCACTCGTGTAAAGCTGGCCTTAGAGATTACTAAAAGTTGTTAGAGGATGTTCCACTCAACAGGAATGAGCTGTACCCCATAGAAGCCCAAAAGGTTTATAACTTAAAGATGAACTTCTAGGTTAAGACATAGCATAGAGACCCCCAGTGTACTGGAGCTCCGTACTCCCTTATGTAAGAGCCAGGGGCATAACTATAGAGGATGCAGGGGATGCGGTCGCACCCGGGCCCAGGAGCCTTGGGGGGCCCATAAGGCCTCTCTTCTACATATAGGGAACCCAGTACTATGAGTAAAGCATTATAGTTGCGGGCCCTGTTACAGGTTTTGCATCGGGGCCCGGGAGCTTCAAGTTACGCCTCTGGTAAGAGCGTTATATTCTAGCCTCCAAGTAGAAAAAGACACAACATGTTCAGCATTAAAAAAAGGTATTCCTATGTCAGACCACCATGGCTGATATACAAGCCCAGCGCTGTGCCCTGGACTGCAGGAATCACAAAGCAGGCCATGGTGCGCCATTTTTATAAATGCAATAGAAGTCAATGAGACTTATTGAAATAGTGTAGAATAGAAAGCTACATTGTTTCCGTAACTCGAGAACTATGAAAACACCGTAGCTCCCTGTAATATTCACATATGTGTAATTTACGTAAACAGTGTAAGGCTACCTACAAATGGTGAGCACAATATCGGGCCACGAAACTCTGCATGATATCGCATTTGTGAACATGCGATTTACCTGCGGATGCGAGGCGTTTTGCAGGCAATAACGCCTCGCATCACATCTGTGAAATTCTGATCCTCTCACACAAGTTTTATGCGCGATCGAGGATCGGAAGTGTTCCCTTTCATGCACACCGAATGGCATGTGAGAGCCATGCGATGCATTAAAGCTCCTATGGAAATCAATGGGCGATGCGTACAGAGGAACGCGAAGAGATAGGACATGCTGCAATGCGGTGCAGGAAAATATCGCTTGTGTTTGACACCATTCAAAAGAATGTGATTCATATTCATGCGAGATTTGTGCGCCTTGCAACACACAACACTCGCGCGAGTTTCACAGCCGCCTGAATCCGGCCTAATGGCCTATTTAGACCTCGCTACTGGCTCTGTTTAGGGGTCCTATCAAGGGTTCTTTTTAAAATGCTCAAAACAGTACTGCTAGATGGAGCCTCACTTGGTCACTAATGAATATTGCTGATACGGAGACCAATAGGTCTCTGTTTCAGCAGGTTTCCATTCAGTTCTGGCATTTTGTGCTGGAAAGAATAGCACAGCCCTCCACAGGATTTTAAACAGAAACCCTGACGGGACCCCTGGATGGAGCCAATAGCGAGGTTTGAACCCTTAGACTGACCGCTCAGCTTCATCCATAACCAGAGGCGTAACTTAAAGCTTCTGGGCCTCGGTGCAAAATCTGTAACAGGGCCCCCAACTATAATGCTTTTTTCATAGTACTCAGCTCCCAATATGGAGAAGAGAGGCCTTATGGGCCCCCTGAGGCAACCGCATCCCCTGCACCCCCTATAGTTACGCTCCTGTCCATAACTCCCGACCACTGCAGGTCACTGTATACAGCCAGGCCGGGGGCCAGAACTAGAGAGGGTTGGGATCGGCAGCTATCTTATTTTTATGGCATATCCTATGAATATACCTAAAAGGTCTTAAATGTGAATACCTTTTAAAGTAATGGGCCTACTAGATGGTTTGGAAACAGAACTCTGTGCCCACAGGTTCTAGTAGAGCGAGGGTGGCTTTTCATGGGCCGACAGACACCTGAGTTATAACTCAAAAGAGCGATTATGGGTGACTGTGGTCCCGTGCCAACACGGGACTCAACAAAGAAAATGAGTGAGAATCGCTCACCTGTCTGAGTCGCTCACCTAAAAAGCAAGAGTCTATCGGCCCACGAAAACAGGCAGTCGTTCATCTGTTTACTCAGAATGATGGAGGCGGGCAGCTGGAAGAGATCTCCGGAGAGGTGTGCTGTGCCTCCATTCACCGAACGACTATCGCTCCTGTGCGAAAGCAGAGTAACGTAATCGTCCCATGTAAAGCCACTCTAAGGCTCGGTGCTCACTGCATTGGAGTCCTCCATTAAAGCTACATGTTGGAACATTTCTTGATTACTCCAATTGTGGGGAAAACAAATGTATACCATGCGGTTTACTTTTTGTTTTTGCAGTGGCCCTTTGTTTAGCACAGTACAGGACACTTTTGGCCTCCAACAGGTGCATAAAGCCCCACAGATAAGCTTGACATAAATATGTCCATCTAGGATGGCCACACCCCCTTCTGGCAAGCCATTACCCCTGCTTTTCGGGAAAGTGGCATGAGCTGACGTAGCAGTTAACAAGTCAGTACTAGAGATGAGTCAACGTGCTCGTTTAGAGGAATTACTCGATCGAGCATCGCTTTTTTCGAGTAACTGCCTAATCGGGCGAAAAGATTCGGGGGGCGCCGGGGGTGAGCAGGGGGTTGTGGTGGGGAGTGTGGATGGGGGGGAGAAAGAAAGAGCTATCCCCCGCTCCACCCCGGCGCCGCCGAATCTTTTCACCCGAGTAGGCAGTTACTCGAAAAAAGGGATGCTCGATCGAGTAATTGTCCTAAACGAGCACGTTCGCTCATCTCTAGTTACTACATTTTTGTGCAAGTGCAGCTTACACAAAAATGTGCCACTTTTTATGCCCGAATCTGACGTAAAATGCTTTATAAATTTCCTAAAGAACCTGAATTCATAGAGGTGCACTGATTCCATATAGCTGCCCCTCCAATCCGCCATCCAAGACGGCTGCAGCAATTTTCTAACTAACTAATGCATACTCTGTACTGCTCTCTGATTGGCCAGTGCTGTTATCATGAGTGGCAGGTATAGTGCATTAGTAGTTTAAAACTACCAATGCACTGTGGGGATTAGGTAGTCTGAAAATTGGAACCACCCCATCTTGGGTGGTCAAAAACAGAACCTAGAAATGTATGCCATGTCGGACTTCTGAGAAGGTGCATGAAGCTTCCGTATGCCTCTACTAAGCCTGGCGTCAGAAATAGAGTTTGTAAACTTTTTCATGACCTGACACCCCTTTACATGGAACCCATCATCAGGTATGTGCTGCCTGAACTATAGGCATCATGAATCTGGGACAGATATGCGCAGTGCCCCCAATCTGAGTGTTATTCTGAAATGCATTTAAGAATAAGCACACTTTGATATTTGCCCGTTGACTCGGTAATGGGGCTTTTGAGTCAAAGGTGGGCCGCGCCGCGTTCTCCCTGCCTGCAGCATGTTGACTGACAGCTCTCTCCATAAAACAAAAGCTGTCACTCTGTATAATGCAGGCAGGGAGAGTCTGGCCCGCCTCTTCGACCCATTTCCAAGTCAAGCAGGAAAACTTCAGAGTATTTATTTCCCGCTTCCATATAAGTAAAACATATATTAGAATATTCTGCAACTTTCTAATTTCCATTTTATTTCAAGTTCTCACTATTTTCAAGATCTCTGCTTTCTGCCAGGGAATGAAAATATTTTCGTTTACACCCAGAGGTTGTGCGGGGCTCGTCGCAGTGTATCAGTTGCATAGGATCAGCACAGGCCTTTAGCCTCCTGGATGCACACAAGAATGCTTCTATTCCAGATTATTGGAATTTTGCTCTGTACTGTATAATATTAGCGTGTGGTTAGTCGGTTGGTGATGAATGAAGATCTACTAGTGACAGCTATGGCATTGCACTGAGTATGTCCAGATGTCCACCATGATAATTCTTTAGCACATATCAGACTGTCCTAATAATTTCTCCTTAAAGAGACAGCGCGGGCATAAATAACACCTTAGTGATGTATCTCTGCATCCCCCGTGGTAGCGGTTTGATTAATGGGAATCTTTATGATAATTTTGGTGTCTCTCACAGCAGCCTGTGAACTGAAACATATGTAACTGTGCTTTTATCTGTCTGGGGAGATTAATGATCGCTCTTCATTATGATACAATCAGCAGACGAGAGCCCAGCACGCACTCGCAGCTACTTACACTGGAAATGACACAGTTAAAATCAATGTAATGATTAAACGACGACACTGCTCCTTTATACTCGTGATTAAAGGCGCATTATGGAAAATGCGGAGGGGAGAATTCATGGTGAGAGAAGATAGAAGATCGTACTCTGCGGTGGTGGGAATTGGCTTATGAGCAACAGACGGGATAATAAATGGTCCCAGGCGCTCCCTACACATGAGGGATCACCGTATCAGAGACATGAGCACCTGAGTAATGGCGAATACATAACAGGGTTCATCACTATCCAGCACGCTGGACTATTGCACCATCTAGGCCCATAGTTTGTAAGAAAGCTTTAAAGGGTTTGTCTCAGAATGTTATCCCCTATCCTCAAAATAGGGGGTAACGTGCTGATCAGTGGGGATCTGAGTGCTGGTGGCTGTGCAACTCTGTTCCATTCACTTCCATTGGAATGCCAGAGCCAAGTTCGGGACGTACTGGCGACAAAATCTTGAGATCATACTAGTCCCAACTGTTGAACCAATCAGCAAGTTGTTCCCCATCTTGTGAGACAAGAATACCCCTTTTAAAGGCCAGTAAGCAATTTATTAGGCTCCCTGGAAAATGTTGTATCAGGCTGGTTTCTCAAGTGAGGTCTCAGGCATGTAAGTCACCTTAAGGAAAATGGGGAGACAACACGAAGTCTTGGATGTGTTAAGCTGTTGTTCTCTGTTGTCTGTCAGTAAGATGATCCGTATGTCTGGCTCAGTTGATATGTTCAATCCATGGCCTGGTAATGGATATTTGGGATTTCCCAGTATTGTCTGACAATGTGGAGTATGTGCATCTTCAAACATTAAAGACCTGTAGCTGTCATCATTAAGTCTTTATGGCACTATGATGGACTGTATAGAAATGTGTCAGGATTAGGGGTCTTCCAGGACAGTATCTTAGTCTTTGTTCTGTAGATGGCCACAGTGTAAAACACATACCGTATCATGCTAAGCTTGTGGGTACAGTGCAGTGTCTTTGTACATTTATAATTTTGATACCAAGTATGAGACAAATGTATATGGCGCCACTTAGCTCCTGCTGGTACATTCAAATGATAGTGCTTCTGTTAATGGGGAAAATCAGGGCTCTTAGTAATTATCTTATTTCTAGGACCAGCTGAAAGGATGCCTTAAACATCCTATACTTGGTGTAGTATGCCTCCATTAAGAAACAGAAACTACACTATCACACCTAAAGCAATTGGACACCTGAGCAAGAATCAAAAGTAGTATTTATTTCCATATGTTAATACTTAGTAGGGCCTACTTTGGCCCTAATGACATCGGATACTCTCCTTGGCATACTTTCTGCTAACGTCTGATACACTTCAGTTAGTAGTTCCCTCCATTCATCCTGCAAACAGGGGTTCTCTCAAAGAAGATGGAGGCTGTTCAGATTTCCTGATCCGACATTCCAGTTCATCCCAGCCATGTTCAGTAGGGTTCAGGTCAGACTCTGTACGGGCAGTCCAATCATGGAACATCCATATCCTCAAACCAACGTAAAACAGCATTGGATTTGTGACAAGGTGTGTTGTCTTGTTGTAAATATGGCTGACAATTCCCAGAGTATTACCACATTGTCAGCAGTGTCTAGAATGCCAAGGCAGACCTCTAGGTTCATGTTTCTTGTCACTACAACCAACAGACAGAGATCATGCCACGTAAAACATCCCCAGACTATAATGGAACCTTCGTCGTTCTTAAATGTTGGCATAACACATTCCGGCAAAAGACGTTCCCCAGGCATCCTTCACACCCAGGTACATCAATCTGATGTGAAGATGGAGTAGTGTGATTAGTCAGTCCATTGAACATTCTTCCATTGCTCAACTATCCAGTGACGACGATCCTTGTACCATTGTAGACGGGCCGATGCTTCAACAAATATATGCAAGATGAATGGAGGGAAACACCAGCTGAAGTGTACCAAACATTAGTAGAAAGTATGCCACGTAGAGTATCCAATGTCATTAGGACCAAAGAAGCCCCACTAAAGGTCCCCTTACACGGGACGACTGTCGGACAAACGATGCCCGACACTCGTTCCTGTGTCTCCACACTTTCGTACTTCTGCACAGGAGCTAGCAGAGCAGGCTGGGTCACAGAGCGGCCAGCAGGGGGACGGGGCAGTGCAAGAGATTTCTCTCCTCTCGCTCCCCTGGTCCTCTCCATTGAGATTACACAGCAGCCGGTCACTAATGAACGGCGGCAGTTTAAACTGCACGAGGGTTTCTGTCATGAGTGGAATTCATGCTCCAAAGCTGGGTCCATTGCACGATGGACATTCAGCAGCAACTGAGTCATCCCGTTAACTTATAATGGAGTCCACTGGGTTCCACCGCAGTGCATGCTGTGGTATATCAGTAACAAACACATGCTCCAGCACTCATATACATTTTATATCTGCATACAATTGTGCATCTGTTGTTTATAATAACTGCAAGGTTCTTAGCGCACATTTTGATCAAAATATGTGGGTCCATCCGCCACGTCCAGGCGAACCATATTGGATGGGTTCCTAGCACTATAGACACCTTTCTTTGGGCTAAATAGGTGCCAAATGAATTGGAAAGCTGGATACATGGCTATATACACTTACTAAATCACCTAGAACAGATGAATGAATGAAGTGTATGGCAGGTGTATGCAGCCAGTCATACACAAGTGTACATGTAACAAAAAACAAAGTCAGCACTTTCAACAAATAAATTAAATATGAAGGTACACATAAGATATGTCTGCGAAAATTATAGTAGCAAAGGCAAGCTTCAGCACTCATACACAGCTAATATCTGCAAATAATTGCACAACTGTCCTTTATTCTAACCACATAAAAAAGCAAGGTTTAGCACACATTTTGATCAATATATGTGGGCCCATCCGCCAAGCAAACCTCATATGACCAGATAACTGTCTTCCCTATTCATTTGGAGGCTTTTTAACCCATAGAGAAAGGTCTATTGAGCTAGGAACCCATCCAATAGGGACTGGTGATAAGTAGACAATTTATGGGGCTACTAGACCTTTGCCCAGTGGCTGATGCTGCCCCAAATAAATGTTGCCTGTCATACCACCATGTTTGGCCCGTTCCACTTGGCTGTATTTTAAGTTCTATTTCACATCCCTTTCATGTTTCCACTGAATTAAACTGATATCAAAGCAATGTGAAGGATACATTAACCAAGAGAACGGACGTGCGACCGCACCCTGTTTTTCTACTCTACTCTCTACTGTGAGCCCAACACCGATCAGAGGGATACAGCAAAGGAATCTGTGACAGCCATGAAATGTCAGGAATGTTTTGCATTTGTGACTCAGCGAGGACCAAATGGTTCTTCATTTAGCCATGGTATGGATGCCTCATCTATCTGGGTCACAGCGAGGATGGATAAGACATATGATCTCATGGGAATTTATAAGAAAGGATCACCAATGGCCTGGCTCTTCATCATATACATACATAATGTAATATTATATATAAGGTTATATATAGCACGTTTGATACATTATTATGTGGAATCAGTAGCTTCACAAAATTTACCCAATTCTATAATTTATATACAGCTTTTACATTAATTTGGTTATGATGATGCATACTAGGCTGTGGACGTGATGAGGCCAGGGGCTTTATCAACAAGGCAAAATGTATGGCTGCCAGATGCCCTCTGTGGATAATGGATAAACTGGTGTTGGTTATGTATCTACAGTATATACACTTATTGACAATAAATAAATAATGTAGCCAGAGAGGGATGTTGGATTACTGCAAAACGTGGCATGCAGTCACATCTCAGGTGGATATGTAGATGATTACAGTTGTGGTATGATTAGACACTGGGTCTTGCCACCAAGGCTGTAAAAGTGATTTCCTCGTTGCCCTATCAAAAGACTCCCAGAGGCTACATTTGTGTAGTGGACCTCTTGTTGAGAGATCGTTGACTGCTAGACATACCTGTATGACATACTCAAAGACATTTTGCCCAGTTAACTGACTTTGAGAGGGGCACATCATTGGATTAAGAGAAGCAGGATGGTTGGCTTCACGAATTAAGGCCTTTTTATATGGAATGACTGTTGCGTGCTAAAGTTCCCAACAGTTGTCCCAATGATGGTCGGTCTTGTGCTTTTACACAACAGCGATCGTTGCTCAGTGAATGGAGGTAGAACACGTGGGAGATCTTTCTGGCCCACTTGCTTCCATTCACACTAAGCAGACCATTCTTCATAGATGACTGGCGGACTGTTTACACAGCCTGATGCAGCTGCAGATCAACTATTATTTTTGGGTCCAATCAGCTATTTCTTGCTGATCGTTCTTTCACTGCACGTGTGTGTACCTAACAATTATCGTGCAAACCATTCAATCTAACGAGTAGTTTACACTATAATCGTGTCGTGTAAATGGGCCTTTACGGCATCTAAGCAATTGTTAGGAAATGTTGGGAGCAGTGATTGCGCGAGGGCGTGCACACACAGCGAACAGGCTGAAGACAGCCAGACAGACCACCAGTAGAGAGGATTGTTTGCGGAAGCAGATCCAGCAGTTTTGTTGTCCACCATGCAGACACAGATGGCACCTTTATTACAGAACCCGGTCTCTGCTCGGATCATTTCCAGGCGCTTAGCAGAAGGAAATTTGGTGTCATGGCACCCATTACATATCCTGCCACTAACACTCTAAGACCATCGCCTTTGCTTGCAGTTGTGTCGTGAACAAGAAACCTGGACTGCTACGGACTGGAACCGTATTGTCTTTAGAGATAATTCCAGGTTCTGTTTGGGAGTTGACGATGGTCATGTTCAAGTATGGAGGCCTCATGGTGAGCACTTCTATCCTGCCTCTGCTGTGGAGGATCACACTGACCCCGATGGTGGTGTGATGATCTAGGGAGCCATTGCATACGACAGTCGGTCAAGTAGTGATATGAGGGACAATCACAGCTCAGAGATATTTTCCGGAAATCCTCCGGCCATATATGTTCCTCTCATGGCGGCTTCCAAGAGGCAGCAGGATAATGCTCGTCCGCACACACAAGGGTGACAAAAAGACATAATGCAGCCAGATAGAAATGTCGGATTGCTGCAAAACTCGGCATGCAGTTACATCTCAGGCAGATATCACAGGAATGCCTTCACAACATTGCCACAGTTCTGTGGCCTGCCCACTCGCTGGATTTATCACCGATCGAGCTTTAATGGGATCAGCTGGGATTCCAATTTCGTCAGCCAACGAGTGCTGCAGGATCTAGAGGCCCCATTGCAACATCTGTGGACAAATGTGCTGCAGGATAGCATATGGAACCTGTATGTTTCCATGCCCGCCCATATTACACCTTGTATCTAGGCTAGAGGTGGTATAACAGTGTACTACAGCCTCTTTGCCCTCTATATCACATCTGGTATCCAAGCTAGAGGCAGTACAAGAGGGTACCAGAAACTCCATGCCAGCCCGTATCATATCTTGTATCCAAGCTAGAGACGGTACAACAGGGTACTAGAGCCTCCATGCCTGCCCGTATCATATCTTGTATCCAAGCTAGAGACGATACAACAGGGTACTAGAGCCTCTATGCCCACCTATCACATCTTGTATCCAAGCTAGAGATGGTACAACAGGGTACGAGAGCCTCTTTTGAATTGTACAGTTGTCCCCAATAAACATATCCTTTTGCTCTAATATTGTAATCACTTACTTATATTATCATTACATTCACACATACCTTCTTGGTGCATTTTTTCCATCAACGAGAGTATATATATACCTAAATAGTTGAGGATGGCTTGGGCCAGGATACATTGTAGGAACAATACATAGTTGCACTAACATCAATCAAACATTAGACATTTAACAGATATTTGATTCATTTCTGACTTTTTCTCTCTGTATACATAGAACTATATAGTGCAACTAATAGTAGAGCCTTATACATAGTACATAGACTTTATATACAAGTGATGGCACACTGATCTGCTACTCTAACAGGGGCAGGAGTCCATGATATGAGTCTACATCAGTTCCTAAATAAAGTCATAAGACTCACTGCCATCCCCGCATTGTGCCACTCATTACTGTACCCTCTTCCTACAATGCACTGCAAATATTATGGGCAGACAGCTGGGCATACTTGTAATAGTCTATGGGAGCGGAGCTGGGTGTCATATCCTCCCACGTACTCCAGGCACACAATGAAACATGGCGTGAAACACTAGATGCTGGCAGCTAGTTGCTACGATCGCTGGAAACAGCAAGCCCAATGGTAATTCCATCTAATAGTACCTCATCGCTCTTTCTATTGTGTAACTTTTTCCAATGACCCAGTATTGTAAGCTTTGTGTCTACTTAGATGTATCTCAAAATAAATCCAAAGGGCTTTTTGCTGTCTCTTTTGGACCAGTATCATGTGATTGTACTAATAATCAAATTTGCCTTCTCAAGTTTCTACGTTAGGGCATATAGATGTCATAGAGTAGGGGTCCCAACATGTTTAGGTACACTATCCTACCAGAAGTAATTGGACAGCTGAGCAAGAATCAAAATTAGTATTTATTTCCATATGTTAATACTTAGTGGGGTTCCTTTGGCCCTAATGACATTGGATATTCTCTGTGGCATACTAACATTTGATACACTTCAGCTGATATTTCCCTCCATTCATCCTTCATTCCATAAGTATTGTCACATTGTTGTCTAGAATGTCAGGGTACACCTCCATGTTCATGGTTCTTGTCACTACAACCAATAGACGGAGACCATGTCACATAAAACAACCCCAAACAAAAACGGCTGCTACAACACACTCAGGCAAAAGTCGTTCACCAGACATCCTCCACACCCAGGTACATCCATCTGATGTAAAGATGCAATAGTGTAATTGTGACTCCACAGAACGTCTTCCATTACTCAACTGTCCAATGATTACGCTCTTTGCCCTATTATAGATGAGTCAGTGCATTTCCTTTAAGAGGACTCTCCAAACATTTGCAGGGTGAATGGAGGGAAATTCTAGCTGAAGTGTATCAAGCAGTAATAAAAAGTATGCCACTAAGAGTATTCGACGTCATTAGGGCCAAATGAGCCCCAGTATGTATTAATAAATGTAAATAAATACTACAGTTCATTTGATTCTTGCTTGGTAGGATGGTGTATTACAGGGTCACCCATTTATTTGAATAGGTTCAATGTGATATTGCATTTCCTCTGCAGTGGCTTCTACAGGAAAAATAAGTGGATGTGTAGTAACCCAGAGTTAACCGGGCCCCTCCATAATGTTAACGGTTTTTCTCGTGACGTTGTATTGTCAGTGTCTTCTATGTTGTATGCATTTGTTGTGTATTGCACCTCTGCAGCTCTGAATGGGTTAATGTCTGGGTTATGTCTGAGAAATGTATTTTTCTGTGCTGTCAGTCTCTAGTCACGTGATCATGTTATATATATATAGGTTTGTGCAAGTAGAGTGCAAGAGAGGGACAGTTAGTGAGAACAGTCCAGTTGAGTCTAAGCTAGAGACGAACTTTTAGTGAGTAGGAGAAAACTTGCCTCGTATTAGGAGTCTGAGCGATGGCCTGCTACTTGTCTTAGGCACAAGTCACCCAGGCCTCCTCTGTGCTGATTTGGAGTGCTGAGAGTGAGAGAGGAGTCACCACACAATGCGGAGTGCAACTTCAAATGTGAATGTGTACCGGTAAAGAGCTGGAGAAAGAGTTAATAGAGTCACTGGAAGCAGAACCCCACAGATAACTGGGACTGTGGCCTTTTCTGCCAGCCTGAGAATCCTTCCTGTCACACAACTATCCTGTATGGCACGTGTGTTTTGCTGGCTGATGTAATGTTCATGGACAATTAATGTTTTACCAAGTAAACAAGCTCTACCAACCGTTCCCGGTTTTGCACAGAAAGTTTCCCCTCTGTGTGGACTGTTTATTACAACTTTGGAATTCACGACAGAGGACGAAATGGTGGAGTCACGAGTGACAAAGAACTGCAAGATAACTGCTAGTTGCCCTTTCCCTGTGACCTCCCCCAGCAGTAACTTGGTCGGGTAATCCCTTCATCTTTTAGGCTGTGGGCCGCTGCAGATGCCTATAGTTTACTGGGCAATAACAACTGATCATCATGGTTAGAGAAACTGGACCTGCAACAATCATCTGATCATCAAGACAGAGTCATGGTAAGAAGTAGTGTAGTTAGGACTGTCGCTTTAATAAATTTAATCTAAACTTTTGAGGGCATTTTAGAATATTTTATAGTCCGACACTCCAGATTATAAGGAATTTCCCTTGGGAATAGATTTAGCAAACTTTAAACTTACACTTGACACATCAAAAGCCACTGAAAAGTCAAGTTAAAGTTTGCTGGAACTGTTCTAATGTGTAAGGGATCATTGACGTGGCCATAATTTTGGGTCATGCGCTGTCCATGGGGATTTTTCACACGGAAACATTGCTTGTAAAAAAATTTGCAGCATGTCCTATTCTTGACTGGTTTCACCGAATGAGAATAGCACGCGCAATGTGTGGGGTCTGTGAGCATTAGACAGTACATTGAGGACGGGTGTCCATGTGCTTTTCACTGTGTCCTGCGCCCGTTTTTCCTGGGAACAACCTGTACACGACTGTGTGAATACAGCCTTACACATCAAGCTTACGTTTGCAACATTTGTAAGTTTGTCCATCAGCAATGAGCGTGACTGTAAGCTTTGCAGACTGGGCCTTCACACCAGTGTCTGGTCTATTTAATATAAACAAGTTGCACTTATTCCCAGACGGGGCACCTAACCGTACCAGCCGTGTATATCAGAAGTCAGACTGTGCTGGATGCCTTGGCACCATCCCTGGCAAAAATGCATTTAGCAGCTAATCAGATGGCCAGTGCCCACCTTCCTGACCCTCCGTGTGTGCCAAGCCAGGAACAGTGGAGGGAAAGAGGAATGTAATGATATTATAGGACAATGTAATAGGTAACATATGTCCCTTTTATGTATAGGTTGTCTGCCCCATGCCAACTTGTTCAGTTGGATCTCCAGAGTAATGATCCTTTAACAGGACGAGCGCTGATTGGCAATCTCTTCATTTACTTTTACAAGGGCTAATTGACTTGTAGGAAGGAACAATCTCTGCTGCAGTCCTTGATCCCTCTAGGCTATCTGTTTAGCCATTAGCATTTTGATGCTCACTAAAACTGAATGATGAGCTGATGAATGAGCATTTGTTCATTCCTTGGATCGTTGGTCACTTTATACGGCCCAATTGTTGGAGGAACTTTTTGTGGTCACCATGCAAGAATAGCTAAGCACTATCTATAATTGGCTGAGCGCTCAGTCAATAGCTAAGCACTAGCTGCTATTGGCTGAGCACTCAGCCAATCAGCACAGCCCTTTCAGGAGGCGGCTAAAAGTGCTGGACAGCAGTGTCGGGGAGCCAGCCGGAGGACGCGTCTGAGCGGTGGAGAGGTGAGTAATTTTTTTAAATTGTTTTTTACCACTTATTGATGATTTTCATGGAAGGGCTTATATTTCAAGCCCTTCCCCGAAAATCATATTGCAGGGTTTGCTACTAACCACTGCTTTCAATGAGACTGGCAGCAGCGCTGATCCCATTGAAAGCAATGGGATAGCATGCTGCACTTCTGCGGTCCCCGCGGGAATGAAGGAAACTCCTGCCACAGCTGTCACAGCTGTGGCAGAAGTCCGCGGCATTCTCCATATCTTTTCAATGGGACTGGCGCTGCTGCCGCTGGCCCCATTAATAAGACTGGCGATATGCTGGTCTTAATTCGGCGTCTTTCTTGCGCTGCGAGGCGAGAGTTTTCACGTGCTCTCGCAGCGCAAGAAGAAAATATCGCCAGTGGGTGTCAGCCCTAAAAACCATATTCATAGGATAATCAATTAACCAAAGAGATAGATGTAACTCTTTATTTTTTTGCCCTTTTCCAGAAGAGATAACCACTGATGGTCACCTCTGGGGCAAACTGATGGATCTTTCTATATAGCTGTATGATGACCCTTATAGGAGCTTTAATGGTGGCCATATTGGTCGTTCCACAACTTTTCGTCTGGCTTAAAAATGCGGCTAAATAGCCACGTAAATGAATAGCCACGTGTGAATAAAGCCTTAGAGAGAAGAGAAGGTACCGTCTGTATCTTCCAGACCAAAGCAGAAAACGCCCAAATCTTATTAGTTGTTACTGGCAACCAGCCTGCGTGTGACCCCGTGTATGTAATGCGTCCCGTGTCTGCGCTGCGCAGTCTGTCATCAGCAGTTCAGATAAGCTGCGGATATCGGTGATCTGCCTTACATTATAACTCCACGACAGATTCCATTTTTGGAAACTCCGTTATTATTTTTCGTCCCCGGAATGTGTTATTTGTCTGTGTTGTGTCTATAAATGTCAGACGATAATAGACGCCGCTGAGGCCGCGAAATCTACCATTTCATTATAACGTTTCAGACCATCTGCCTTCCTGCTTTCACTTTTATTACATTTTATGGAGAAATAGATTCAGAAATTGGTGCTTTTTAAAGCCAATTAGATGATGTTTTTTAAGTCACTACGCAATATCTGGGTGGCAGCCATTATGGTTGACATTACACTTCTAGGTTGCGTTTAGGTCTCTTGGAAAGCTGGGTGGGGACAAGCTGTAACGGCGGCCATGTTGGCCTTTACTTTGGTTCCTCTATGATATACTGGGACTGCAGCTGTTGCCCGTAGCAACCAATCACGTGCTTGCCTTTATTTTCAAGTCTGCTAAGAAATGCACCTGGAATGGTTGCTAGGGGCGACACCTCAGGCCTTCTCCTCCTCTGTGTACAATGGCAAGGGAGCTCCTTGATAGGAGATGGCAGCCATGCTCTGCCAGCTCCCTCAGTCAGTAGGGCGAGCCTCACACCCATTTTTGTGTAGGAATGAGGTAAATTCTTTGGACGCCTGTAATGTGATGCTGCCCTTTAAATACAGGGGGGCCTGGGGCAGCAGCTGGCACTTTCTGAGCCCTTGGGGACGGCTAAACTGCAGTTAATCCCACATTTGTTTCCCTTCCCCCCACTGGGCAGCTGGATAGTCAGTTACTGCACTCAGCAGGGATCTAGTAATGTCTTCACACCTGCCCACCAAGGGGTTAAACGGTGCGCCATAAAAGCAGGGAAACGAATCTGTATTTTGTCCCGCTGCACATTTTATGGGGAGAAGCTAATCTTACATCTTATCTGCAGTATTAAAGGTAAAAGCTGTGGGGAAAATAAATAAAATATATATTAAGCTTCCATGAAATCCATGTAATAATATGTGTTCGTAAATAGCAGCGTGGACGTATGTCATGTGACAGGAAATCTGCCATAATACGCTCATTGTCAGAAACCATCCCTTCCCTAGAAGATGGCGGATGGAGTTAAACTTCATATAAGTGATTACAATATCAAGGAAAAAGGATCATTAAGTGCGGAGAACTGACCAAGGGGTAGAGAGGCTCTAGTATCCTGTTGTACCACCTCTAGCTGGATACAAGTTGTGATACGGGCGGGCATAGAGGCTCTAGTACCCTGTTGCACCGCCTCTAGCTTGGATGCAAGATCTGATTCAGGCAGGCATGGAGGCTCTAGTACCCTGTTGTACCGCCTCTAGCTTGGATACAAGATGTGATATGGGCGGGCATGGAAGCTCTAGTACCCTGTTGTACCACCTCTAGCTTGGATACAAGATGTGATATGGGCGGGCATGGAAGCTCTAGTACCCTGTTGTACCACCTCTAGCTTGGATCACGATGTGGTACAGGGGGGCATGGAAGCTCTAGTACCCTGTTGTACCACCTCTAGCTTGGATCAAGATGTGATACGGGGTGCATGGAGGCTCTAATACCCTGTTTTACCACCTCTAGTTTGCATACAAGATGTGATACGGGGGGATGGAGCATGGAGGCTCTAGTACCCTGTTGTACGACCTGTAGCTTGGATACAAGAGAGGATACGGGGAGGAAGTGAGGCATGGAGGCTCTAGTGCTCTGTTGCACCATCTCTAGCTTGGATACAAGATGTGATACCGGGGCGCATCACATGGAGGCTCTTGTACCCTGTTGTACCGCCTCCAGCTTGGATACAAGATGTGATACGGACATGGAAGCATACAGATTCTGTATGGTATCTTGCAACATATCGTTCCACATTTGCTGTAACAGATCCTCCAGATCGTGCAAACTCGTAGATTGTCGAAATTGGCACCACAGATGGTATATTGGTGATAAATCTGGTTACCAGGCAGCCACAGAAGTGTGACAATGTTGTGGGGGCTCCTGTGACCCCCTTGTGTGTGTCCAGCTCAGCATTATCCTGCTGCCTCTTGGAAACAGCCATGAGAGGAACTCAACATATCACTGAGCTGTCATTGTCCCTCACTAGGGGTGACCGACTGTCATATGTGATGGCCCTCCAGTCTATCACACCAGCAGGAAGCAGTGTGCCGCTCTACAGCAAAGGCAGGATTGAGGTGCTCAGCCGTGGTCCCCAGACACGAACATGGGCGTTACTGTCCAAACTAAACCTGGATTCATCACTGAAGACAACCCGGTTCCACTCCGTAGCATCCACTTTTGTCGTTTACGACACCAATGCCGTACATGTAATGGGCGCTGTGAGAACAAATGTTCTTTAGCGAAACACCTGGAACTGGTTCCGACAAACACAGGGGTGTAACGATGGCACCACCTGTCTCTGGATAGCAGAAAATGAAACAGTTGGAGCTGCTGGTGCTTGTCGGACGATCAGACGGTGGTCTGTTGAGGGCATCCTGAGCCCGGTCGCCTTGTGTGTCCCCACGCATCCACTTGTCCCAACACAACCTAACAGTCTGGTCAGATGTTCCTCTCTACTGGTGGTTTGTCGGGGGTCCTGAGGCCGATCACCTTGTGTGCCCTCACGCATACACTGGACCCAACACCTCCTAACGGTCTGGTCAGAACGGCCCGGTGGGGGACAATTCGTGGATACGGCCATCCAGCTTCTCACATCCCAATAATGCGCCCCCTCTCGGACTTTTGTAACGGGGTGAAATCTCTTCTTTGTGTCGTAGAGACGTCTATTGGTCAACAAACTCCAAACAAGCGGAAGAAGAGGTCACTACACACAAGGAGCCGCCGAGAGTCTTTTTAAGGCCAAAGGGGGATCCCCTTTTTAACCACAAGTTATGCCATCCATAACAGAACTTCAGGGACCTTCCGCCCAGGACCTCTTTTAATCAGCTTATTTTCGGTCCATATGCTATCCATGTATTACACGGATGGCACATGAAGCCTTCGTAGCCAATTAGGCTATTCACATGGAAGTTATTACGGAGGAAAGTAGGATTTACAGTGAATGGGGTCCGTGTGCCGACGTTTCTTGGGTGCACGTCACATATGGCAGAGGTAGCAGTGATACCCAGGCCGTGACTGAGGGGCTCTAAAGACCAAGAAGACCCAGTGTTCTAAGAAGCACATGGTAGGTGGGGATAAGGAATAGGTGAGGGTAGACAATTGCCTATGGCACCTCCATGCCACAGGTGGATGAGGGGGCAATTTTATGCAACACTGAACTTTTTACTCAATGGGGAAAATTTCCTAAGCCTAGCATTTCCACGTCAGTCTCAGTATAATTATTCCCCGCTCATGCGTCTTTTCATGTTTTAGGCACATCTCGGCTTCTCCATGACATCATTTACATCAGTTTCTGGTGTAGGTTATACTTAAATCTGTCAGTCTTGAGCTGCCATGACTCCCCCCCTTCCCTCAGACACACTTTTTTTAAACAAAAGTGGTGAGGACGACACAAAAGGCCAAAAAGTCACAAATATTTGTGCAAAAAGTTGCAACTTTTTTACTTTTAGAAACTGGCATTAAAGCCTTTATACAGGTCCCTCAATGAGTACTTCCATCAGTCATGGAAGTGCTTATTGGTACAGGAGACCCAGAGAAAGGTGAGTATACTTTGTATTGCTCAGCGCTTCTCGCATCGGGTTGGTTCTCCATTGCTTCGATCACCAGCGCTGCACTTAGTTTCAGTGCGGCCCACCTTAAGGACATTGGTATCAGGACATGGCGCAGCGCCTGCAGGGGAGGAAGACCTAGTGAAGTCAAGAGGTGTCACCGGCGGCAGCACCCAAAGCAGGCATAGGGTTGCGGCAGTACCCGGACAGAAGGAGTCAAGAGAATCATTCTTTTTATGCTTGCTTTTGAAGTCTAGTCTAAGTTCTGGATTCATTATGGGGCTATAATCATTATGGGATCTGATATGGCGTATCGTGTCTACAAATTATGGGGTTGGATCAGGGGTGTTTTCTAACTATGAGATCAGATAAGGGGTCTGTTCTAGTTATTGTGTCAGATCTGGGGTCTGTTTTAATTATGAGCTCGGATCTGGGGTCTGTTCTAATTCTGGGGTCAGATAAGGGGTTTGTTTTAATTATGGGGTCTATTTTAGTTATGGGTCAGATCTGGGATCTTTTCTACTTGTGAGGTTATACTTGGGGTTTGTTCAAATTATGGGGTTGGATCTTTGATTTCTTTTAATTATTGGGTCAGATATGTGGTCTGTTCTAATTATGGGGTCAGATAAGAGGTGTTTTCTAATTATGGGGTCGGATCTGGTGTCTGTTCTAATTACGGGGTTGAATATATTTAGGGTCTATTCTAATTATGGGGTCAGGGTCAGAAGGAATTTTGTCTTAATTATGGGGTTGGATAACGATCTGCTTCAATAATGGGGTCGGAACTGGGGATCTATTTCAATTATGGGATCTAATCTGGGAATATAGGGGGGGAGGATTGCCTAATCTGCCCTGTCCCCGAATCACCA
The DNA here is from genome assembly GCF_035609145.1 of Eleutherodactylus coqui. Classification (NCBI taxonomy): domain Eukaryota; kingdom Metazoa; phylum Chordata; class Amphibia; order Anura; family Eleutherodactylidae; genus Eleutherodactylus; species Eleutherodactylus coqui. Next base: position 25,064,364 of record NC_089847.1, on the reverse strand, counting down.
TGTTTCAGCCAGGCCCTAGACGGGGGCCCTGATTTTGCACTAGTTCCCAGAAGCTTCAAATTTCTTGTTAGCATATAAATGTATTTGGGAAATCTGAATCCCTCCAATGGAATTCTTGAAATAGTCATTTTGCCACCACATTGAGTAGTACGTATCATGTGGTTTAGCCAAACGTCAGGTTTCCATATGGTAATGTATCAGTAGAGCGCCCTCTAAGGGTCTAAGCTCAATGCATAATTCATAGATAACCATCAGTCACTACGATACAAACTGAGTATTATGATAATGCTCCCTGTGTTATCGATGGAGAGTATGTTTTGTATCCTTGGCCGCAGCTTTATGTACTGGAGGGAATTATAATGTCCAGATTGTATGATTGTAATAACTGTGGACCCCCAATCTAGGAAATAAGGGGGGCTGTCTGTAATTTTGGCGCTATACTGAAGCTGGCCTTACTGAACAACCTGCTTAAACTTCAAAGTGCAATAAACTCTTTCCACGGTCTTCATTACATAACTGAGCGGCTTTTGGCGACAGTAGTGGGAGTCCAGCGCCAAGGAGGGTGAGTAACCCCGACAGATGGCTTTTCATTAATTGTTGACCCTTCTGTGACAGGCACCATTTGGCTTTTCTGGCAGACAGCAACAGAGTGGATATTCTTAAGTCAGGGACAAATTACTTCATGTGTTACTGGGAGGAAGAGAACCGCATACTTTATACTATATTGGCAGCGGAAGGGTTAAAAAACAATTATATACAGCAATGTTCCTAAAGAGTCGCTCAACAGAGGAGACTTTGGAATAGATGGTGGAACGCGTTGAGGAATCGAGTCAGATAGAGGTATCCAGTAGTTCCGCTGTTGTAGAACGTCACACGGGTGTTTTCTGCGTGCGAATACGGTCCAATTTGTAGTCAGACTGAACTCACATGGAAGTAGAACTCTGATGTCAATGATACTATTCACACGAGTGTTTTATTACCTGGACAGCGAGTTAGAAATAAGAAAAAATCAACATGTTCTATCTGGGTCCAATTCTTGGACGAGAATCACCCATTGAAGTCAATTGATGCATTAAAAACAGTTAGCATTCGCATAGCTTAGAAGTGTGTTCCTTTTTTTTACAGTAGATGCACCTATTGACTTCAATGGAAGTTTTAAATAAACTTTATTAGGTCACCTTCTGTTTTTTTTAACATGCGGAAAAAACTGATGTACCCATATCTATACCTAAACTGTAACATAGTAACAAAGTATGTTAGGCTGAATGAAGACAATGTCCATCTAGTTCAGCCTATTAATCCTCCCATGTTGTTGATCCAGAGGAAGGCAAAAACCCCAAGAGGCAGGAGCCAATTAGCTTATTTGGGGGAAAATTCCTTCCCGGCTCCCTAATGGCAATCAGACTAATCCTTGGATCAACCCCTAATAGTTCCTACCTGACTGTAAGACCTGGAGCTACAAACCTGCTGGTGACCTAAAGTCTATATCCTGTAATATCCTTCCGCTCGAGAAAGACGTCTAGTCCCCTATTAAACTCCCCAATGGATTCTGCCATCACCACGTTCTCAGGCAGAGAGTTCCACAGTCTCACTGCTCTTACAGTAAAGAACCCCCTTCTGTGTTGTTGATGAAACCTGCTTTCTTCTAGATGTAGAGGATGCTGTCTTGTTACTGACGCAGTCCTGGGTATAAACAGATCATGGGAGAGATCCTTGTATTGTCCCCTCATGTATTTATACATAGTTATTTGATCACCCCTTAGCCGTCTTTTTTCCAGAGTGAATAATCCCAGTTTTGATGCCTCTCTGGGTATCCCAGTCCTTCCATTCCGTTTATTAATTTAGTTGCCCTTCTTTGAACCCCCTCAAGCACTACAACATCTTTCCTGAGGACGGGTGTCCAGAACTGTACGTAGTATTTCATGTGAGGCCTGACTAGTGTCTTATATAGAGGGAGAATAATGTTCTCGTCCCTCACCCCTATACCTCTTTTAATGCACCCCTAGACTTTATTAGCTTTTGCAGCAGCTGACTGGCATTGGTTACTCCAGTTAAGTCTACAATCCACTAGTACCCCCAGGTCCTTTTCCATCTCACTTTTCCCTAGCAGTACCCCATTTAGTGTATATTGGTGACATCCGTTTCTCCTGCCCATGTGCATAACCTTACATTTATCAACATTGAACTTCATTTGCCATTTTTCTACCCAAGCCCCCAGTTTATCTAGGTCCTTTTGTAGCTGCACATTGTCCTTCGTTGTGTTAATTGTCTTATATAGTTTTGTATCATCTGCAAATATTGATATTTTACTGTGCAGCCCCTCTATCAGGTCGTTGATAAATATATTATGGGGCCTAGTACTGAACCCTGTGGCACCCCGCTAGCGACGGTGGCCCAATCAGAGTATGAACCATTTATTACCACCCTCTGCTTCCTGTCATTGAGCCAGTTCCTTACCCAGATGCACACGTTTTCTCCCAATCCGAGCTGTCTCATTTTATATATTAGCCTATTATGCGGCACGGTGTCAAACGCTTTAGAGAAGTCCAGATATACGATATCAATAGACTCTCCCAGGTCCAGCCTAGTACTTACTGCGCTACATACAACTGAAACGAATTTACATAATGCTCTAGCCCCTTGGCATAAGCTTTCCAAACATGACTTGTTTCTTGAACTATATGAAAATTTGTTTGTAGCCCCCTAGGCCGCTCTCACACGTGGCCCCAGCGATTTCAATCACCGTGCTTTGCCGTGATTTTACTTTTGTTTTCAGAGGCAGCGTTCCTGCCTCCGACAGCGGCTTTATTGCACCCCATTGATGAGGGGTGCGAAACACAAAAAATAGAACAGACAGTGCTGTGTTCCAGCACCTGTCTGCGAGGCTCCATTGAAATCAATGGGGTCCATTTGTTCGGTTCTGTCCAGAGACAGAGCTGTTCAGCCACGAGGATTCCCCTTTCCTGCTTCCAGAACAGCGAACCTCGAGCGCAGATGTGAAGCCACCCTAATTCACACAAGTGATTTGTTTTTCACAGACCAATAGTCCGAGTCTGACAAATTGCTGCAAGTCCTATTTTTAGGTGATTCTTGTTCAAGAATTGCCCATTATTTTCTATGGGAGTTCAAAAAAAAAAATAAAAATAGTGCCGCAGTCACATGCCATGCGATTTACATGCATTGTACTATTGGAACGACCTACAATTAGTTTTTTTCATGTGTGTTAATAGTAGTGGATGTAAGTCTGATGCAAAAAGCACATTTTATTTTAAAACTGCATTGTACACACAGAAAACCGCAGAGAAATCGCAGGTGAAACGGTTTTTCACTGACTTACATCACATTGGCCAGTGTGAATACAGCCTGGTGGCCATGACCGCTTGTAGGGTTTCTCCGTCCGCACCTGTTCCTTCACACTTGTCTTTGTGGGATTAGGCCGGCTCTGTACATTCGCAGGATCCGTCGTCTATAACGAGACTGACCAGGTGTTCACAGACAGACGTCTTGATACCAGTGCTGTGGCACCTGCGGCCTCAGACAGCCGGCACAGTGATTGGCAGTGCCCATGTGTTCACATTGGAGCTCACGTGGTATTGATGTTCAGGTAACCAAAGACATCCAGACTCCACAGGGAGACGTGAAGAGGATCAGATGGAGCCGCAGAGGAATGATGGTGGCACAGAGTGGCGGATCTATCAGTCTCCTCATTTACATTCACTTTCTCTCTGTCCTTCCACATCTCAGTGAGACCCGGAGGATTTTTTTTTTGTGCACGTCAAAAACAGATGACACACGGTTGCAAAAAAAAAAAAGCATATTGCACCAAAAACGTACTAAACACACAGTGAAAACGGCGTGTTTTTCACAAACCACAAGTACATATGCATGTATGAATGCACCATAAGGGTATGTGGAAGCCTGGGTGACAACCAGCTGTCTAGTAACAAGAGCGTACACGCTATAGAGGAGGACCATGTGGCTGCCGTGGCGCCCTTGCAGAGAGGGGGCCCAGCACTGGTTGTCCATCCCTTTTTCATTGCTAGCAAACAATGGTATATGGCCTTAGGGCTCCTTCACACGGGTGTATTTACGTGCGCAATACACAGAGAATAGAACCCATGTATTTCAATGGGTTCGTTCACATTCCCATATTTCACACGCACATTTCGGTTGCACAAAAAACGCAGCATACTCTACTTTTCAATGCATTTGTGCACCAAGGGTTCCTACAGAAGTCAATGGGGAGTGCGCAAATGTGCACTCAATATGCAAGAAGATGGATGATACTCTGCATAATTCCATGGGAGAAAGAGCATATCTGGAGCTAACTAGCTATTTCAAGCGTTGTGTCTTGATTGCTGTGCGCAAATGAACATGCTTTACGGGTGAAAAAAGTACAGTAAAATACGCCGATATGTGCGCAACAAAAGCATAGTTCATTTCACCAAAAAGTTGCGCTGAGACACGTGCAAATACGCACACGCTCCAGTAAAGGAGCCCTAAGGCTGTATTCATACGGACGATTGGGATCTGTAAAAATGGCCCAATTTTCATGCAATTTTGTGATTTCCATGTTCTATTTCCCGGAAAAAAACGAAAACAAGGCAGGTTCTGCCAAAATTCTGATTGCTGGGGGTTTTGCTGCTGAGACATCCACAGATCTCAAGAATGGGAGTCCAACATTCTCCTCTGCTCCTCACTGAGGGATCATTGCACGCTCCATAGCGAGGAGTAGATTGAATGGAGTGGTGGTTGAGCATGCACGATGCCGCTCTATTCATCTTCAGTGGGACTGCCGGAGATAACCAAGTGCTTGTATTCAGCTATTTTTGTCAGCCCCTCTGACATGAATGGAGCTCCATTGGATTTACTCCTCAGTATGGGAGGTGCATTGAGCCCACAGAGGGAGAAGAGGGGACACAGGAACCATGGGGGTCTCAGCAGTGAGGCCTCCACCGATCAGACTTTTGTCCTATATCATATGGAGGATTGACGATAGAAGTCAATTTTGGAACAACTCCTTTAAGGGTCAGAGAGGAAGGTCAGATCCTTGTGACTAGGATGGCAAAAATGTAAGTGATAGTAAGAGGGCCGTTTTTACGATTTGCTATGGGGCCCTTCTCTTCCGTGTACTACCTACATACACGCGTATGGATGCAGTTGCTGAGCAGCCTGGAACTTTGTTATAATCCGTCGAATCACCGAAATTCACCTTTTGATTGACAGATTTTGCAGCTGTGGATAAAGTTTCAGAAACTTGCAGGAACAGTAATCACGCACACTTCCTGGCTTATCAGCAGTGATTACAGTAATTGGCCTAAGATTGAGCCGCATGTCAAACATAAGGTAATCATAAACCAATATGACAGATGCGATTAAAGAGCGCCGCGTTCCAAAAATGCTCTGTAAATATAAGTTCCTTGAGATGTCCTCTTCTATTTCCTGGAAGCTGGATGACACACTGTACGGCTTCCATTATACTTTAGTCCTAACTAGGCTGTTCTTCACCGGGGGGGGGGGGGGGGGGGGGGGGACGACAGATATTTAGGTTGTGCTCTAGTTCTGTTCCCTGGCTTATTCAGTGCAGATCTCACTATGATGAAACCAATGTCCATCTTGTCCTGCAGGTCATCAGCGTGACACCACAAGATGAAGACATCCCTGTCAGGCGTCTATGGAGAGAGAAGGCAACTGGCGAGATGCAAAGGTTTAAAAGAGCCTGGGTGATTCCGACAATTTCAGTCTCTGAGAATTTGAAAAGCATCCCCTTCCAAGTAGTTCAGGTGAGGAAAGCAATATGTGAGGAGTCATTAACAGTATTGTGCACCTCCTGTATGTAGATAAGGTGACCAGATGTCCCGATTTAGGCGGGACAGTCCCACTTTGTGACCCTGTGTCCTGCCTTCTGCTGGGACAGCCATTTGTCCCGCTTTTGGGATGTTTGTCCTGCCTTTATTGTGCTTTCAGGAGATGTTTGGTCACTATAGTGATTACCAGCTGGGGTGCTGCAGCTCCCCGCCGGTAATCACTTTGCAGCGCCACAGCAGATGCACACACTGACGGCAGTGTGTGCATCCAGAACCTTCCTCCCTTGACCTCTCCTCTTTAGTTCCGCAAGAGGAGAGGGGAAGGGAGGAGGCTCTGCTGCAGGCACACATGCTTCCTCCCACAGCAGCCCCGAGAAGAGGAGAAGTAGTGGCACTCTGAAGACCAGGAGGAGGGTAAGTATATCGGTTTCATGGGGGCTCTACTACTACTGTGGTGGTCACTGTTATTACTGGGGTCGATATATGGAACACTATTAGTAACAGCGTCCCCTATATCAGCCCCAGTAGTAATCGTATTAGCACTGAGGCCACTATTACTACTGAGGGCCACTGTGGGGGACACTATTACTACTAAGGGCCACTGTGGGGGTCACTATTACTACTGAGGGCCACTGTGGGGGTCACTATTACTACTGAGGGCCACTGTGGGGGTCACTATTACTACTCGGGCCACTATGGGAATCACTTTTATTACTGAGGGGCGCTGTGCGGGACACTATTACTACTAAGGCCTACTATGGGGGGTCACTATTACTACTGAGGGTCACTGTGGGGGACACTATTACTAATGAAGGCTACTGTGGGGGTCACTATTACTACTGAGGGCAACTGTGGGGGTCACTATTACTACTGAGGGCCACTCTGGGGGTTACTATTACTACTGAGGGCCACTATGGGAATCACTTTTATTACTGAGGGGTGCTGTGGGGGACACTATTACTACTAAGGCCTACTGTGGGGGTCACTATTACTACTGAGGGCAACTGTGGGGGACACTATTACTACTGAGGGCAACTGTGGGGGACACTATTACTACTGAGGGCAACTGTGGGGGACACTATTACTACGGAGGGCCATTGTGGCTCTATAGAAATTGCACTGGCTGCTATCTATGTCAAAAATATGTCAGCATCAACTTCCTTAATTACGAGAAATCTAATTTCTTCATGTAGTTTACAAGATATGAGGTTAATGCTGCCCTCTAATGTACACAATTGGAATTACAAAGCATAGATGTTTTGGAAAAGTTGCTACTGACCCCATGTACAGGTCACTCCCATAACAGAACATGGGTTTACCTACTTCCAAAAATGTTTGCAGACAGTAAATTATAAGGATATTAAGTCACCAAGGAGTTATGTGACCATATAGAATCTACGGTTGTGGAATTCTGAGGCGACTTCTAATATTCTTTATAATATATTACATGAGAGGGTACAATATTCCTTAGAATACATGGCACAGCTGCTGCAAACCTCAATTTGAGGTGCAAAATATAAACCCCTTAGTGACCGCCCTATGTGTTTTTATGTCCTGCCGTTGTAGGACGTATATGAATGGAGATTGCACGGCGATCTCCCTCCATACACCGTGGGCGCTGGATGTTTCTTACAGCTGACACCCGCGTGCAACAACTCTGACTAGCCTTGCAGCTCATCAGGGCTTTTAACCCTTTAAATGCCGCTGTCAATTCTGACAGCGGCATTTACATCCTCCGACTGATGTCCGGGGGTCCTGTACCGCCCCCTGCAATGTGATCACAGTGAGCCATGTGGGTCTCATGTTATCCAGGTATCATCCAGTATTGGAATTTCACAGAAGCATAGCGTTTTTTCCTGAAATTTGTCTCGCATTAATGGGTAAAATGCACTTTGACAAGCGCGATATCACGCTCGTCTGTATACGGTTAGCCGAAGGGTGCTATTATACAAACACTATTAACACTTACATAGTAACGCCAATTGCTGAGCAGTACCTCCGCTTGCTGGTTCAACTGTGCAATTGTCAGAGAAATGTGAGTACCGGCGGCATCTGATAGCGCTTGTGTAATATCAGTGTCTGTCGTTCTGCTCATCAGTGCACAAAAAAAAGTCAATGGGGGTGCGCACACAAGATGCAAGGAGACGTGTGAAACATTGTATGACTGCACAGGAAAAAGAACATATCCGCAATACATTAGGACTAATTAGCCTTTTCAATCGAAGCGTCTTTGTTTGCTGCGTGCAAATGAACATGCCTTGCGGGCGATGCGCATGCAAAAAAAACATCATTTGTTCCGCTAAGGTGCCTGCAAGTACGCTTACGCCTGTGTGAATCCGGCCTGAGGAAGGACAAGAGAAGAATTGTCTACAGCTACAACATGCAAAACCAGACCCTTCCTCGAGGGCGTCTCGGCGTTGGCTCTCTAGCGCACCTGTCGTCACTTTCATTTGCACAGAAGCAGGTGAAATTGATTCACAATTTCTTATGTTTCCCATCTGGATAGATGGATATCCCTGAAGCAGAGTGCATGGATATAACATAGGTGATTGTGTATGTTCTTCTTTTAGATTAAGTCAGATAAGCAATACCAGAGCAGCGTGATCTACAGCATCAAGGGGCCCGGAGTCGACGAGGAGCCCAAAGGAATCTTCACTATTAACAAGACAACGGGAATTGTGTATCTGAATGCGGTGCTGGATCGTGAAAAGATCGATCGCTTCAAGGTAATATTATACACCATGTCACACAATGATATAGTCCCTGCTGTATGGGAGTCTTCACCTTGTGTCGCCTCTTATTACTCTAAGGTCACATTCACACGGCGCAGACTTGCTGTGGGTTTTCTGATGCACATATCTGCAGCATTTACAGTAGCAACAAAGTTTGGCTGCTTTTTACCGTGATTAGAGCGGCGTCCCGAGCACCGTGCTGATCATGGTGCAATGCTCCCATTGATTTCAATGGGGCCTCACAACGCTGTCTGTGTTATTTTCTGCATTTTTTTAATGCACCTTCGCACCCATCACAATGATGGGAATGCGTTAAGAAGCAGTGTCAAATGCTGTGACATGCGTTCAAAAACGCTGCTCGAAATTGCGGTAAAATGCAGCGGTTTCAAGCGGCGTTGAGCTAAACGCTTGTGTGAGAGTGGCCTTAGGGTGCATTCAGACATTGCAGATTTTGGTGCAGATCTTCAGCAGATTTAACCCCTTTAATTTTAATTAAATTGAAAGAGTAAAAATCTGCACATAATCAGCTACGTTTAAAAAGCACCTTAAGGGCTTAATTACCTGAGCGTATATACACTACCGTGTGACACACGGGGCAGCGTATACGCCGTCAGGCAGGGGGGAGGCAGCTTAGCAGAACTTGCCGCTGTTTGCAATGGGAGGAACGGGACAGGGGCGGGGATTAGCTCCGCCCCCTCCCTACCATTGCAAACAGCGGCAAGGGGCGGAGAAGAGAAGGGGGATGGAGTTTAGCAGTCCCTCCCACCTCCTGCAGCTGTCATTGGCTCCTATAGGAGCTGGTCGGGCGCTTTTACGCTGCAGAGATACGCCCCTGTGCACTGATGCATTGTAAACTAATGCATCAGAGGTGCAGCATATATCGGCTTGGGTGTGAAAACCTGGCCGATATATGCCCTTGTGAATAAGCCCTAAGGCTAATTTTACACAGACAAATGCGATATCAGGCCACAAACCGCGACCAAATATTGTGCTTTCCAACGTGAAATTTCCCGGCAGATGAGAGGTGTTTTTGTTAGCCGAGGTGGAGGATTTCCCATTGTTTTCAGTGGGAAACCTCGCATCATACTCATGTGCACTTAGTGCGATGCATTGCCGTCCCCATCAAAAACAATGGGTGATGCAATGCGAGGGCACGCTCGAAGATGGGACATGCTGCTCATGTGTATGACTCCATGTGGTTCATATTCATGTGAGATTTGTGTGTCCGCAGCAAACATTCCGCAGCGCAAAATCTGCATGAAAAAAACAGGATTTTGATGCAGAATTTAGTGTGGAATTCACACCCTCATTTGAAAAGGTGGATTCTGCACTGAAAATCCGCTGCTGTAATTGACATGCTGTGGATTTAAAGTTTGCTCTGCATGTAAATTTCTGCAGCAGATTTTTTTTTTTTTTTATGCAATGTGTGGATGAGATTTTTAAAATCTCACCCAGTTTGCTGCTACTGTAAATGCTGTGGGAAAGTCTGGCTAGAAAATCCATGACAAATCCACCCCTTGAGGACATACGAGCTGTAGGGCACCTTCACATGTGGTGAAATCGCTGCAGGCATTCTGCAACGGATTGCCCGTTGCAGTTCCACTGGAAATTGACGGTGGCCAAATCCACATTAAATGGTGTGAATTTAGGCACCTTTTTAATTGTGGATCAGCTGCAGAATTTGTATTTCAAGGGTTGAATTCCGCTGCATTAATAAACATGCTGCGGATTTACACGCAGAATATCAATTTATCCTGCAGATTTTTAGCATGGATTTCCTCTCTTCAAATGAGAGGGGGGGGGGGGGTGGAATCCGCATTAAAATGTGCAGCAAACGCCATGCGTTGTGTGCAAATTTTGGTGCAAATTTTTTTTTTCTGGTTCTGCAACAAAATCCTCAGGAAACATTTGCTATGTGGGAGTGTAGCCTACAGATGCAAATTCTCTCCTCCATGATGTGTTATTTCACTGTATTGGCAGATATGAGTAGTCATTGCTGAGGCTTCATCAGCTTTTCTCCTCTCCCTCAGCTTCGCGCCTTCGCACTGGATAGTGATGGAGTTCCCCTTGAAGACCCCACTGATTTAGAGATAGTTGTTATGGATCAGAATGACAACCGTCCAGTGTTTTCGCAGGCGCTGTTCAAAGGATACGTGCTGGAGAATGCAATTCCTGGTAAGCACAGCTTTACTTGCTGGCTAAGGCGATATCTATAGCAGTGGTATATTTGCTGGTTCAGGGTCCTCCTGGATGCAGGAGGCTCAGTTATGAAGGTGATGGGCAGAGACCTGCTTATACATAGTGTATAGGGTATGACCATCTCGTATACCCTTTAGGAACATTGGTAATGAGGGTGATCGCCACCGACGCAGATGATGCCAACACAGACAACGGTCAGCTGAAATATTCCATAATTCAGCAGGACAGTCCAGAGATGTTCAGTATTAATCAGGACACCGGGGAGATCAGGACCGTCCAAGTGGGGCTGGACAGAGAGGTAAGGCTGCCTGCAGGTTACATGTATGGAGAAGATTGATGAGATCTTACCGGAATATCAACAGATTCCTGTCTCTGTTCCTACAGGTGGTGGGATCGTACAACCTCACGGTACAAGTTGCGGATATGTTGGGAGACGGGTTATCCACTACAGCCAATGCAGTCATTTCCATAGGTGACCTCAATGATAATGCACCTCTGTTCACCCAGGAAGAGGTATAGTAACAAATCAGGATTGTCGGTGATTGTCTTGGTGCTTGGTATTCCTTTGTCTTATACTAGATTGAATGATCTGCCCGGAGGTGGAATTAGGGTTGCAAACGTCACCAAAAAATACCAGCCAATGTAAAAGAGGCATGGCATATCACAATGTATGACTTTACCTCCGTTATTCTAGTGCCCCCTATAGTCCCCCCTTCCTTCCCCATTAGTGTCCTCAATAGTAATAGTGCCACTGCTAGTCGCCCCATTAGTAATGGTGCACTCTCCTTACCCATGAGCAACAGCAATGGCAGCAAGTAGTTTACTCACTAAAGCAGAGCTAGTCTAGCTGCCACGGCTGCTATATGCAGAGATCCTGCCTCCTTCCCGGCATCTGCGCTGCGTACTATACGTGCAGGAACACGGATGACAGGGAAGGAAACCAGGTCTCTATGTACAGCAGCTGCGGCGCCTAGACCTGCTTCAGCGAGTAAAGTACTTGGCGCCATGGTTGCTGCCCGGCTAAAGATGCTCGCAGGGAAGTTATTTTTTTACCGTCCATTTAAATGATCAGTAACCTTAATGATTGGACCTTAATAACCAGCGACGCTGGTGGTTTGCTGGCCGGGTGGCAACCCTGGGTGGAATATATTAATGGCTACAGGCGAATGAGCATCTTTTACGGAACTGTTGATGTTGTATTATTACCATGACTGACGTGGTCATAAAGATGGGCACAGCATAGTCAGACAAGACTTGCCCATATCTTGTGGGTATCTTGGTCAGCTGTTGCAGTTCTATATGCCTAATTTTATTAATATAAGTCCGTACATTTTACATCTCTGTGTTGTCGCTCCCTTTGTATTATTTGCTTCCTTCTCTTTCGTTGTAGTTTGTCATGGAGGTCGCAGAGCAGATCGCTGGTTTAGATGTTGGCAGAGTGAGTGTGACCGACAGAGATCTCCGTGGATCCCCAAATTGGATGGTCAAATACTCAATCATCAGCGGAGACCCCCATGGTGCATTCTCTATTCGCACAGACCCACAGACCAGCGAGGGCATTCTGTCCCTTGTCAAGGTAACACCAATACCTGCACACATAGAAGATGCTCTAGGACTGGTGAGAGGATTGAATTCGGTCTGTTTTTTTGAGCTGTTATTATTGATAATACAAGGACCATCATCAGTGGATCAGGATGCAATTCTACATATACTACTAGCAGTACCCTCCAATAGCCCCCAGGTGGTGCTGTACACCTTATGATTATACAGAAGAAGCTCTGTGCTACAGAATGTCAGGATACTCTGTGGGAATATACAATTTTACCAAGGACACCCCGACCTGGAGTTATGTAACTTTGTCATGCTTTGTGGGATATTCTGCGCTTGACAACTGTGTGATATTCTCATGTAAATGTGTCAAATCTAAGATAGTTAACACCTAGAATGTTTGTAATAATAAAGTACCAGAATTGTAGATATGGGTCCACGTTATAGAAACCCATCTCTGCCAACGTTCTTTAATAGAGCCCTCACCTGCATTAAAGTGACCCTCCAGTCCTGGAGAAACAAAGATGGCCAGACCATTTCTGTGAGGCCGGCTTCACACAGGCGATAAAACTCACGTGAGATTTGTGCGTTTTGAGACTGATGAATATGAACCCCATTCATTTGAATGCGTTTATACACGAGTGATGTTTTCCTGCATGGCACCGCAATGCTATCTGGCTGCGTGATCTCACATTGAAGCCCCATTAAAAGCAATGGGAGAACTTAACGATCCTCTTCCGCAGCTGTGCCAGCCGTGCCAGAGGATCCCTGCATCCCTGAAGTAATGCAAAGCAGTTTTCAAATGAAACCGTCTTGCATGTACAGGGCTTTCACATGGGGCGGGGAGCACGATACGGGGGCTATAGTCACGGTCCCATATCGCGCTCGTCCGTGTGAAGCTAGCCTGACTGCGTGATACACCCTGTTGTATGCATCGGTAGTCTAAGGCTAACTTCGCACGGGCGATCGCAGTATGGGGCCGTGAATCCCACCCCCACCATGTGGAATCCCCAGGGATGTGAGATGTTTGTTTTCATAGCATAACAGCCTTGCATCACTTTGGGGATGCAGGGATCCTCCGTCACGGCTGTCACAGCTACGGTATAGGATCATGGAGTTCTCCCATTGTTTTCAAGATAGAACCTGCTGCCATTTGTTTCCCGTATAGTATCGCATCGAGTCATATTTGTGCGTCTCACAACACACAAATCTCCTCTCGCGATTTTGAGTCCATGTGAACCCGGCCTAAGGCACCACATGCTGATCTTGCTAGCACATAATGCCCATATGAACAGCACTGGTCAATCAAAGCAGGTGTAGCGTCTTAGACTACCGATGTATACTAACTAATACACAGTGTGCATCAGGTAGTCAGAGAAGCTGGTGTGGCCATCTTTGTTTCTCCAGGACTGGAGGGTTGCTTTAATTAAGCTTTGCAGAGATCTTTAGTCTTCAAATTGCAAATGTGAAAACTTAAGACT